>NW_008356261.1:1293372-1298349 GCF_000622305.1 Nannospalax galili
ACCCACTCAGTCAGCAGCCCCCAGGCCTCCACCTCCTGCCAGCCCCAATGTCAGTGGTCAGACTGGTACGACACCAGCTACCCCAGATCCGAGAGGGCTGGAGGAGACACGGAGACCTACGAATCCATCAGGGCCGCTGGGAAAGACATCTGTCAGCAGCCACAGGACATAGAGTGTGAGGCCCAGAACTTCCCAGGGTACGGCCTGGACACACTGGGTCAGCAGGTGCAATGTGACGTCCGCTTTGGCCTGGTCTGCCACAACCAGGACCAGAAAGGCGACTTCCCCGTGTGCTACAACTACAAGATTCGAGTGCTGTGCTGCAGTGCCACCCACTGCCAGGGACCCACTACCACTCTGCCATTGACCAAAACTTTGGACACGGACACTACCCCGACACTGTCTCATCCCACCACTAGCCACAGGGTGACTGGGTCTCCCTCAGCCTCCACCACAGCAGCTACCAGTCACTCAAAAAGAACTACATCCTCTACTTACACACCCAAATTTGTTACGGCCACCAAAAGCAGTATCACACTTCTTCCAAGTGTCAGGAAAAGTAGCACCTCAGGAAGGGTCTCATCAGTCCCTATGACACTTAAGACAACCCAACCTTCGACCTCAGTCTTTACAGCACAAAGATTCTCACCTGGAACCTCAACAGGAGCCCTGACTGGTACAGCTGCCACGATGTCTTTAAAATCTCTCTCCACAAGCCTGGTGTTGACCCAAGGCATAAGCCATCCATCCACCTCATACACTGTGAGCAGTACACCTAGTTCACAGATGCCACCAGGTACCAAAATGGAGACTACAACCACCCAGGGCACGACCCACTGTCAGCCCAGGTGTAACTGGACAGAATGGTTCGATGTGGATTCACCAACCTCAGGGGTGGTGAGAGGGGACATGGAGACCTATGAAAACATCAGGGCCTCTGGGAAGAAGATTTGCCAGGAACCAGAGAAGATTGAGTGTCGGGCAGAGAATTACCCTGCCGTGAGTATAGACAGGGTCGGGCAGGTGGTGAGCTGCAGCCTGGAGAGTGGACTGGTCTGCAGAAATGAGGACCAGACAGACGATTTCAAAATGTGCTTCAACTACAATATACGTGTGCTCTGCTGTGATGACTACAGCCACTGTCCAAGCACAGCTGCCACCCACCGCACTGTCATCACGTCCACGCCTAAACCCTACATCGAGGTGTCCACTGTGACCACTAGATCCTCAGCAGTGCCAGGTCACTACACAACAGCAACCAGCTCCTTAGAGACTTCTCGAACAGTGGCCAGAAGCACAGTGGCACTCAGCTCACAGACCGTGTCCATCTCTACACCCACGACTGTCACCCACTCAGTCAGCAGCCCCCAGGCCTCCACCTCCTGCCAGCCCCAATGTCAGTGGTCAGACTGGTACGACACCAGCTACCCCAAATCTGAGAGGGCTGGAGGAGACACGGAGACCTACGAATCCATCAGGGCCGCTGGGAAAGACATCTGTCAGCAGCCACAGGACATAGAGTGTGAGGCCCAGAACTTCCCAGGGTACGGCCTGGACACACTGGGTCAGCAGGTGCAATGTGACGTCCGCTTTGGCCTGGTCTGCCACAACCAGGACCAGAAAGGCGACTTCCCCGTGTGCTACAACTACAAGATTCGAGTGCTGTGCTGCAGTGCCACCCACTGCCAGGGACCCACTACCACTCTGCCATTGACCAAAACTTTGGACACGGACACTACCCCGACACTGTCTCATCCCACCACTAGCCACAGGGTGACTGGGTCTCCCTCAGCCTCCACCACAGCAGCTACCAGTCACTCAAAAAGAACTACATCCTCTACTTACACACCCAAATTTGTTACGGCCACCAAAAGCAGTATCACACTTCTTCCAAGTGTCAGGAAAAGTAGCACCTCAGGAAGGGTCTCATCAGTCCCTATGACACTTAAGACAACCCAACCTTCGACCTCAGTCTTTACAGCACAAAGATTCTCACCTGGAACCTCAACAGGAGCCCTGACTGGTACAGCTGCCACGATGTCTTTAAAATCTCTCTCCACAAGCCTGGTGTTGACCCAAGGCATAAGCCATCCATCCACCTCATACACTGTGAGCAGTACACCTAGTTCACAGATGCCACCAGGTACCAAAATGGAGACTACAACCACCCAGGGCACGACCCACTGTCAGCCCAGGTGTAACTGGACAGAATGGTTCGATGTGGATTCACCAACCTCAGGGGTGGTGAGAGGGGACATGGAGACCTATGAAAACATCAGGGCCTCTGGGAAGAAGATTTGCCAGGAACCAGAGAAGATTGAGTGTCGGGCAGAGAATTACCCTGCCGTGAGTATAGACAGGGTCGGGCAGGTGGTGAGCTGCAGCCTGGAGAGTGGACTGGTCTGCAGAAATGAGGACCAGACAGACGATTTCAAAATGTGCTTCAACTACAATATACGTGTGCTCTGCTGTGATGACTACAGCCACTGTCCAAGCACAGCTGCCACCCACCGCACTGTCATCACGTCCACGCCTAAACCCTACATCGAGGTGTCCACTGTGACCACTAGATCCTCAGCAGTGCCAGGTCACTACACAACAGCAACCAGCTCCTTAGAGACTTCTCGAACAGTGGCCAGAAGCACAGTGGCACTCAGCTCACAGACCGTGTCCATCTCTACACCCACGACTGTCACCCACTCAGTCAGCAGCCCCCAGGCCTCCACCTCCTGCCAGCCCCAATGTCAGTGGTCAGGACAGGATCCAGCAGCATGCCCGGACCCCTCTCCACGGCCTCCACACCAGTGACGAGATCCACCAGCACCCCCGGACCTCTGTCCACTGCCTCGACATGGGTAACAGGATCCACCAGCACTCCCGGACTCCTGTCCACGGCCTCCACATCGGTGACGGGACACACCAGCACGCCCGGACCCCTGTCCACTGCCTCCACACCAGTGACGGGATCCACCAGTACACCCCGACGCCTGTCCACGGCCTCCACACTAGTGACGGGATCCAGCAGCACGCCCAGACCCCTGTCCACTACCTCCACAACAAAGCTCACATCCACCGGCATGCCAGGACCTCTGTCCACCGCCTCCACACCAGTGACGGGATCCACCAGCACACCCGGACCCCAATCCACTGCCTCCACACCAGTGACGGGATCCAGCAGCAAGCCCGGAACCCTGTCCATGGCCTCCACACCAGTGACAGGATCCACCAGCACGCCTGGACCCCTGTCCACTGCCTCCACACCCGTGACGGGATCCACCAGCATGCCCGGACCCCTGTCTACCACCTCCACAACAAAGCTCAGCTCCACCAGCATGCCCGGACCCCTGTCCACGGCCTCCACACCGGTGACGGGATCCACCAGTACGCCCCGACCCCTGTCCACGGCCTCCACACTGGTGACAGGATCCAGCAGCACGCCCGGACCCCTGTCCACCATCTCCAGAACAAAGCTCACATCCACCGGCATGCCAGGACCTCTGTCCACCACCTCCACACAAGTGACGGGATCCACCAGCACACCCGGACCCCTATCCACTGCCTCCACACCAGTGACGGGATCCAGCAGCACGCCCAGAACCCTGTCCATGGCCTCCACACCGGTGACAGGATCCACCAGCATGCCCGGACCCCTGTCCACGGCCTCCACACCGGTGACGGGATCCAACAGTACGCCCCGACCCCTGTCCACGGCCTCCACACTGGTGACGGGATCCAGCAGAATGCCTGGACCCCTGTCCACTGCCTCCACACTGGTGACGGGATCCACCAGCACGCCCGGACCCCTGTCCACCACCTCCACATGGGTGACGGGATCCACCAGCATGCCTGGACCCCTGTCGACGGCCTCCACACCCGTGACGGGAATCAGCAGCACGCCAAGACCCCTGTCCACCACCTCCACACCAGTGACGGGATCCAGCAGTATGCCCGGACCACTGTCCACGGCCTCCACACCTGTGACGGGATCCACCAGCACGCCCGGACCCCTGTCCACCACATCAACACCGGTTGCAGAATCCGCCAGCACAGTTTCCATTACCTCCGTGGCCACAAGCCAGTGGTCATCAGAGGTACCGGGTCCCTCAACTTCATTCACAACCCAGAGACACCCATCTTCTTCTACCTCCCAGACCAAACCTGGACCCTCACACACTACTCTGGAAAGCACCACTGTAACCCACACCACAGCTGTGTCCACGACCACAGCAACTACACAGGCAAGTTCCTCAATGATGAGCACAGGGCTGACTGGAGCTGCCTCAGTCAGCACAACAGAAGTACTCAGCTCACAGACCACATCTACCTCTATACCCTCAAGTGTCACCCAGTCGGTCAGCAGCCCCCAGGTCTCCACCTCCTGCCAGTCCCAATGTCAGTGGTCAGACTGGTACGACACCAGCTACCCCAAATCCGAGAGGGCTGGAGGAGACATGGAGACCTACGAATCCATCAGGGCCACTGGGAAAGACATCTGTCAGCAGCCACAGGATATAGAGTGTGAGGCTCAGAACTTCCCCGGGTACGGCCTGGACACACTGGGTCAGCAGGTGCAATGTGACATCCGCTTCGGCCTGGTCTGCCACAACCAGGACCAGAAAGGCGACTTCCCCATGTGCTACAACTACAAGATCCGAGTGCTGTGCTGCAGTGCCACCCAATGCCAGGAACCCACCACAACTGAGTCATACTCAACGTCGCTGGGGACGGCCACCACGCCGTCCCTGACCCTGTCCTCAAGGCCTCATCTCAGCACGAGCCCCAGTGTGACTGGGTCTCCATCAGCCTTCACCACCAGCCTCCACACGTCAGAGCAGCCGACACCTGGGACCCTGACTACCAGCTCCACATCTTCACTCAGCACCTCCACACCAGGGCCAGGATCCACCAGCACGCCAGGACGCCTGTTGACCACCTCCACACCTGTGACGGGATCCACCAACACACCCGGACCCCTGT
>NW_008356261.1:1299849-1302282 GCF_000622305.1 Nannospalax galili
TGACAGGATCCACCAGCACACCCAGACCCCTATCCACTGCCTCCACACCGGTGACGGGATCCAGCAGCACGCCCGGAACCCTGTCCACCCCCTCCACATTGGTGACGGGATCCACCAGCATGCCCGGACCCCTGTCCACGGCCTCCACACCGGTGACGGGATCCACCAGCACCCCCGGACCTCTGTCCACCGCCTCGACATGGGTAACAGCATCCACCAGCACGCCCGGACCCCTGTCCACGGCCTCCACATCGGTGACAGGACACATCAGCACGCCCGGACCCCTGTCCACCGCCTCCACACCCGTGACAGGATCCACCAGCACACCCAGACCCCTATCCACTGCCTCCACACCGGTGACGGGATCCAGCAGCACGCCCGGAACCCTGTCCACCCCCTCCACATTGGTGACGGGATCCACCAGCATGCCCGGACCCCTGTCCACGGCCTCCACACCGGTGACGGGATCCAGCAGCACGCCCGGAACCCTGTCCACCCCCTCCACATTGGTGACGGGATCCACCAGCATGCCCGGACCCCTGTCCACCACCTCCACAACAAAGCTCAGATCCACCAGCATGCTCGGACCCCTGTCCACGGCCTCCACACTGGTGACGGGATCCAGCAGCACACCCGGAACCCTGTCCACCGCCTTCACACCAGTGACGGGATCCACCAGCACGCCCGGAACCCTGTCCACCACCTCCACATTGGTGACGGGATCCACCAGCATGCCCGGACCCCTGTCCACCACCTCCACAACAAAGCTCAGATCCACCAGCATGCTCGGACCCCTGTCCACGGCCTCCACACTGGTGACGGGATCCAGCAGCACGCCCGGATCCCTGTCCACCGCCTTCACACCAGTGACGGGATCCACCAGCACGCCCGGAACCCTGTCCACCACCTCCACATTGGTGACGGGATCCACCAGCATGCCCGGACCCCTGTCCACCACCTCCACAACAAAGCTCAGATCCACCAGCATGCTCGGACCCCTGTCCACGGCCTCCACACTGGTGACGGGATCCAGCAGCACTCCCGGACCCCTGTCCACTGCCTCCACACAGGTGACAGGATCCAGCAGCATGCCCGGACCCCTGTCCACGGCCTCCACACCGGTGACGGGATCCACCAGCACCCCCGGACCTCTGTCCACCGCCTCGACATGGGTAACAGCATCCACCAGCACGCCCGGACCCCTGTCCACGGCCTCCACATCGGTGACAGGACACATCAGCACGCCCGGACCCCTGTCCACCGCCTCCACACCCGTGACAGGATCCACCAGCACACCCAGACCCCTATCCACTCCCCCCGCCCCCCCACCCTGTACAGGATCCACCAGCCCGCCCAGCCCCCTATCCACTGCCTCCACACCGGTGACGGGATCCAGCAGCACGCCCGGAACCCTGTCCACGGCCTCCACACCTGTGACGGGATCCACCAGCGCACCCGGACCCCTGTTCACCACCTCGACTCCGGTCCCAGAATCCGCCAGCACAGTTTCCATTACCTCCGTGGCCACAAGCCAATGGTCATCAGAGGTACCGGGTCCCTCAACTTCATTCACAACCCAGAGACACCCATCTTCTTCTACCTCCCAGACCAAACCTGGACCCTCACACACTACCCTGGGAAGCACCACCGTAACCCACACCACAGCTGTGTCCACGACCAGAGCAACTACACAGGCAAGTTCCTCAATGATGAGCACAGGGCTGACTGGAGCTGCCTCAGTCAGCACAACAGAAGTACTCAGCTCACAGACCACATCTACCTCTATACCCTCAAGTGTCACCCAGTCGGTCAGCAGCCCACAGGCCTCCACCTCCTGCCAGCCCCAATGTCAGTGGTCAGACTGGTACGACACCAGCTACCCCAAATCCGAGAGGGCTGGAGGAGACATGGAGACCTACGAATCCATCAGGGCCACTGGGAAAGACATCTGTCAGCAGCCACAGGATATAGAGTGTGAGGCTCAGAACTTCCCCGGGTACGGCCTGGACACACTGGGTCAGCAGGTGCAATGTGACATCCGCTTCGGCCTGGTCTGCCACAACCAGGACCAGAAAGGCGACTTCCCCATGTGCTACAACTACAAGATCCGAGTGCTGTGCTGCAGTGCCACCCAATGCCAGGAACCCACCACAACTGAGTCATACTCAACGTCGCTGGGGACGGCCACCACGCCGTCCCTGACCCTGTCCTCAAGGCCTCATCTCAGCACGAGCCCCAGTGTGACTGGGTCTCCATCAGCCTTCACCACCAGCCTCCACACGTCAGAGCAGCCGACACCTGGGACCCTGACTACCAGCTCCACATCTTCACTCAGCACCTCCACACCAGGGCCAGGATCCACCAGCACGCCAGGACGCCTGTTGACCACCTCCACACCTGTGACGGGATCCACCAACACACCCGGACCCCTGT
>NW_008356261.1:1304944-1335634 GCF_000622305.1 Nannospalax galili
ACCCACTCAGTCAGCAGCCCCCAGGCCTCCACCTCCTGCCAGCCCCAATGTCAGTGGTCAGACTGGTACGACACCAGCTACCCCAGATCCGAGAGGGCTGGAGGAGACACGGAGACCTACGAATCCATCAGGGCCGCTGGGAAAGACATCTGTCAGCAGCCACAGGACATAGAGTGTGAGGCCCAGAACTTCCCAGGGTACGGCCTGGACACACTGGGTCAGCAGGTGCAATGTGACGTCCGCTTTGGCCTGGTCTGCCACAACCAGGACCAGAAAGGCGACTTCCCCGTGTGCTACAACTACAAGATTCGAGTGCTGTGCTGCAGTGCCACCCACTGCCAGGGACCCACTACCACTCTGCCATTGACCAAAACTTTGGACACGGACACTACCCCGACACTGTCTCATCCCACCACTAGCCACAGGGTGACTGGGTCTCCCTCAGCCTCCACCACAGCAGCTACCAGTCACTCAAAAAGAACTACATCCTCTACTTACACACCCAAATTTGTTACGGCCACCAAAAGCAGTATCACACTTCTTCCAAGTGTCAGGAAAAGTAGCACCTCAGGAAGGGTCTCATCAGTCCCTATGACACTTAAGACAACCCAACCTTCGACCTCAGTCTTTACAGCACAAAGATTCTCACCTGGAACCTCAACAGGAGCCCTGACTGGTACAGCTGCCACGATGTCTTTAAAATCTCTCTCCACAAGCCTGGTGTTGACCCAAGGCATAAGCCATCCATCCACCTCATACACTGTGAGCAGTACACCTAGTTCACAGATGCCACCAGGTACCAAAATGGAGACTACAACCACCCAGGGCACGACCCACTGTCAGCCCAGGTGTAACTGGACAGAATGGTTCGATGTGGATTCACCAACCTCAGGGGTGGTGAGAGGGGACATGGAGACCTATGAAAACATCAGGGCCTCTGGGAAGAAGATTTGCCAGGAACCAGAGAAGATTGAGTGTCGGGCAGAGAATTACCCTGCCGTGAGTATAGACAGGGTCGGGCAGGTGGTGAGCTGCAGCCTGGAGAGTGGACTGGTCTGCAGAAATGAGGACCAGACAGACGATTTCAAAATGTGCTTCAACTACAATATACGTGTGCTCTGCTGTGATGACTACAGCCACTGTCCAAGCACAGCTGCCACCCACCGCACTGTCATCACGTCCACGCCTAAACCCTACATCGAGGTGTCCACTGTGACCACTAGATCCTCAGCAGTGCCAGGTCACTACACAACAGCAACCAGCTCCTTAGAGACTTCTCGAACAGTGGCCAGAAGCACAGTGGCACTCAGCTCACAGACCGTGTCCATCTCTACACCCACGACTGTCACCCACTCAGTCAGCAGCCCCCAGGCCTCCACCTCCTGCCAGCCCCAATGTCAGTGGTCAGACTGGTACGACACCAGCTACCCCAGATCCGAGAGGGCTGGAGGAGACACGGAGACCTACGAATCCATCAGGGCCGCTGGGAAAGACATCTGTCAGCAGCCACAGGACATAGAGTGTGAGGCCCAGAACTTCCCAGGGTACGGCCTGGACACACTGGGTCAGCAGGTGCAATGTGACATCCGCTTCGGCCTGGTCTGCCACAACCAGGACCAGAAAGGCGACTTCCCTATGTGCTACAACTACAAGATCCGAGTGCTGTGCTGCAGTGCCGCCCACTGCCTTGAACCCACCACCGCTGAGTCATACTCCACGTCGCTGGGGACGGCCACCACGGCCTCCCTGACCCCAACCTCCTTTCACCCCAGCCCCAGTGTCAGCTCCCCACTTCCAAGCACTCAGGTATCCACACGGACCACATCTCACAGCTCAGCCTGTATACCCCGTTGCACATGGACAGACTGGATCGATGAGGACTTTCCTGTCCCCGGCCCCAATGGTGGGGACTTTGAGACCTATGCAGTCTTTCGTGCTGTGAACCATGACATCTGTGAGAAGCCCCAGGCCATCCAGTGCCGCTCTGAGAAGGAGCCAGACCGACCCCTGGAGACTCTGGAGCAGGTGGTCCAGTGCGATGTGAGCTTTGGGTTGATATGCAGAAACAGCAACCAGTCGGGACCTTTGCAGTATTGCAACAACTACCAAGTACGACTGCTCTGCTGTGATGACGATAGCCACTGTGCCACCTCGCCCATGGCTGCTGGCTCCACCTCACCTCCCATCTCTCCCCTGGTGTCCACTCACACCTCCTCAGCTTTGAGCTCCAGGATTCCATCTGTAGCTACTGGCTCCCATCTCCCATCCTCCACCTCAGGGACCACCCACACCTCTGCAGTTCCCTCCAGCAGCCTGCTGACCTCCAGTGTGTCCACTGCCTTTGTTCTCAGTACCCTCGGGCCAACCATCTCTTCCAGCCCAGCCTTTTCCCCGTCAACCTGCTTCTGCCGGGCATTTGGAGATCTATTTTCACCAGGTGAGTGAAAAGGATATGTCCTCCTGCCCCATGTCCCTTTTCTGTTCACCTTGGGAGCTAGCAATATTGTTACCTTCTGGCAGTGTTCAGCTCTAGCCCTCCCTAGCCAGCTCCGTTCCTCCCCAAGGCCACCCCTCAGCCCAATGGCTTCCTTTGATGCTATCCTGGTGTGCACAATTACCTTCTTCTGTGATTTTTTTTTCACAGGTGATGTCATCTACAATAAGACTGATGGAGCTGGCTGCCAGTTCTATGCTATCTGCAACCCAAGTTGTGACATTGACCGTTTCCAGGGTGCCTGCCCCTCCTCCTCCTCCTCCACCCCTACGCCCACATCCCCCTTGCTCGCTGGCTGCACTAACGCCATCCCTCCCCGGCAGGTGGGCCTCCCTTCTCCCTCCACCTCCCCTGATGTTGTACAGGCCTGGGCTGTCAGAGAGGGCTGTATTAGGGCTGAGCCATGGCTAATGCCTAGGACTACCCCAGGATCATGGCCTGTCTTGGCGTCTCCCTCTTCTGTTGGGGGAGGCGCACTGAATCTGGGGTCTTGGTTACCAAAGAATGGCTGTCCCAGTAACGGGATCCACCAACACACCCGGGCCCCTGTCGACCACCTCCACACCGGTGACGGGATCCACCAACACACCTGGACCCCTGTCCACGGCCTCCACACCGGCGACAGGATCCACCAACAGGCCTGGACCCCTGTCGACCACCTCCACTCCGGTGACGGGATCCACCAACAGGCCTGGACCCCTGTCGACCACCTCCACACTGGTGACGGGAACCACCAGCACGCCCGGACCCCTGTCTACCACCTCCACACTGTGGTGACGGGCCAGCAGCATGCCCGGATCCCTGTCCACGGCCTCCACACTGGTGACGGGATCCACCAGCACGCCCGGAACCCTGTCCACCCCCTTCACACCAGTGACGGGATCCACCAGCACGCCCGGAACCCTGTCCACCCCCTCCACATTGGTGACGGGATCCACCAGCATGCCCGGACCCCTGTCCACCACCTCCACAACAAAGCTCAGATCCACCAGCACGCCGGGACCCCTGTCCACCGCCTCCAAACCAGTGACGGGAACCAGCAGCACGCCCGGACCCCTGTCCACCGCCTCCACACCCATGACAGGATCCACCAGCACACCCAGACCCCTATCCACTGCCTCCACACCGGTGACGGGATCCAGCAGCACGCCCGGAACCCTGTCCACCCCCTCCACATTGGTGACGGGATCCACCAGCATGCCCGGACCCCTGTCCACCACCTCCACAACAAAGCTCAGATCCACCAGCATGCTCGGACCCCTGTCCACGGCCTCCACACTGGTGACGGGATCCAGCAGCACTCCCGGACCCCTGTCCACTGCCTCCACACAGGTGACAGGATCCAGCAGCACGCCCGGACCCCTGTCCACGGCCTCCACATCGGTGACGGGATCCACCAGCACCCACGGACCTCTGTCCACCGCCTCGACATGGGTAACAGCATCCACCAGCACGCCCGGACCCCTGTCCACGGCCTCCACATCGGTGACAGGACACATCAGCACGCCCGGACCCCTGTCCACCGCCTCCACACCCGTGACAGGATCCACCAGCACACCCAGACCCCTATCCACTGCCTCCACACCGGTGACGGGATCCAGCAGCACGCCCGGAACCCTGTCCACCCCCTCCACATTGGTGACGGGATCCACCAGCATGCCCGGACCCCTGTCCACCACCTCCACAACAAAGCTCAGATCCACCAGCATGCTCGGACCCCTGTCCACGGCCTCCACACAGGTGACGGGATCCACCAGCACGCCCGGACCCCTGTCCACGGCCTCCACACAGGTGACGGGATCCACCAGCACGCCCGGACCCCTGTCCACGGCCTCCACACAGGTGACGGGATCCACCAGCACGCCCGGACCCCTGTCCACGGCCTCCACACAGGTGACGGGATCCACCAGCACGCCCGGACCCCTGTCCACGGCCTCCACACAGGTGACGGGATCCACCAGCACGCCCGGACCCCTGTCCACGGCCTCCACATCGGTGACAGGACACATCAGCACGCCCGGACCCCTGTCCACCGCCTCCACACCCGTGACAGGATCCACCAGCACACCCAGACCCCTATCCACTGCCTCCACACCGGTGACGGGATCCAGCAGCACGCCCGGAACCCTGTCCACCCCCTCCACATTGGTGACGGGATCCACCAGCATGCCCGGACCCCTGTCCACCACCTCCACAACAAAGCTCAGATCCACCAGCATGCTCGGACCCCTGTCCACGGCCTCCACACAGGTGACGGGATCCACCAGCACGCCCGGACCCCTGTCCACGGCCTCCACACAGGTGACGGGATCCACCAGCACGCCCGGACCCCTGTCCACGGCCTCCACACAGGTGACGGGATCCACCAGCACGCCCGGACCCCTGTCCACGGCCTCCACACAGGTGACGGGATCCACCAGCACGCCCGGACCCCTGTCCACGGCCTCCACACAGGTGACGGGATCCACCAGCACGCCCGGACCCCTGTCCACGGCCTCCACATCGGTGACAGGACACATCAGCACGCCCGGACCCCTGTCCACCGCCTCCACACCCGTGACAGGATCCACCAGCACACCCAGACCCCTATCCACTGCCTCCACACCGGTGACGGGATCCAGCAGCACGCCCGGAACCCTGTCCACCCCCTCCACATTGGTGACGGGATCCACCAGCATGCCCGGACCCCTGTCCACCACCTCCACAACAAAGCTCAGATCCACCAGCATGCTCGGACCCCTGTCCACGGCCTCCACACAGGTGACGGGATCCACCAGCACGCCCGGACCCCTGTCCACGGCCTCCACACAGGTGACGGGATCCACCAGCACGCCCGGACCCCTGTCCACGGCCTCCACACAGGTGACGGGATCCACCAGCACGCCCGGACCCCTGTCCACGGCCTCCACACAGGTGACGGGATCCACCAGCACGCCCGGACCCCTGTCCACGGCCTCCACACAGGTGACGGGATCCACCAGCACGCCCGGACCCCTGTCCACGGCCTCCACATCGGTGACAGGACACATCAGCACGCCCGGACCCCTGTCCACCGCCTCCACACCCGTGACAGGATCCACCAGCACACCCAGACCCCTATCCACTGCCTCCACACCGGTGACGGGATCCAGCAGCACGCCCGGAACCCTGTCCACCCCCTCCACATTGGTGACGGGATCCACCAGCATGCCCGGACCCCTGTCCACCACCTCCACAACAAAGCTCAGATCCACCAGCATGCTCGGACCCACTCAGTCAGCAGCCCCCAGGCCTCCACCTCCTGCCAGCCCCAATGTCAGTGGTCAGACTGGTACGACACCAGCTACCCCAAATCCGAGAGGGCTGGAGGAGACACGGAGACCTACGAATCCATCAGGGCCGCTGGGAAAGACATCTGTCAGCAGCCACAGGACATAGAGTGTGAGGCCCAGAACTTCCCAGGGTACGGCCTGGACACACTGGGTCAGCAGGTGCAATGTGACATCCGCTTCGGCCTGGTCTGCCACAACCAGGACCAGAAAGGCGACTTCCCTATGTGCTACAACTACAAGATCCGAGTGCTGTGCTGCAGTGCCGCCCACTGCCTTGAACCCACCACCGCTGAGTCATACTCCACGTCGCTGGGGACGGCCACCACGGCCTCCCTGACCCCAACCTCCTTTCACCCCAGCCCCAGTGTCAGCTCCCCACTTCCAAGCACTCAGGTATCCACACGGACCACATCTCACAGCTCAGCCTGTATACCCCGTTGCACATGGACAGACTGGATCGATGAGGACTTTCCTGTCCCCGGCCCCAATGGTGGGGACTTTGAGACCTATGCAGTCTTTCGTGCTGTGAACCATGACATCTGTGAGAAGCCCCAGGCCATCCAGTGCCGCTCTGAGAAGGAGCCAGACCGACCCCTGGAGACTCTGGAGCAGGTGGTCCAGTGCGATGTGAGCTTTGGGTTGATATGCAGAAACAGCAACCAGTCGGGACCTTTGCAGTATTGCAACAACTACCAAGTACGACTGCTCTGCTGTGATGACGATAGCCACTGTGCCACCTCGCCCATGGCTGCTGGCTCCACCTCACCTCCCATCTCTCCCCTGGTGTCCACTCACACCTCCTCAGCTTTGAGCTCCAGGATTCCATCTGTAGCTACTGGCTCCCATCTCCCATCCTCCACCTCAGGGACCACCCACACCTCTGCAGTTCCCTCCAGCAGCCTGCTGACCTCCAGTGTGTCCACTGCCTTTGTTCTCAGTACCCTCGGGCCAACCATCTCTTCCAGCCCAGCCTTTTCCCCGTCAACCTGCTTCTGCCGGGCATTTGGAGATCTATTTTCACCAGGTGAGTGAAAAGGATATGTCCTCCTGCCCCATGTCCCTTTTCTGTTCACCTTGGGAGCTAGCAATATTGTTACCTTCTGGCAGTGTTCAGCTCTAGCCCTCCCTAGCCAGCTCCGTTCCTCCCCAAGGCCACCCCTCAGCCCAATGGCTTCCTTTGATGCTATCCTGGTGTGCACAATTACCTTCTTCTGTGATTTTTTTTTCACAGGTGATGTCATCTACAATAAGACTGATGGAGCTGGCTGCCAGTTCTATGCTATCTGCAACCCAAGTTGTGACATTGACCGTTTCCAGGGTGCCTGCCCCTCCTCCTCCTCCTCCACCCCTACGCCCACATCCCCCTTGCTCCCTGGCTGCACTAACGCCATCCCTCCCCGGCAGGTGGGCCTCCCTTCTCCCTCCACCTCCCCTGATGTTGTACAGGCCTGGGCTGTCAGAGAGGGCTGTATTAGGGCTGAGCCATGGCTAATGCCTAGGACTACCCCAGGATCATGGCCTGTCTTGGCGTCTCCCTCTTCTGTTGGGGGAGGCGCACTGAATCTGGGGTCTTGGTTACCAAAGAATGGCTGTCCCCTGGGGTTCAGAACTACAGGGATCTGAAGCTTCATGCGGCTGGGTCTCCACAGTAACCTCAAGTGAACGCCCTGCACGTCTCCTGCACAGGTGAATGAGTCCTGGACCCTGGAGAACTGCACAGTGGCCAGGTGTGAAGGAGACAACATCATCATCCTTCTAGAGCCAGAGCCTGTGGACAACGTGACCTGTGTGAACAAATACTCGCCTGTCAAAGTGTGGGATCAGGAGCCCTGTCGCTTCCACTATGAGTGCGAGTGTGAGCAGGCAGTGGCCCTGGGGCTAGGACCAGATTAGAGCATTTGTGGATCAGTGTCTATGTGCTAGCCTGCAGGCGTCATGTGCACCTCCAGGGCTGGGAATGTGAATGAGGCACAGGCTGGGGCTGTGTGGTCAGTGAGGGGTGGGGCGCAAAAGTCACAGTGGGACTCTTTCTGGGGATTCTGATGACCACTTGCATTATTGACCATTAAGAACAATGTACCGGGGCGGGAGAGACGGCTCAGTGGTTAAGAGCAGTGCCTTTTCTTGCAGAAGACCCAGGTTCCAATCCCAGCACCCACATGGCAGCTAACAACCATCTGCTACTCCAGTTCAAGGGAATCTGACGCCCTCTTCTGCCTTCCATGGGCATTGCACAACATGGGTGTACTTACACACATGTATAACACTCATACACATAAAATAAAAATAAATAAATAAAATGTATAAAAAGTTAAAAGGAACACAATAGCCAACAACCCAAACTCAAGACTTGGAACATCAAACTCTTAGGGTCTCCCATCCCCTAGGCAGAGTCAGATCAAGGCAGGTAGGAACCTGCTTCCTACCGAGGTTGCAGCTGAAGGCTGCAGGCATCATTGGCTTGTGGCTGCATGGCTCTAGTCTGTCTCCATCTTCTTATGGTTAAGGCTGTCTAAATAATTTGTGATGATCTCATTTCAAGACCCCTTTCCCACTAAGGTCAAATTGGCATTTCCCAAGATAGATATGATTGGGGGCGGGAGGGAACATCTATTTTATAGATGAGGCAACTGTAGGTCCCTTTAGGTGACAGTTCTGGGGTTCAGTGCTGGGAAACAGGGCTGCGAAGGTAGCCTCCAGCTGTGGTTTCCTGCAGGTTTCTGCAGCGGATGGGCACGCTCACACTATATAACATTTGATGGAACTTCCTACACCTTCCCGGACAACTGTACCTCATTGCTCATGAGAGAGATTTACCCTCGCTATGGCAACCTGAGTATCCTCGCTCACAGCCACTACTGTGGGGTCACCACCAACGCCACCTTGTGTCCTCGTGCCCTCAGTGTGCACTACGGATCCTTGGAGATCATCCTCACCACCATCACAGCTGCCACTGGGCAAGTGGAGAGTCTGGTGAGTCTGGTGACAGGCAGAGTCCCAAGGCCACATTGCAAACTGGGGTGACAGAGGCAAAGCACCCCTCGGACTGGGAGCATCTCCTCTCTGTAGAGATGGCTCATGGGAGCAGGCCTGGGCAGAGCACAAACTCTGGGCTCTAGGCTGAGGAATAAACAGGAGGGTCCCCAGCACTTGGGAGGCAGAGCCCTTAAGGCAGCACTCAGTGCTGCTGGCCTGGGCCCCTGATTATTTTTTCTCCCTGGACATCATTAGATCCTGTTAGACCAGATGCGGATAAGCTCAGGCTTCAGTAAGAATGGTGTGACTGTGTCCACAAGCGGGCTCACCATGATGAGCGTTGACATTCTCCCAGTCGATGTCAGCATCACCTTTGATGGGCACATATTCCATATCCGGCTGCCCTTCAGATACTTCAGCTACAATACTGAGGGCCAATGTGGTGAGTGGGCATGGCCCAGGTCCTGCCACCCACTTTTGAGACTGCTGCAGGTTCTCATCTGCTCTGGGATCCCCAACCTGGTATGTGACGCTACTCCTAGGGAGACAGGAGCAGACATGTACTCACCCCAGATAGGAAACTAAAGACGAACCAAAGTAAAGATATCACCAAAGTCCGACTTGATGACCAACAAGCTTTATGGGGTTACTTGCTGGATTATAGGTGAGGGGTTACTTACGGAGAAGAAATGACTCAAATACAGCTGCATTACCAAAAGTCCACCTCAGTGTGGGTGACATGCTCATGAACTCTGGAAACCTAGAGCTCACTGCACAACCTGCACATAACTCTACACAGACTGGAGAGCCCTTTTCTATGCAGTTCTGCTGGTCTGAGAGTGTCTCTCAGCAGTCCTTAGGGCTTATATATGCTTGGGGAAAAAAGGGCCTAGTGTATCTAGTCAGTTTCAGGACTTCCTGAAGCTTTTAAGTGACTTACTTCCTGAGTTAAAAGAGCATCCTGTCTCTGCAGGATGAAATGGTTCACCTCCCCTTAGGACATCCTGTGTTTTAAGGAGATCCCTTCCAAGATGGGAGGTTTTTAATCTCTGAAGAAATTGCCATACAATGGAGACCTACGAATCCATCAGGGCCACTGGGAAAGACATCTGTCAGCAGCCACAGGATATAGAGTGTGAGGCTCAGAACTTCCCCGGGTACGGCCTGGACACACTGGGTCAGCAGGTGCAATGTGACATCCGCTTCGGCCTGGTCTGCCACAACAAGGACCAGAAAGGCTACTTCCCCATGTGCTACAACTACAAGATCCGAGTGCTGTGCTGCAGTGCCACCCACTGCCAGGAACCCACCACAACTGAGTCATACTCAACGTCGCTGGGGACGGCCACCACGCCGTCCCTGACCCTGTCCTCAAGGCCTCATCTCAGCACGAGCCCCAGTGTGACTGGGTCTCCATCAGCCTTCACCACCAGCCTCCACACGTCAGAGCAGCCGACACCTGGGACCCTGACTACCAGCTCCACATCTTCACCCAGCACCTCCACACTGGTGCCAGGATCCACCAGCACGCCAGGACGCCTGTTGACCACCTCCACACCTGTGACGGGATCCACCAACACACCCGGACCCCTGTCGACCACCTCCACACCGGTGACGGGATCCACCAACACACCCGGGCCCCTTTCGACCACCTCCACACCGGTGACGGGATCCAACAACACACCCGGACCCCTGTCCACGGCCTCCACACCGGTGACGGGATCCACCAACATACCCGGACCCCTGTCAACCACCTCCACACTGGTGACGGGAACCACCAGCATGCCCGGACCCCTGTCTACCACCTCCACACTGGTGACGGGATCCAGCAGCACGCCCGGATTTCGACCACCTCCACACCGGTGACGGGATCCAACAACACACCCGGACCCCTGTCCACGGCCTCCACACCGGTGACGGGATCCACCAACATACCCGGACCCCTGTCAACCACCTCCACACTGGTGACGGGAACCACCAGCATGCCCGGACCCCTGTCTACCACCTCCACACTGGTGACGGGATCCAGCAGCACGCCCGGATCCCTGTCCACGGCCTCCACACTGGTGACGGGATCCAGCAGCACGCCCGGATCCCTGTCCACCGCCTTCACACCAGTGACGGGATCCACCAGCACGCCCGGAACCCTGTCCACCACCTCCACATTGGTGACGGGATCCACCAGCATGCCCGGACCCCTGTCCACCACCTCCACAACAAAGCTCAGATCCACCAGCACGCCCGGACCCCTGTCCACGGCCTCCACACTGGTGACAGGATCCAGCAGCACTCTCGGACCCCTGTCCACTGCCTCCACACAGGTGACAGGATCCAGCAGCACGCCCGGACCCCTGTCCACGACCTCCACACTGGTGACGGGATCCACCAGCACCCCCGGACCTCTGTCCACCGCCTTCACACCAGTGACGGGATCCACCAGCACGCCCGGAACCCTGTCCACCACCTCCACATTGGTGACGGGATCCACCAGCATGCCCGGACCCCTGTCCACCACCTCAAGTGTCACTCAGGTGGTCAGCAGCCCCCAGGTCTCCACCTCCTGCCAGTCCCAATGTCAGTGGTCAGACTGGTACGACACCAGCTACCCCAAATCCGAGAGGGCTGGAGGAGACACGGAGACCTACGAATCCATCAGGGCCGCTGGGAAAGACATCTGTCAGCAGCCACAGGGCATAGAGTGTGAGGCCCAGAACTTCCCCGGGTACAGCCTGGACACACTGGGTCAGCAGGTGCAATGTGACATCCGCTTCGGCCTGGTCTGCCACAACCAGGACCAGAAAGGCGACTTCCCCATGTGCTACAACTACAAGATCCGAGTGCTGTGCTGCAGTGCCACCCAATGCCAGGAACCCACCACAACTGAGTCATACTCAACGTCGCTGGGGACGGCCACCACGCCGTCCCTGACCCTGTCCTCAAGGCCTCATCTCAGCACGAGCCCCAGTGTGACTGGGTCTCCATCAGCCTTCACCACCAGCCTCCACACGTCAGAGCAGCCGACACCTGGGACCCTGACTACCAGCTCCACATCTTCACTCAGCACCTCCACACCAGGGCCAGGATCCACCAGCACGCCAGGACGCCTGTTGACCACCTCCACACCTGTGACGGGATCCACCAACACACCTGGACCCCTGTCAACCACCTCCACACCGGTGACTGGATCCACCAATACATCCGGACCCCTGTCCACGGCCTCCACACCGGCGACAGGATCCACCCACACACCCAGACCCCTGTTGACCACCTCCACACCAGTGACAGGATCCACCAACACAGCCGGAACCCTGTCGACCACCTCCACACCGGTGACGGGATCCACCAACACACCCGGACCCCTGTCGACCACCTCCACACCGGTGACGGGATCCACCAAAACACCCGGACCCCTGTCCACGGCCTCCACACCGGTGACGCGATCCACCAACATACCCGGACCCCTGTCGACCACCTCCACACTTGTGACGGGATCCACCAGCACGCCCGGACCCCTGTCCACGGCCTCCACACCGGTGACGGGATCCAGCAGCACGCCCGGACCCCTGTCCCCAGCCTCCACACTGGTGACGGGAACCACCAGCACGCCCGCACCCCTGTCCACCACCTCCACCACAAAGCTCAGATCCACCAGCACGCCCCGACCCCTGTCCACCACCTCCACACTGGTGACGGGATCCAGCAGCATGCCCGGACCACTGTCCATGGCCTCCACACCTGTGACAGGATCTACCAGCACGCCTGGACCCCTGTTCACCACCTCAACTCCGGTCCCAGAATCCGCCAGCACAGCTTCCATTACCTCCATGGCCACAAGCCAATGGTCATCAGAGGTACCGGGTCCCTCAACTTCATTCACAACCCAGAGACACCCATCTTCTTCTACCTCCCAGACCAAACCTGGACCCTCACACACTACCCTGGGAAGCACCACCGTAACCCACACCACAGCTGTGTCCACGACCACAGCAACTACACAGGCAAGTTCCTCAATGATGAGCACAGGGCTGACTGGAGCTGCCTCAGTCAGCACAACAGAAGTACTCAGCTCACAGACCACATCTACCTCTATACCCTCAAGTGTCACCCAGTCGGTCAGCAGCCCGCAGGCCTCCACCTCCTGCCAGCCCCAATGTCAGTGGTCAGACTGGTACGACACCAGCTACCCCAAATCCGAGAGGGCTGGAGGAGACATGGAGACCTACGAATCCATCAGGGCCGCTGGGAAAGACATCTGTCAGCAGCCACAGGGCATAGAGTGTGAGGCCCAGAACTTCCCCGGGTACAGCCTGGGCACACTGGGTCAGCAGGTGCAATGTGACGTCCGCTTCGGCCTGGTCTGCCACAACCAGGACCAGAAAGGCGACTTCCCCGTGTGCTACAACTACAAGATTCGAGTGCTGTGCTGCAGTGCCACCCACTGCCAGGGACCCACTACCACTCTGCCATTGACCAAAACTTTGGACACGGACACTACCCCGACACTGTCTCATCCCACCACTAGCCACAGGGTGACTGGGTCTCCCTCAGCCTCCACCACAGCAGCTACCAGTCACTCAAAAAGAACTACATCCTCTACTTACACACCCAAATTTGTTACGGCCACCAAAAGCAGTATCACACTTCTTCCAAGTGTCAGGAAAAGTAGCACCTCAGGAAGGGTCTCATCAGTCCCTATGACACTTAAGACAACCCAACCTTCGACCTCAGTCTTTACAGCACAAAGATTCTCACCTGGAACCTCAACAGGAGCCCTGACTGGTACAGCTGCCACGATGTCTTTAAAATCTCTCTCCACAAGCCTGGTGTTGACCCAAGGCATAAGCCATCCATCCACCTCATACACTGTGAGCAGTACACCTAGTTCACAGATGCCACCAGGTACCAAAATGGAGACTACAACCACCCAGGGCACGACCCACTGTCAGCCCAGGTGTAACTGGACAGAATGGTTCGATGTGGATTCACCAACCTCAGGGGTGGTGAGAGGGGACATGGAGACCTATGAAAACATCAGGGCCTCTGGGAAGAAGATTTGCCAGGAACCAGAGAAGATTGAGTGTCGGGCAGAGAATTACCCTGCCGTGAGTATAGACAGGGTCGGGCAGGTGGTGAGCTGCAGCCTGGAGAGTGGACTGGTCTGCAGAAATGAGGACCAGACAGACGATTTCAAAATGTGCTTCAACTACAATATACGTGTGCTCTGCTGTGATGACTACAGCCACTGTCCAAGCACAGCTGCCACCCACCGCACTGTCATCACGTCCACGCCTAAACCCTACATCGAGGTGTCCACTGTGACCACTAGATCCTCAGCAGTGCCAGGTCACTACACAACAGCAACCAGCTCCTTAGAGACTTCTCGAACAGTGGCCAGAAGCACAGTGGCACTCAGCTCACAGACCGTGTCCATCTCTACACCCACGACTGTCACCCACTCAGTCAGCAGCCCCCAGGCCTCCACCTCCTGCCAGCCCCAATGTCAGTGGTCAGACTGGTACGACACCAGCTACCCCAAATCTGAGAGGGCTGGAGGAGACACGGAGACCTACGAATCCATCAGGGCCGCTGGGAAAGACATCTGTCAGCAGCCACAGGACATAGAGTGTGAGGCCCAGAACTTCCCAGGGTACGGCCTGGACACACTGGGTCAGCAGGTGCAATGTGACATCCGCTTCGGCCTGGTCTGCCACAACCAGGACCAGAAAGGCGACTTCACTATCTGCTACAACTACAAGATCCGAGTGCTGTGCTGCAGTGCCGCCCACTGCCTTGAACCCACCACCGCTGAGTCATACTCCACGTCGCTGGGGACGGCCACCACGGCCTCCCTGACCCCAACCTCCTTTCACCCCAGCCCCAGTGTCAGCTCCCCACTTCCAAGCACTCAGGTATCCACACGGACCACATCTCACAGCTCAGCCTGTATACCCCGTTGCACATGGACAGACTGGATCGATGAGGACTTTCCTGTCCCCGGCCCCAATGGTGGGGACTTTGAGACCTATGCAGTCTTTCGTGCTGTGAACCATGACATCTGTGAGAAGCCCCAGGCCATCCAGTGCCGCTCTGAGAAGGAGCCAGACCGACCCCTGGAGACTCTGGAGCAGGTGGTCCAGTGCGATGTGAGCTTTGGGTTGATATGCAGAAACAGCAACCAGTCGGGACCTTTGCAGTATTGCAACAACTACCAAGTACGACTGCTCTGCTGTGATGACGATAGCCACTGTGCCACCTCGCCCATGGCTGCTGGCTCCACCTCACCTCCCATCTCTCCCCTGGTGTCCACTCACACCTCCTCAGCTTTGAGCTCCAGGATTCCATCTGTAGCTACTGGCTCCCATCTCCCATCCTCCACCTCAGGGACCACCCACACCTCTGCAGTTCCCTCCAGCAGCCTGCTGACCTCCAGTGTGTCCACTGCCTTTGTTCTCAGTACCCTCGGGCCAACCATCTCTTCCAGCCCAGCCTTTTCCCCGTCAACCTGCTTCTGCCGGGCATTTGGAGATCTATTTTCACCAGGTGAGTGAAAAGGATATGTCCTCCTGCCCCATGTCCCTTTTCTGTTCACCTTGGGAGCTAGCAATATTGTTACCTTCTGGCAGTGTTCAGCTCTAGCCCTCCCTAGCCAGCTCCGTTCCTCCCCAAGGCCACCCCTCAGCCCAATGGCTTCCTTTGATGCTATCCTGGTGTGCACAATTACCTTCTTCTGTGATTTTTTTTTCACAGGTGATGTCATCTACAATAAGACTGATGGAGCTGGCTGCCAGTTCTATGCTATCTGCAACCCAAGTTGTGACATTGACCGTTTCCAGGGTGCCTGCCCCTCCTCCTCCTCCTCCACCCCTACGCCCACATCCCCCTTGCTCCCTGGCTGCACTAACGCCATCCCTCCCCGGCAGGTGGGCCTCCCTTCTCCCTCCACCTCCCCTGATGTTGTACAGGCCTGGGCTGTCAGAGAGGGCTGTATTAGGGCTGAGCCATGGCTAATGCCTAGGACTACCCCAGGATCATGGCCTGTCTTGGCGTCTCCCTCTTCTGTTGGGGGAGGCGCACTGAATCTGGGGTCTTGGTTACCAAAGAATGGCTGTCCCCTGGGGTTCAGAACTACAGGGATCTGAAGCTTCATGCGGCTGGGTCTCCACAGTAACCTCAAGTGAACGCCCTGCACGTCTCCTGCACAGGTGAATGAGTCCTGGACCCTGGAGAACTGCACAGTGGCCAGGTGTGAAGGAGACAACATCATCATCCTTCTAGAGCCAGAGCCTGTGGACAACGTGACCTGTGTGAACAAATACTCGCCTGTCAAAGTGTGGGATCAGGAGCCCTGTCGCTTCCACTATGAGTGCGAGTGTGAGCAGGCAGTGGCCCTGGGGCTAGGACCAGATTAGAGCATTTGTGGATCAGTGTCTATGTGCTAGCCTGCAGGCGTCATGTGCACCTCCAGGGCTGGGAATGTGAATGAGGCACAGGCTGGGGCTGTGTGGTCAGTGAGGGGTGGGGCGCAAAAGTCACAGTGGGACTCTTTCTGGGGATTCTGATGACCACTTGCATTATTGACCATTAAGAACAATGTACCGGGGCGGGAGAGACGGCTCAGTGGTTAAGAGCAGTGCCTTTTCTTGCAGAAGACCCAGGTTCCAATCCCAGCACCCACATGGCAGCTAACAACCATCTGCTACTCCAGTTCAAGGGAATCTGACGCCCTCTTCTGCCTTCCATGGGCATTGCACAACATGGGTGTACTTACACACATGTATAACACTCATACACATAAAATAAAAATAAATAAATAAAATGTATAAAAAGTTAAAAGGAACACAATAGCCAACAACCCAAACTCAAGACTTGGAACATCAAACTCTTAGGGTCTCCCATCCCCTAGGCAGAGTCAGATCAAGGCAGGTAGGAACCTGCTTCCTACCGAGGTTGCAGCTGAAGGCTGCAGGCATCATTGGCTTGTGGCTGCATGGCTCTAGTCTGTCTCCATCTTCTTATGGTTAAGGCTGTCTAAATAATTTGTGATGATCTCATTTCAAGACCCCTTTCCCACTAAGGTCAAATTGGCATTTCCCAAGATAGATATGATTGGGGGCGGGAGGGAACATCTATTTTATAGATGAGGCAACTGTAGGTCCCTTTAGGTGACAGTTCTGGGGTTCAGTGCTGGGAAACAGGGCTGCGAAGGTAGCCTCCAGCTGTGGTTTCCTGCAGGTTTCTGCAGCGGATGGGCACGCTCACACTATATAACATTTGATGGAACTTCCTACACCTTCCCGGACAACTGTACCTCATTGCTCATGAGAGAGATTTACCCTCGCTATGGCAACCTGAGTATCCTCGCTCACAGCCACTACTGTGGGGTCACCACCAACGCCACCTTGTGTCCTCGTGCCCTCAGTGTGCACTACGGATCCTTGGAGATCATCCTCACCACCATCACAGCTGCCACTGGGCAAGTGGAGAGTCTGGTGAGTCTGGTGACAGGCAGAGTCCCAAGGCCACATTGCAAACTGGGGTGACAGAGGCAAAGCACCCCTCGGACTGGGAGCATCTCCTCTCTGTAGAGATGGCTCATGGGAGCAGGCCTGGGCAGAGCACAAACTCTGGGCTCTAGGCTGAGGAATAAACAGGAGGGTCCCCAGCACTTGGGAGGCAGAGCCCTTAAGGCAGCACTCAGTGCTGCTGGCCTGGGCCCCTGATTATTTTTTCTCCCTGGACATCATTAGATCCTGTTAGACCAGATGCGGATAAGCTCAGGCTTCAGTAAGAATGGTGTGACTGTGTCCACAAGCGGGCTCACCATGATGAGCGTTGACATTCTCCCAGTCGATGTCAGCATCACCTTTGATGGGCACATATTCCATATCCGGCTGCCCTTCAGATACTTCAGCTACAATACTGAGGGCCAATGTGGTGAGTGGGCATGGCCCAGGTCCTGCCACCCACTTTTGAGACTGCTGCAGGTTCTCATCTGCTCTGGGATCCCCAACCTGGTATGTGACGCTACTCCTAGGGAGACAGGAGCAGACATGTACTCACCCCAGATAGGAAACTAAAGACGAACCAAAGTAAAGATATCACCAAAGTCCGACTTGATGACCAACAAGCTTTATGGGGTTACTTGCTGGATTATAGGTGAGGGGTTACTTACGGAGAAGAAATGACTCAAATACAGCTGCATTACCAAAAGTCCACCTCAGTGTGGGTGACAAACCTAGAGCTCACTGCACAACCTGCACATAACTCTACACAGACTGGAGAGCCCTTTTCTATGCAGTTCTGCTGGTCTGAGAGTGTCTCTCAGCAGTCCTTAGGGCTTATATATGCTTGGGGAAAAAAGGGCCTAGTGTATCTAGTCAGTTTCAGGACTTCCTGAAGCTTTTAAGTGACTTACTTCCTGAGTTAAAAGAGCATCCTGTCTCTGCAGGATGAAATGGTTCACCTCCCCTTAGGACATCCTGTGTTTTAAGGAGATCCCTTCCAAGATGGGAGGTTTTTAATCTCTGAAGAAATTGCCATACAACCCAGCTCCCACCCCTACCTCCCCAGGCCACAGCTGACCCTTGGCATCCATAAACGATATGGATGGGGATGGATCCATAAATGAGATGGACTGGGGCCAGGGGAAACCAGGAGAAGCTGAGAGTAACCTCTACCCCACTTACCAGGCACCTGCACAAACAGCCAGACGGATGACTGTCGCCAGCCAGATGGCACCATGGCCCCCACCTGCCATGACATGGCTCAGACCTGGATGGTTCCTGAGAACAGTGATGGCTGTTTGGGCCAGCCCAGCCCTGCCCCGAGCACCACGTCCCAGTCCCCAGCGTCCAGCACGCCACCCACCTCCACCCTGTGCCCCTCTACACCACTCTGCGAGCTGATACTGAGCCCGTGAGTCTGCCTTTGGGGTGGTGGGTCCGGGCAGTAGCCCCCTTAGCCAGCCTCCCTGCTTGGAACTTAGTTTCCAGCCCTGACTATCCGCTGCACAGGGTCTTCGAAGAGTGCCATAGCTTCTTCTCTCCAGACACCTTCTTCAGCACCTGTGTCAGTGACCACTGCCAGGCTGGCTTCACTGACATCCTGTGTCAGAGCCTGGAAGCCTATGCAGCGCTCTGCCGGACCCGGGGCGTGTGCACCAACTGGCGCAATGCTACTGACGGGCTGTGTGGTGAGTTGGGGTGGCCCAGGGGTCTGGTCTCCTTGGTCCCTCTGACCAACCTGTCTGACTCCCCTCTCTGTGCCACAGACCTCCCCTGTCCACCCAGCAAGGAGTACAGGCCTTGTGGCCCCCTACTACCAGCATCCTGTGATTCTAGGTGAGCACCAACTGAGTGATGGAGATCGTGGGGCAATGGCTGGCCTCCTAGGCCTATCCAAAGGGTCTGAGCTGAGCCTGTGGGCACTCCCGGCCCTTGACTCCTTGGGACCCCCACCCTTGGCTCCTGGAGGCCCTCCCTCATTCCTGATCCCAGCTGTGCTGCTCCTCACC
Source organism: Nannospalax galili (assembly GCF_000622305.1). NCBI lineage: Eukaryota > Metazoa > Chordata > Mammalia > Rodentia > Spalacidae > Nannospalax > Nannospalax galili. The sequence continues at coordinate 1,324,239 of NW_008356261.1, forward strand.
CCAGGAACCTGAGCCCCCTGACTGGGACACCGGCAGAGGGCTGTTTCTGCCCTGAGGGTCAGCTCCTCTTCAACTCACGCATGGACATCTGTGTGACGGAGTGTCGTAAGCACCATCCACCCATGACGGGATATGCCCCTCACATCCCCATAGTACCCATCCCCATCCGCCTGGCCAGAGCCCCGTGCATCTGCAGACCCTGTTCTGCCCACCTGCTGCATGAGAGGATCCAAATGAGGCCACAAAGCCCTGCAGAGGCCCAAATGCCTCTTGTGAGCCTGTCACTACCCTGTCTAAGCCCTGCTGCTTGGGGCTGGTCAGAGAGCGAGACTCTCAACATCCACCCTTACCCCCTGCTACAGTGACCTGACACCCTCAGAATTCCGTGGGGCCTTCAGTCCATTCTGGGGTAGGGGAGGGGCAGAGGTCCTGGCCTAGAGGTGCAGGTGACCAAGAGCATCGTTCTTTCAACCTGTGGCTCCCCTCTGCCTGGCCTTGAACCCCAGCATCCTCAATAACAACTTTATTCATTCCCTTCCAGCCTGCGTGGGACCAGACGGCCTTCCCAAGTTTGTGAGTGGCTCTGCCCTCCTGTCTCCTTGAACTGAGGAAGGGAGGAAAGGAGAGGGAGGGTGCTGGCTCTGCCCACAGCCCAGGGGGCTGCTGTGGGCCTCCTGGGCTTCCTCCCTTCTGTCACCCTGAGCTAACCTGCTAAGAGTGGGGTCTGACCTGGAGCTGAGTCCAGACGGATAGGCCAGGGACTTTGGGGCTTCAGAACCCTCAGAGATCCTGACTTGGTCTATTCCAGCCCGGTGAGCACTGGGTCAGCAACTGCCAGAACTGCATGTGTGACGCCAGCTCAGTGCAGTGTGAGCCAGTGCAGTGTGAGAGTGAGAGCCAGGATGGGCTCCCGCAGTGCACAGAGGCTGGCTTTGTGAACGTGACCAGACCCCGGAATGACAACCCATGCTGCTCCGAGACACTGTGTGGTGAGCGCCTGCTGGGGACTCGGGAAGCCCAGGTTCTGGCTTCGCTGTGCTAAGTCACCCATATGGGGATGGCCTTCATGTTTAAGCTTCTTGCCTCAAAATGAGGCTGCTGACTTCTGGCCCGACCCGAGAGACAGATGGGAGTGGTGGGGAGAAGAGGGGACTTGAAGGTAGTCCAGAAAAGCAGACTAGTCCCCAAGGAAAAAGGACACTGGGGGCCAGGATGTCCAGGGGGCAGGACAAGCCATACCCTGACAAGGCCACCTCCCCACAGTCTGCAACGTAAGCACTTGTCTCGAGAGTCCACCTGAGTGTGGGCCAGGGGAGGAGCAGATACGCACCCAGGAGGAGGGCAGCTGCTGTCCCAGCTTCACCTGCCGTGAGTGGGGGCAGGGCTGGAGCGTGGGGGGCACTGGCTGCAGGATGGGCTTCAGGGATGGGGAGGAACACAGGGTTTGCGCCCCGCCGCCTGGTTGCACACCCAAGCCCTCTTTCCTTTCAGGACCTAAGCTATGCACATACAATGGTACCGCATATGGGGTAAGAGCTCAGCCAGGGCAGGGTGGGCGCAGGGGTGCATGGAGGTGGGTAAACTCATGTCCCTGGGTCCCTACTCCTCATCTCCACATTCTTGCCATGAGGGTAGGTCAGAAGACGGTCTCTGGGCCCTTGGGAGCTGAGCCATGTGGCAGGCTTTCTGTGGAGAACTGTGGAAGGAGGGACCGTCACATCTGCCACATCCGAGCGGTCCGCTTCTGAGTCTCCCAGCCGACTGCCGTCCCTGCCCGCCAAGGGCCTGTGCTTAGCTAGGGGCACAGTCACACCCTAAGGAAAAAGAAACATCTGTGTGGGGACTGCCTGGCCTCAGTGAGGGGCCCTGGCCCTGTGCCCTCCGTGACACTCTCCTGATCCACTCTAGGTTGGTGCAACATTCTCAGGGGTCGTCCCCTGCCACACATGCACCTGTTCATCTGTGGGCACCCAAGACCCAACAGTGGAGTGTGAAGAGGTCAACTGTACCACCTCCTGCCCCAAGGTGAGCCTGGGGGCCGGGAGAGACGCCCCAAGGGACTGCCTGTGGCTGGTGTGGAGAAAGCTTTCCAGCTCACCTCCACCGGGTCCTTGTCCCAAAGAGAAAAGTAGGAGGACGGGGAGAGGGCCTGGATGACAGGACCTGCAGGCTGCTGGGCAGACGGGGATCAGGCCCAGTATGGTGGTGGTACAGAAACAGAGGGTCAGAAAGAGGGGTAAGCTAAGTGGCAAGACCTGGGAAAGGCCCACAGGCCACAGCAAGGACATGGGATATCAGATGCTCCTGCTAGGGGAGCCCAGGCCCCTAGAGTGTGGTTGGCTGAGTGAGAGACCTGACCACCTCTCCCATCCCCACAGGGCTTTGAGTACCTGCCAGTGGACGGGCAGTGCTGCGGGGAGTGTTTCCAGAATGCCTGCCTCACGCCAGAAGGCCAGATAGTACAGGTAACAGATGAGGGTGTGCGGAGACCCTCTCCCTATGTCGGCGTGGCCGCAAACCCTCCACTCCGCGCCTTGCTTTTCAGCCCAATGGAACCTGGGTGAACAGCCGTGTGGACAACTGCACCAAATACCGCTGTGAGATTGAGAGTGGCGTCCATGTGCTGAGCCCAGTCCCCACGCCTTGCCCTGATGTATCCAGCTGCAGGGTGTGTGTCTGAGAGGCCCTGCCCTTAGATGGTCCACCCTGGAAGCCTGTGCCCCAAGGAGTCCCTGTCCCTATACCCCGTACCCGGCATCCTGCCTCCACCCCAGCATGCTCTCTGTCCTTGGCCCTGCAGGGAATCCTCAAGAAAACTGGCTGCTGCTACTCCTGTGAGGAACAGGGTGAGTGGAAGATGCCTCTCACCCAGCCCTCCAGCTCCATCTAGTTCCCACCAGAAGCTACCCACGTTTCTCCCACTGGGTGGCAGATTCCACCAGAGTCCCAGGGTAACGGAGAGGTTGGTTGTACATGGAAATTGCATTAGTTACTTTCCCCTTACGATAACAAGATACCTGAAGACAGCAGCTTAAGGAAGGAAGGGTTTATACAGCTCAGTTTGAGGGTGGGAGAAGCGTGGCAGCAGGCGCGCGAGGTGGCTGATGGCGTCACACCCACGGTCAGGAAGCAGGGAGATGCATGCTGGAGCTCTGCTGGCTCGCTTTCTCCTTTTTATTCGGCCTGGGACTGCAGTCCATAGAATGTCTCCACAGCTGGGATGGATCTTCATTTACCCTAATCTAGACAATCCCTCACAGATGTGCTCAGAGCTCTGGCTCCTAGTGATCTGAGATCCTGTCAATACTAACCATCACAGAGGGTCAGCCTTATCAAGCCCAGAGAATCCAGGCCTTGCACTGATTTATCCTCTCTGCAGACTCCTGTCAAGTGCACTTCAAGACAACCGTCCTGCAGCACCAGGGCTGTGTGACGGAGGTGGCAGTCAACATCACCTTCTGTGAGGGTTCCTGCCCTGGAGTGTCCAAGTGAGTGGGAACCTCACCTCCCCCGAGAGTGCAGCAGAGCAGGTGGCCACCTCCTGTTACCTGGGGTCCCGTGGAACCTGAATCTTGGCCAGCCCCCCTGCTAGGGGTCAGGAGGCTACACATAGCTGTTTGCATAAAGCCTATGGCTCACCCTTCAACCATGCCAGGTGCAAGCTTGACCTAGCTACCCAAGGCAAGGCTTTGACTGGGCATCCATGTCCAGGAATCTGAAAGGCATTAACCCACCTGGGGAGGACAGGAAGCATCAGATCCCCCTGTGAGCTCTAGATGGTCCTGGGCTGTGGTCATCTATGAACAGGAATGGCCTTTTTGGACAGAAGAGGCAGAAGGCTCAGGGGCTGACTCCACAGCCTAGTGGTGGTTCTCCAGAGGAGGGATCTGCCCAGGGTTAGCAAGATGGAGAGGGAGGGGAAAGAGAGCCATGGGAGGCCTCGGAAGATACAGTGGGGTTCAAAGAGAGCTCAGGGAGGGGAAGCCTATGTGTTCAAGGTAGAGGCCACAGTGGATAGCCAGGCAGCTGTCAGGAGCCCCCAGGATCCCGTGAATCACTATGCAAGGCCCGTGAATCACTATGCAACTGAGAAGAGCCAAGGGCTGAGAAGCTGCCCGCCTGTGTCCACAGGTACTCCATGGAGGCCCAGGTCATGCAGCACCAGTGCACCTGCTGCCAGGAGAGCAGGGTCCACGAGGTGTCTGTGGCCATGCAGTGTCCCAATGGCACAGCCATCCAGCACACCTACACCCAAGTGGACGAGTGTGGGTGCACCCTGGCCTGCAGTCCTGCACCATTGGCTCCCACGAATACTCCTGTCTCGAGGCTGCTGCAGGAGGGCAACTAACTGCCCCCCCCGCCCCTCCACCTGGAGGCACAAAATGCACCACTGATCATGAAAAACTTAGGCAGGTCTGCTCCACGAGGCCCACAGAAACCCTCCGTGGCTTCCACTGGCTCTGCTTCACCCTCCACAAGCCCCTCAGTGAAGCCAGCATCACAAAAAGTGATGGGCCAATCAAGGTCCACTTGAGAGGATCCAGGAGAGGATCCTGCCTTTGGAGAAACTTTCTGTCTTGGCCTCATCCTCTGTGACGAAACTGACACCTTGGAGCCAAACTGAGAACCTATGGCTGTGGGACTTGCTGTGGCGAGCCTATGTGCCTCCTGCCACACCAAGAAAGCCCTCTGCTGGCCATTGTCCCTGCCCAAGGGCAGATGGGCCTATCCAAGCAAGGCCAGCTGCCAGGGAGCTGTATCAGGCAAAGTGGCTGCCTGCTGGAGGGACCTGGGGGCTGGGGTTGGAGAGAGGGCTCTGTCTGCCCAGCCCCAAGCTGCAATACACCCTGGCACTGTGTGTCTCCTGGAGTTTTTTTCCTGCCCCCTCTGCAGGGCTTGCCTTTCTTGGTTCCAGCTGTGGAGGATCCAGCTGCAGGGTGTGTGTCTGAGAGGCCCTAGCTAGAGCTATCAGCAGACACCTGAGGGGTGAGAGAGTGGTTGGAAGGGACAGGGGAGAGCTGCCCGGCCATCGGCAGGACGCTGCAGGCAAGATACACCAGCAGGAACCAGGCTATCTAGGGACCCACACACCAGCCCAGCTGCCACTGAACCCGGGGGCAGCACCAGGAGACAGGCTCCTAGACCGAGGAGGCTGCGTTCCGAGGGGCCACCCCAGCACCTGTCAGTGTATGGGGGCTTCATCAGACAGGAACACAGAGAGGGGTGCTTGGCACTGCTTTTAGACCCCGGGGAGCTGCGGCTGTGTTGGCCCTAGGACCCCAGGTCCTGCTCTTATGGGCGAGTTATCTTCAGGATGTGTCACTAATTGACTCAGACTATAGATGGCTGTCCTCGGTGTCCTTCTTTACCTCCTTCTGTCCAGAGCAGAGAATATTCCATTAGCATGGTGGGGAAGTTGTAGGGGCTGGGAGTTCCACAGCTGGGGCTGCAGATACGGCACTGGCAGACAAGAAGCATGCCAAGGTGGCCTACACATGGCATGGAATACAGGATATGTCCTGGCTTGACCGCAGGAAAGGAAGGAGATGACCAAATGCTCAGAGGGTGTTCATAGGTGGGACCATGACCTGGGATGATAAAGACATGACTGACCATGGACCTGGAAGCCTCTGGAAGAGTGAGCAGAGGGTCCTGTGGACGAGACCCAGCATGATAGAGCCCCTGGCCCTGGAGGTGGGGTAGGGGAGCCTGGCTCCCCCTCAAGGCCATGGGCTACGTGTGCTGAGGTCCATCAAGCAGGCTGGGGATTGGCAGAATGGACCAGAGGCTGACGAGGCAGCTGGTGTGTGGTAGAATGGGTCAGCTTCTCTGAGTTCACCCTATATCTCAGAGTGTGGCTTCCTGGGGGTTGGGGCCGGGTCACTCTATGTCCCTGTCCTCAAGTAGCCACTGCAAAATGACCTTTCCTCCACTGTAGTCACTCCCATGTGCCGTCGCGTGGGACAAGGGCACCACTTGGCGGGCACGCACCCACATGCTGAGGACCATCCTGGCTACAGCCCTATGTGATATGTGCTTCCACTTCATATATGGGGGAAACTGAGGCACACAGAGATGAGAAGTAAGGCCAGCCCCAGTCAGGTGGCTGGACTCAGAGTCCACTCTGTAAACTACAGGGCCCAGGGAAAATCAGAGTAGAAGAGGCAGGACAGACAAAACGCTTTATGTAGACTTTAAATGTATTCCAAGAGCGATTTCTGCCCCCAGATGGGAAAGTGAGCATCTTTCCCCACACAAAAACAGGAACAGAAACACTGAAACGACAACCGCAACCACAGAGTGAGCTAAGTGAAAGCACGTGATCATCCTTCTGAAAAGGAGATAAACACCAACAGTGCCAGGCAACCTGGGCTCTACACCGGGAGGCTGACGCCTTTCCTTACAGAGAATATGTATTCAGCTTGTAATCATCGTCATCCAGCCCCCGGGTTCCCCAGAGAGCACGAGCTTGGTGAACCAAAAGGGGCGGAGCACTAGTCACACAGGCTTGCAGGTGAAGTAGGGCGATTTTAAAGAGTTAAGATGACTGCGGCTGGAGAGGTGGCTCAGCGGTTAAGAGCGCTGGCTGCTCTTGCAGAAGACTGGGGTTTGAATCCCGGCACCCACATGGCGCCTAACAACCATCCATAACTCCAGTTCCAGGGGATCCAACGCCCTGTCCTCCACCGGCATTGCACGACATGGGTACACTTACACACATGCAGGCAATACACTCAAACACATAAAATTAAAATAAAAATTTTAAAAAGACAAGATTATTGGTGACTTTCTGAAGTTCCCCCAAAGGGGAAAAGAGATGGGCATGGTGGCACCTACCTGCAATTCCAGCACTCTGTAGGCTAAGAGTTGGAGGCCAACTTGGGCTATGCAGTGAGTCTTTGTATTTTAAAAAAAGAAGGAGCCAAGGGGCTGGAGAGATGGCTCAGTGGTTAAGAGCACTGACTGCTCTTGCAGAGGACCTGGGTTTGATTCCCAGCACCCACATGGCGGCTACAAATCATCCTTAACTCCAGTTCCAGGGGAATCCAAAGCCCTCTTCTGACCTCCGAGGCACTGCACGACACGGGTGCACTCACATACATGCAGGCACTACACTTGTACACATAAAATAAAAATAATAAGGGGCTGGAGAGATGGCTCAGTGGTTAAGAACACTGGTTATTCTTGCAGAAGACCCAGGTTCGATTCCCAGCACCTACAAACTGTCCTTAACTCCAGTTCCAGGGGAATCCGAAGCCCTCTTCTGACTTCCGTGGCATTGCACGACACGGGTGCACTCACATACATGCAGACCAAACACCCATACATAGAAAATAGAAAGTTTTAAAAGGAAGGAAGGCAAAATGAGAAAAGGGTTTATCACTACAAAAGAGCTCAGGTCACCCCACAGCTCAGGTCACCCCACAGGGCCTGAGCCACAATACACAGAGCTCAGGTCACCCCACAGGCCCTGAGCCACTGCAAGCTTAAGGCAGAGGGGCTTGCAAATGGAATGAATATGCCCTGGACTCCAGACTCACTCTCAGAAACCATGGCTCAAACACAGAAGCTCATCTTAATGCACAAATTCACATGTATTTCCCTTCATGCCTAGTGTGCCTGGGACTTTTTTAAAAGACAGAGTCTTATGTAGCCCAGGCTGTCCTTGAACTTACGATGTAGCTTGAGCTACTCACTGTATAGCCCTGGCTGGCCTTGAACTTCTGATCTTGCTTCCTCCTGAGTACTGGGATTGCAGGAATGTACCACCATGGTGAGCTTTGGCCGGGTCTTATGTAAGAAAACCCGTCTGGGCCCTGTAGTCAAGAATGCTGTCTTGGGGAAATTTCCTGAAAAGTCTCCAGCTTTGCCTTTTGGTTCCTGAGCTCCCCAGGAGTGGTGTCTGAGTGGTATGAGCGGAGCTAGGGTCTGACATGACTGCTTTTCCTATACACGTAGGGTGAGCTGTGTCCTCTGTCCTACCACAAAGAGCCTCCTGTGGGGTGGCCCCACCCTCTAGAACATTCCCAGCATCAGGTTGGTGCTGGATGCAGGGCTGGCCATGGGGTTAGAGCCTGAGTTCTTGTCAGCTACAGAGAGAAAGGGCAGGACTGCGTCTAGACAAACAGACAGGGAGAGACAGATGGCTAGTCCAGACAGGTGAACAGAAAGACAGGCCAATTCAAGTGGGCCATGTCAACAGCCAGGACCAAGTCAGGGTGAAGACCCTGAAACCATTCTCTGCCTGCTGAACTCTGGGTAGTCAGGTGACAAGTCATCGCTGAGACATCCATCTCTCTATGGGGCCCAGGTGAGGAAGGTGCACCTTTCCCTTGTTTGGGTGTGTCCAACGAGTTCTGGTTCTCTTGATAAGGTTATTTTAAGATTTTTTAAATATGTTTATGTGTGTCTGTATATGTGAGTGAAGTTACCCATGGAGGCCAGGGGAGGGCATCAGATCCCTGGAACAGGAGTTACAGGCAGTCGTGAGGGGCGGGAGCAGGGCGCACGCCACTGAGCCATCTCCCTGTCCCAGTACAGTTTAAGATGCCCGTTTGTTCCTACGGTACCAATTTAGCCTAATAAATATACAGGGAGCACACACCCTTCCTACTTTGGGAAATGACAAGTATCGGTCTATAGCGCATGGGTGGCACGGACAGAGGACAGTATCTGTGAGTCCACTCCGTGTATAGTCATCTTCCATCCTCAAAATGGAGTCAAAGGTGACTTGTAAAATGGAGTCTCTTGGGGAAAGACACGGCAGCCAGAAAACCTGCTTCACGGAACATGGAGTCACCGAGGGCGGCGCACAGCCCGGCTTCAGCAGTTTTCTCCAGGCATGCCATGGAGTGGGCTCCACTTGCCAGCCACCTGACCAGCAGTAGATGAGGCATAACCAGCCTGTGAGCCGAGGTGAAGGCTGGCGCTGCGCACGTGGGTCGGCAGCCTAGGCCGCCCTTCACCCCACTGCCAACAGGCTGGCAGAAGGTGGTGCTCTGCCATAGCATCACATGCCTGTGGGAAGACAAGCTTCACGGGGACTGACGATGTGCCTGTAAGGACACGCCTGTAATGCCAGCACTTGGGGGGCTCAGGAAGGAGACCAGGCCAGACGACCTAGAAAGACGGTCTCAAAAAAAAAAAAAAAAAAGGAAGGAAGGAAGGACGGAAGGAAGGAAGGGTGTGGTGGTACACACCTTTAATCCCGGCACTTAAGAGGCAGAGACAGGCGGAACTCTGTGAGTTCGAAGCCAGCCTGGTCTACATAGTGAGTTCCAGGCCAGCTGGGGCTACCTGGAGAACTTGTCTCAATTAATCTCTGTACTCAGGAGACAGAGGCAGATAGTTGAATCTCTATGAGTTTGAGGCCAGCCTGGTATACATAGTGAGTTCCAGGCCAGGTAGGGCTAGGTAGTGAGACCCTGTCTCAAAGAAAAAGAGACAGAGCGAGAATGAGAACATGAACAGACAGGAAGGAAGAGAAGGAGGAAGGGAAGGAGGGAGGGAGGGAGGAAGGAAGGAAAAAAGGAAGGAAGGAAGGAGGAAGGGAAGGAAGGAAGGAAGGAAGGAAGGAGGAAGGGAAGGAAGGAGACCTTGTGCCTGCCACCATGGGGTTGATAGAATATTTGTGCTGCTGAATTGAGCTTCAGGGTGAAGCCCTGCTGTCTACTCACTGCTAGTGAATGCTTGAGGCCTGTCAGCGAGTTCTGCACAGCTTGGGAGGCCTGGCACCGATCTGCTGCCTGGAGATGGGCACCAGTGTGTCCTTGCTGAGGCTACAGACGTGACGTCAGGGACGCTGCTCGGCTTGGAGACAGCTGTGTTCACATGAGTTTCCCGTCTCCTTCCATGTTCAGGTCCTGCAGCTTTTAAATAAACCTTGGCTATGGGGGTCTCACTTCCACAGACTGCTTGGCAGAGTCCGACAGTTCAAAGAGATACCGTGAAAGTCGTCTTCAAAAATAAAAACCGGGGGCTGGAGAGATGGCTCAGTCGGTAAAGGTACTAGCCGTACAGGCCCAGCAGCCTGAGTTCAATCCCCTGAACCCGTGTAGAGGTCGAAGGAGAAAACTGACTTCATAGCTGTCCTCTTACCTCTACACGTGCACCATGGCATGCACAGGTCTCACACACACACACATATTATGCACTCACACACATGACAGTAACATTTAAAAATAACCCTTTAAATAGGGGACTGGGAGACGGCTCCATTGGCAGAGTGCCTGCTGCATAGGCCTGAGCTCGATCGATCCCCAGGTCATATAAAAAGCTGAGAGTGACACAGGTTGTGGTGGCACTCGAGAGGCAGAGGCAGGCGGATCTCTGTGAGTTTGAGGTCAGCCTGGTCTACACAGTGAGTTCCAGGCCAGCTGGGGTTACAGGCAGACCCTGTCTCAAAAAACGACCTAAATAAATAAACAAATAAATAAATAGAAGGAAAAAGAAAAGTCAAGAGTGATGGCACGTGCTTGTAATCTCAGCACTGGGGAGGTGGAGACAGGCAGGTCCTGGGGCTCAGTGGCCAGCCGGCCTCACCTACTTGGTAAGCTCCAAGCCAGTGAGAGACCGTGTCTCAGAACACGGGGCATGGCCTGTTACTTGTTCATCCTGTGAGGCAATGGGACACATGAGATTTGAAGAGATGAAGACAGGGTGCTGGGAAGGGTGACTTACCTCCTAACATTACAGTAAAATGAGACCTTGCTTTTCCCAGAGTCCTAACTTACCTACCCCTGAGTCCCAACAGGAAGAGCCAGAAAAACAGTGGGGTTGGGGGGTGAGGGGGTGACATGGCAGGGTCTAACCCTGATGGATATGAAGAAGAATTTTTGAATGGTAAAGGTGGTGCAGACACAGCCATGGACAAGGGGAGATGCAGGTTCTGTGTGTGAGGTTGAGTGTACGGTAATGTAGAAACAGAGGCTGACAGAGATTTGGGGCTACCAAAGTGTTGGCCAAGCAATGGCAGACCTTGGATCCAGCCTCACATTGTTCTTGCAGTGGATGGTGTGCGTAGAGCCTCAGGCACGCCAGGCAAGGGTCGTACTGCTGAGCCATGTTCTGTGCTGCCTTCATATCACAGTCCAGGTCACAGCCATGGGATCAGGGATTCAGAGGCAAAGAAAAAGACGTTAAAATATGTAAGCACTAGGAGAAAACATGGATATGTTTCCTTAAAACCTGAAAGTGGAAAAGGCTTTCCTCAATGTGAATGAAAATGCAGAAATACAGGAAAAGATAATAAACTTTACATAAAAAAGAGAACTTTTACGCGGAATAAACTCAATCGCAATGTAAAGAGGCGAAACAGGGAGAGAGAGCACCTGCAGACGGCATGGGGGGGAGAGCACCTGCAGACGGCATGGGAGGGTGAGCACCTGCAGACGGCA
>NW_008356261.1:1336071-1367746 GCF_000622305.1 Nannospalax galili
CGGGGGGTGAGCACCTGCAGATGGCATGGGGGGGTGAGCACCTGCAGACGGCATGGGGGGGAGAGCACCTGCAGACGGCATCGGGGGGTGAGCACCTGCAGATGGCATGGGGGGGTGAGCACCTGCAGACGGCATGGGGGGGAGAGCACCTGCAGCACAGAGGCCATGGTTTGGTTTCTGTGCTGCTGGGGATTGAACCGAAGCTCTCACGCATGCTAAGCTAGTCTCCTACCACTGGGCTACTCCCTCAGCCCAATGTCTGCAGCTCAGGGAAGCTGAGGACAGAGACCACGGGCCCCAAGGGAGACACCGCCTGAGACTGAAAGACTTCATACAGGGAAGAGCGGGTTCCGTGCATCTTGCTCCAGGTCAGAATGGACACGGGAGTTTGTTGGTGGGACAAAGTGAGGTCAGCACTGACCTAGCATGCTGCTGGCTCCTAGACGCTGTTGAGTGTCACTGTAGAAACCCAAGAGCTGCCTTGTGGATGATTAGGGCAGGCACCAAAGGTTTAGACTTGTTCCTTGTCAGGTGCTTTGCTTGGGAGGCCATGAGAACATGCAGGGATGGGGCTTGTCTTTGGTCCAACAGCCATGAGGAGGCACTGCAGGCTCAGATTCCCCAAACAGCGGGGACTCTGAGCTAGCAAGGAAGGGTTACACTGCAGTGCGGGAGGCCCCACAGTGAGCTGGGTCCAGCGGCACCCTAAGGCCTAGCCAGCAGGGCCCATGGACTTCTCAAGGTCAGCTGACAAGGTCACGTACTCGGAACCAAGCCTCAGCAGGGTAGCAGAGGTTGTGGCCTGCCTCCTTAGTGGGAAGCTCTGACCCTCACCCTCTTTCCAGGCCTCAGACTGACTTGGAACAACAGACGGAGAGACAGGACCCCTCAAGAAAGGCCCTCAGAGCCTTACAAGGTTCTCCAGCCTCCCCAGGAGGTCTATGGGCATTTATCCCAGTGTATGCATGAGGTGAGAATGAATCAGAAGATGAAGGTAGACATAAGCCATCATGGACACAGGTCATGTGATACATCACTGTGCCCATGCTAGAGCTGTGTGGAGTCAGTATGCCCCTTCCACCCCATGACAGAACCCTGATCTTTTCCCATGACTTTGCATGCGCAGCAGCTGGTGTGAACCCACAGCTGTCCAACCTGCTCGGTAAGAATTACTGCGGCTGACAGGCCAGGCAGGATTTCCAAAAAGATAAATCAAAATCCACACTGTGTCTGAAGTAGACCATGAGACCCCAGAGCCCAGAGTCGAGATGCTGGAGCCCAGAGTCCAAAGAAGGGTCACCTCTGAGATGAAAGGCTGAGGCAGGTGGCTTCCAGCTCTTGTGTAATTTGTCTTCCTAACCCTGCACAACCCAGACTGCACATGGTGGCAGAGGCTGAGCCTGCTCCCTCCAACCATAACAGGCCTGAGGGTGTGGACACCCATCAGAACCACTGTGGAGCCCTGAAAGGTGATGCAGGGACCCTGCCACTTCCGCAGCTGCTCTGTTGACTCTCGTACACAGGACAGCCGCCTCCTCTTCTTCAAACAGGAGAACCTCCTTTTCCTCCAGTGATCCCCATTTCCCACATGACTGAGGCCTGACAAACATAAAGATGGTCTTATGCAGTTTGTCGTTTGTCCTCTGGCCTTCTCTGTAATCTTGTCAGTCCTAACATGTTCTCAGCTGCCCCCCACCACCACCTCTGTGAGGCGCCTGGTTTCCTCTACTGGCTTCTAAGCTCCCTGTGGCCCCTCCTCTGGGAGGGTCTATCTCAGCCAACCTCCATAAATGAACTTGTCTGAAGACGTGCATCCTACTGCCCACTTTTTACCTCTCAACGTTTGCTTTTCTTTCCATAGCTGGGTTTTTATGGTGTCTTGGTCTTGGCTTGAGCTGTATTGTATTCTGCTTTAAAACCTTTAAAAATCACTGGGCATGGTGCTGCACCTCTTTGATCCTAGCACGTGGGAGGCAGAGGCAGAGGCGGGCAGATCTCTGTAAGATCGAGGCCAGCCTGGTCTACATAGTGAGCTCCAGGCCAGCTGGGGCTACAGGGAGACTCTGTCTCAAAAAGACCCCCCTCCAAAAGACAAACTTAAAAAACCTCAGCACACATCCTTCGGCAAGAATTCTTCCAAACTAGCTGAGGCAACTCGGTGTTCCTGATTTTCCTGGGCAACCGCAGTCAGTTCACGGTGCTGGGAAGCCGCATCAGCCACCTGCTCCCCTAGGAAGAACGCTCTTCTGTTCCCATAGGCCTGGGACACTTTCCTGAACCACGTGTTCCTCCCTCTCGGTCCTGCCTGTGAGCAGGTGGCTTTTCCTCACCTTTCCAACCTCCTAGCTTGACAACAATCCAATTCTTGAGCCAAGGCCCTGTCCTGGCTGCAGGACTGCAACTGAATGCCCCACCCCCAGGGCTTCTGACCTTTGTTCCTCCCTGCACACCATGGAGTGCCTTGCTGTGCCCAGCAGTAGGCCTCATCTGGAAGACACAGGCAGGGACCAGAGGCCAAACCCTCTCTTGGCTGTTGAAATCCCCCTCCGCCCACCCAATATCCCTCACTTCCTGAGGAACTCAGCTCTGCACTTAAGGAAATCTGCAATTTGTCATCTAAGAGCTTGTGAGAACCAGTGTTCCTGCCAACATGGTGTCCAGCGTGAGTGCACTTCTGCCTGGCGTTCGGAACACGAAACATTCGTGGCACCGCAGACTCCTGCCTGGCGATCAGTTTGCTTTCAGGACGAGGTAGGAGCCCCACAGCCGATGACAGTTATGCTCACGGCAGCCTCCCCTTCCACCCTCCTGCTTCAAGGAGAGCCAGGCCAGCTGCTGCCTCAGCACGTAACACAGCTACAGTGAAAGCAATCAAGCAACAAGGCCACGCGGGCCACGAACACCTCCCGACCTGGCCGAGCACGAGGAGTGGGCGAGGAAGCTGTTCCCAGAGCGCCTGCCACGTTTAGGCAGCAGCTTGCTCTGTATGTTTAGGCAGCAGCTTGCTCTGTACATTCGAGACAATCACCGCTCAGGGTCTGATGACTGTATGAGGAGATACAACGGGTCCTCTACCAAGACCTGTGCACCCAGAAATGCCTGGAAAAGAGAGGCTAAAAGTAGAGTGCAGTCACAGAGGAGCCAGCAGCACAGCACGAGCCTGCAGCGACCCCTGCAGCCCTGCTTCTCACTGAAGTGGCCAGGCTGAGTCTCCAGGAGGCTCGCCTTCCCAGCCTCCTTCAGTGCTGCTCCTGTGTAACGGCTGACAGGTATGAAAGAGGGAGCTCAGGTTCTAACTGGTTCCCTGCGCTGCTTTATCATGAGCGCCATTAAAAATACACTCAGGGGGGTCTGGAGAAATGGCTCAGTGGTTAAGAGTACTGGCTCTCTTGCAGAGGACCCAAGTTCAGTTCCCAGCACCCATATGGCAGCTAACAACCGTCCATAACTCCAGTTCCAGGGGAATCCGATACCCTTCTGACCTCCTCAGTCACTGAGGACATGGTGGTGCATGTAACTTACACACATGCAAGCAATACATTCATACACAAAAATAAAAATATTCAAGAAAAAAACCACTCAGGAACAAAAATGGTAAACATTCCTTAGAAGACTTTATTTCTCTATTTTATATGGACCACTTATTAAATTAGAAGGCTGTAAAGTAAAAATATATCATAGTCAAAGAAAAATCTGGACATCGACCCCTCTCCTAAGATAACCACAGACATGAGTTCTGAGAACATTCCCACTGACCTCCAGACAGTGCCCATCAGCCCACAGAGTGCCCGTAGGAGCGGCCTGGGAGGAGAGGGTAGAACCCAGTCACCACACTTCTCTCCATTGCACAGGCATCACTCAGTGGTGGGAAAAAAGCCAGTGGCCACGTCAGCCCACAGACGACCAGCACCCCCAAGAACACAGCCCTGGCCACGCCCAACCCTCCCACACTTCAGCGAGTGCCTGTGTGGCTTCAAACTTGGCAGGTGTGGCGACACCACCCAGTGAGGGCCCCCGGCCAGAGGTCTGTCTACAGACGATGAGCCTCTACCTTTGAGCTCAGACAAGCCATTCGTTCCAAGTATGACTTTTTACCCCCAAAAGACAACAGGACCCAGGATAGGATGAGGGTCAAGCCACGCTTGGTGCCCAGGCTCCTGGGCAGGTGCCGACAAGCACGGCCTCGTCCCGTGTACTGACAGGCTCCAACACAACCAACCTCCAACACGAAACAGCACAGAACCAAGGAGGGGAGGTATCACTGGACTATAAATGGGATCTTTCTTCCATCTATTAAAAAAATAAAATGTTCATGAGAAAGGGAAGGGTCTGTGTCAAGATCAAGTCTTCACTCTAAAAACCATCACTCTCCCTCATTTGAGTGCCATGGCAGCTGCTTAGGGGCAATAAGCAAATGGGGACACTTCCTCCAGAATCTGCACTCAGGCCTAGAGGCCGGTGCTGAGGTCCACACTCTGTAGCACTGAGTCTGCTGATGGCACTAAGTGAACCGGCTGGGAAGGTCCTATCATGTTTGACTCATCCACGGGAGGGCCGTCTGCTCCCTAGGCACAAGGCCACACGACAATGGAGACTTCCAGTGCCTAGCTGTGTTAGAGTGGTCACATCTATCAAACATTGGTCTTTCTTCTCCATTATGCAATTAAAAAGGTTTAAAAAAACCATCACTCTCCCTCATTTGAGTGCCATGGCAGCTGCTTAGGGGTTTAAGGACCCACAACTACAGAAAGTGCTTAATACCACCACCCCATGCCACCATCATAGCATACTGCCTTCAGGCTTACAAAAATAAATATTTACGAACACTATTTGACAAAAAATCAGCGCCACAGATGGCAGAAAGCAGTACTTTCTAGTCGACACTAAATTTACCCTGTACTTCTGGGTGGGACCAAACTTTGAAGCACCAACTTTCTCATTCCAAGTCTTTCACGGAAGTCCAAAGTTCACAGACTTCCCTTCATGGTGTCGGTGGATCGTACCCAAAGGCCGGGTGCAAACACTAGAAGAGCAAGGAGCAACTGAAATTTGGTGTGGAGCTCTGACACCACGAGCAACGCACGCAGCCTTTTGATAGCGTGTTATCTAAAGTCATCACTCGAATATCGTAACGAGGTGTCACCCACTCTGACAGATCTACAGCGAGGTCATGGGTCCAATGTAACAAAACAACCAGTCAGGTGCAGGCACCTCTGGCCTCTGTAAGGTCTGAAGCTGCTCACACACACTGGGTTTCTGGCATTCACACTGTGCAGCACACATCATAGCATCTGCTGTAGGTCAGTAGTGTCACAACACCTGAACGCCTTTTAGTAATCACAGTGCTGTTACCTGTCTCCTTCACCTGTGACTCCAGGCTCCGTGGAGAGGGCCTAGAACAAGGCCCTGTGGTTAACTCCCACAGTGCTGATACAAAACATCAGGAGATAAAGAGTAGCCTCCGGAAGTGAGGGCCAAGGCAGAGCCCGGCTGGCCATGCGCCATGTCTGGACACATTCTAGATTCACGTGGGTGTCTGTGGCTGAGACCTAGCCAGACAGTGGCAGGTAAGCTAGGCAAGGTCAGGCCTGCTAGCTATGGCTGAGAAGCATAGCTCAGTGGCCCAGGTTCAAACAACATCAGGGGAAGGAAGGTACTTTTAGCTTGGACATTTTAAACATAACCCGCAAGTCAGTGCACATTATCTTGTGTCGTCAACCAGCATGCTGTCTAGGTTAGGTTGGATAACCCCATGCCATTCATCGACTCAGGAGGACGTGGCACAATTTCTAACCCCCTGGCAGAGGCAGCTACTTTTTAAAGAATGCTTTTCCAGAACAATGTGAAGGAAGGAGACTCAGGTCTCCAAACAACAGGATTGTTGGTCTGTGTACCAACAGGGCCACTGCCCAACCAGGACAAGGAGGGAGCCACACCCCGCCCCCACGAGGGTGAAGAGGACTGGCTACCCTGAACAGAAAACCCACATGCATCCCTGGAACGGGGGGAAGAGGCGGCAGAGATGTCCACGGAAAGGGTACATGGATGGTCTTTCATTGGAATCTTGTGGGGACGGTGACCCTGGGGAGCCCTGAGTGGGCAAGTCCAAGGGCCAGTGGTATGAGGCCCAGAGCTAAAAGCAGGTCTAGGACTCTTCGCCCATCTGCAGCAGGGAATTGATGGTGGCATCCTTGTTCCCTCTCTGGGCTTTGAGCACAGAGCGGATCACTTCTCTGTCCATGTTGGGGAACATGTCCGGGATAGCCTTGAGGTCCTCCTCCTTACAGCGGGGCTGAGCGGTCACAGCTGGTGGGGGCATGGCCACAGGCACCGCTAAAAGCAGGTCTAGGACTCTTCGCCCATCTGCAGCAGGGAATTGATGGCGGCGTCCTTGCTTCCTCTCTGGGCTTCGAGCACAGAGCGGATCACTTCTCTGTCCATGTTGGGGAACATGTCCTGGATAGCTTTGAGGTCCTCCTCATTACAGCGGGGCTGAGCGGTCACAGCTGGTTGGGGCATGGCCACAGGCACCATGCCAGGGCTGCATACAGCAGGCATTCCTGGGAGCAAAAGATCAAATTTGGTAAAAACAGCGGTGTCACAAAGTGCAGTGCCAAAGGAAGAGGGAGCACATCTGACTGGCTCCAGGGCAGAGGCGGACTCAAATGTGACCTGGACACGGCCCTGCAGATGAGCATGGCAGGGAGACAGGGCCAACGTCCTCATCACTGAGGACGCTCTGCTGAGGTATTTTCTTTCTGCACAAAAAGGCAAGCTCTAGCTCACAGTTAAAAGGAGCACGAGGACCAAGATGAAACGTGCGGCCACACACGCTGACCCCTCCAACGGGAGACTCACACAGATGCAGGTCCCCAGTGGGTATGGGCCAGCAAAGTGTTAGGATTGTTCACTCCCACACCTCCAAGTCTCGAGTACACTAGGGTCAGACAGTCTTGGACTCACTTCCGCAGCCTATCAAGGGCAGAATGTTCATGTGCTGGTCAGGAAAAACCACAGCCAGTTCCAGACACTTCAGTCAGGCTGCACACTGACCTTCACAATGAGCACAATTTATCAGAGAGCTGAAGCCTGTGAACTCCCAGCAGCCCACAGCACCAGGGCCCTCGGCAGGCCACTGGAGCCAGCCCTTCGCCCTATGAGCAATGGAGGCTGCTGGCCAAGGACGCAGCACAGACGCTACCCAGCTCCCTGCAGCAGCTCCGCACCACACCTAGATGAAGGGATAAACTGAGAAACAGGCAGGAGGGTTCCTAAACACCCTCTGGGTCAGGCTAACCCAAGCATGCCCCTTCATGTCTTCTGTCCTGGCTAACCCAAGCATGCCCCTTCATGTCTTCTGTCCTGGCTGACCTGGACAGCTGGCCCTGGACGCCTCACTGTCCAGTCTTTCAGCAAGGAGAGTGCAAAGCACATCAAGGCCAGGAAGGGTGACATGTCACCACTGTAGCAGACTGAGTGCTGCTGGCCCAGGTCTAAGGCCATGGCCTTCCTGGAGGGGTTCACACAGCCTTGCGTGGATGGATGCAGTCCTAAGCACAGTCACTGCAGAAACACAAGGAGTGTGACTATAACCAGCCCAGGCAGCTCCCTGAAACCCCGGCCCAGCTTGGTGTGGGAATGAGGGCTGGGCGTTGCTACAAAGCCTACAGCCCGGCTGCACCGGGGTGGCATGGCAACACTCAAAAGACTGTCTGCTGCCACCTGCCTGCCCTCATAATCAGCACCTTGGGGAGCAGGCCACCCCATATACACAGGTGGGCCTGGCCTGATGCCCTCCATCCTCCACAGTGAATACCACTTTCCCAACCCAATCTGAACATCACCATGACCGAGTGTGGGCGTGTTCATCAAACCCTCAGTGAACCCACGAGAGTAGATGTGGGGCTCTCAGTCAACACTTGCAGGAGAAGGAGGGATGGGAGCCTTGCAGTCTTGAGGGTGACCCAGAAAAGGTCCCCTAGGGCTTAAGTGGGTACAGAGAGGAGTAATGGATGTAGAGTGAGCCCACAGTCCAAACTATAGCACCATGCTGAGGCCGGCGGCTCAATGACCTCACCCTGCCGTCCCTTCTCTTCATGAACAGACACGATGCCCAGCAGATGCACAGGACCAACGTGCACACTATGGGGGCTGCCGTGGCACACTTCAGAGAAGCCAGTCTCCTGTCACCAACAGAACATCACCCAGAAGACAAACCATGGAAGCGTTTCATTCAGGAAGAGCCAGTTTAGCACGGCAGCACACACTAGAGAGCAAGCCCGCAGCAGCCCTTCCCAAGCTGAGGCCCCGTATGACCCCAGAGCAAAGCCCAGACCTGACTCCAACAGTCAAGGGCCTCTCACCAGCCGTGTCTGGAGCAAGCTACATATAATGGGATGTTTCTAAGATCTCAGACTGGTGGCTTCATAACAGCCACAGAAGGAAAGAATTCCAAGCAAAGGTTCAGGAGTTAATAAACACCAATTCTTGCCTTAAATCCAACTAGTTACATATTATTAAGAAGAGAGTGACGTTCAACTTTTCAGGTTTAAATGCCACACCTGCTATGAATTCACCTGTGGGGAGACAGTGACAGCCTCATGTAGGCCCATGGTCGGGCCTGTCTAGCAGTCGCGTGGGGCTGTGCACGGGAAGCTACACAGAGCTAGCCTTCTCCACAGGCCCCTCTCACGTCTGGAATGACAGAGGTGGTTTAAGTGGACATAGGGCTAGCCTCACTGACATGCTTTCACAGCATCAGCAGAGACACCAGCTACAAGGATGGAGAGACTGGCCTCCCGGCAGCAGGGTACAAACCACACACACACTCATCTGAGACAACAGATGCTTCACAGCAGGATGAAGGCCGAGGGTCATGCTGGCTCCTCACAGGTAAAGTACACTCAGGAAGATGGCGGGACATTCCACAGCTCGCATGAAAGAGAAAATGCTTCTGAGCAACTGTGCCACGTTGCCATGTTCTTCTAAGATCAAAATTAAGAAGCTGCTGGACCCAGGCAACACCCAGTAGCCAACTGTCTGAAACCAATGGAAAACCCATCTGTAAGCAAACTGACCCGCAGCAGCAGCTGTCCCAGCCTTGTGTATTTGTCTCTTCCACACTGTGACCGACACCTGGCAGAGAACTAAGGGAGCAGTGTTTGCTCTCCACAGTCTCACGGTGGGAAAGGCAAGGTGCAGAGGCAGCTCTTCGCCGCACAGCCAACCAGAAGCAGAGTGCTCAGGCCGGAACCAGAAGCCAATACAGCCTTCAAAGGCCCGCTGCAGTGATGGACTTCAGCCAGCCCAGCCCTCCTCTCCAAGTGGACAGTTTATACAAGCACACAGCTGACTCTGGGTCATCAGCCTTCAGATCAAGTTCTGCAAAGCAACGGCCGTGATCCTGAATGCGGATCCTCAGGCACAGACCACAGATATGCAGAGGCAGCATGTACTGATGGCTATGCACCCCTGGGCACACAGCAGGAGCAGGCCAATGGGACCTCGAACGGTCTGACATGTCCGCCACCTCGTTCCTGTCCTCCTGCACACAGACTGATCCCACCTCACTGGGAGGCACTTGCACGCAGACCGCTCACACGCACGCCTGGCGCATGCGCGCCTCTCACCTAAATAGTTGAGGACATGAGTCTTTCACTTTGAAGCACGAAGTACCACGTGAACTATACACAGTGTTTTCAAGAAAGCAGAGAAAGTGGCTTTAGAAAATGTGCTGAGAGACGGTGTCTGTGAGGTCACCATTAGAAAATGTGCTCTGAGAGACAGCGTCTGTGAGGTCACCGTTAGAAAATGCGCTGAGAGACAGCATCTGCGAGGTCACTATTAGAAAATGTGCTGAGAGACAGCGTCTGTGAGGTCACTATTAGAAAATGTGCTCTGAGAGACGGCGTCTGTGAGGTCACTATTAGAAAATGTGCTCTGAGAGACGGCGTCTGTGAGGTCACTATTAGAAAATGTGCTCTGAGAGACGGCGTCTGTGAGGTCACTATTAGAAAATGTGCTCTGAGAGACGGCGTCTGTGAGGTCACTATTAGAAAATGTGCTCTGAGAGACGGCGTCTGTGAGGTCACTATTAGAAAATGTGCTCTGAGAGACGGCGTCTGTGAGGTCACTATTAGAAAATGTGCTCTGAGAGACGGCGTCTGTGAGGTCACTATTAGAAAATGTGCTCTGAGAGACGGCGTCTGTGAGGTCACTATTAGAAAATGTGCTCTGAGAGACGGCGTCTGTGAGGTCACTATTAGAAAATGTGCTCTGAGAGACGGCGTCTGTGAGGTCACTATTAGAAAATGTGCTCTGAGAGACGGCGTCTGTGAGGTCACTATTAGAAAATGTGCTCTGAGAGACGGCGTCTGTGAGGTCACTATTAGAAAATGTGCTCTGAGAGACGGCGTCTGTGAGGTCACTATTAGAAAATGTGCTCTGAGAGACGGCGTCTGTGAGGTCACTATTAGAAAATGTGCTCTGAGAGACGGCGTCTGTGAGGTCACTATTAGAAAATGTGCTCTGAGAGACGGCGTCTGTGAGGTCACTATTAGAAAATGTGCTCTGAGAGACGGCGTCTGTGAGGTCACTATTAGAAAATGTGCTCTGAGAGACGGCGTCTGTGAGGTCACTATTAGAAAATGTGCTCTGAGAGACGGCGTCTGTGAGGTCACTATTAGAAAATGTGCTCTGAGAGACGGCGTCTGTGAGGTCACTATTAGAAAATGTGCTCTGAGAGACGGCGTCTGTGAGGTCACTATTAGAAAATGTGCTCTGAGAGACGGCGTCTGTGAGGTCACTATTAGAAAATGTGCTCTGAGAGACGGCGTCTGTGAGGTCACTATTAGAAAATGTGCTCTGAGAGACGGCGTCTGTGAGGTCACTATTAGAAAATGTGCTGAGAGACAGCGTCTGTGAGGTCACCGTTAGAAAATGCGCTGAGAGACAGCATCTGCGAGGTCACTATTAGAAAATGTGCTGAGAGACAGCATCTGCGAGGTCACCGTTAGAAAATGTGCTGAGAGACAGCATCTGTGAGGTCACTATTAGAAAATGTGCTCTGAGAGACGGCGTCTGTGAGGTCACTATTAGAAAATGTGCTCTGAGAGACGGCGTCTGTGAGGTCACTATTAGAAAATGTGCTCTGAGAGGGCGTCTGTGAGGTCACATTAGAAAATGTGCTCTGAGAGACAGTGTCTGTGGGTCACTATTAGAAAATGCGCTGAGAGACGGCGTCTGTGAGGTCACCGTTAGAAAATGTGCTGAGAGACGGCGTCTGTGAGGTCACTATTAGAAAATGTGCTGAGAGACAGCGTCTGTGAGGTCACCGTTAGAAAATGTGCGGAGAGACAGTGTCTGTGAGGTCACTATTAGAATATGTGCTGAGAGACAGCGTCTGTGAGGTCTCCGTTAGAAAATGTGCGGAGAGACAGTGTCTGTGAGGTCACTATTAGAATATGTGCTGAGAGACAGCGTCTGTGAGGTCTCCGTTAGAAAATGTGCGGAGAGACAGTGTCTGTGAGGTCACTATTAGAATATGTGCTGAGAGACAGCGTCTGTGAGGTCTCCGTTAGAAAATGTGCGGAGAGACAGTGTCTGTGAGGTCACTATTAGAATATGTGCTGAGAGACAGCGTCTGTGAGGTCTCCGTTAGAAAATGTGCGGAGAGACAGTGTCTGTGAGGTCACTATTAGAATATGTGCTGAGAGACAGCGTCTGTGAGGTCTCCGTTAGAAAATGTGCGGAGAGACAGTGTCTGTGAGGTCACTATTAGAATATGTGCTGAGAGACAGCGTCTGTGAGGTCTCCGTTAGAAAATGTGCGGAGAGACAGTGTCTGTGAGGTCACTATTAGAATATGTGCTGAGAGACAGCGTCTGTGAGGTCTCCGTTAGAAAATGTGCGGAGAGACAGTGTCTGTGAGGTCACTATTAGAATATGTGCTGAGAGACAGCGTCTGTGAGGTCTCCGTTAGAAAATGTGCGGAGAGACAGTGTCTGTGAGGTCACTATTAGAATATGTGCTGAGAGACAGCGTCTGTGAGGTCTCCGTTAGAAAATGTGCGGAGAGACAGTGTCTGTGAGGTCACTATTAGAATATGTGCTGAGAGACAGCGTCTGTGAGGTCTCCGTTAGAAAATGTGCGGAGAGACAGTGTCTGTGAGGTCACTATTAGAATATGTGCTGAGAGACAGCGTCTGTGAGGTCTCCGTTAGAAAATGTGCGGAGAGACAGTGTCTGTGAGGTCACTATTAGAATATGTGCTGAGAGACAGCGTCTGTGAGGTCTCCGTTAGAAAATGTGCGGAGAGACAGTGTCTGTGAGGTCACTATTAGAATATGTGCTGAGAGACAGCGTCTGTGAGGTCTCCGTTAGAAAATGTGCGGAGAGACAGTGTCTGTGAGGTCACTATTAGAATATGTGCTGAGAGACAGCGTCTGTGAGGTCTCCGTTAGAAAATGTGCGGAGAGACAGTGTCTGTGAGGTCACTATTAGAATATGTGCTGAGAGACAGCGTCTGTGAGGTCTCCGTTAGAAAATGTGCGGAGAGACAGTGTCTGTGAGGTCACTATTAGAATATGTGCTGAGAGACAGCGTCTGTGAGGTCTCCGTTAGAAAATGTGCGGAGAGACAGTGTCTGTGAGGTCACTATTAGAATATGTGCTGAGAGACAGCGTCTGTGAGGTCTCCGTTAGAAAATGTGCGGAGAGACAGTGTCTGTGAGGTCACTATTAGAATATGTGCTGAGAGACAGCGTCTGTGAGGTCTCCGTTAGAAAATGTGCGGAGAGACAGTGTCTGTGAGGTCACTATTAGAAAATGTGCTGAGAGACAGCGTCTGTGAGGTCACTATTAGAAAATGTGCTGAGAGATGGCGTCTGTGAAGTCCCTGCTCCAGTCCCATTGCCTGAGGCCCTGAGGGCCCAAGGAAGATGGAAGGCAGCCTCTGTCAGTCATGACACAAGACAACACTCTGTCGGCCAGTTTCCAGGCGCTTTGGAAACATGGCTCTGTCATCACAAACATTCAGGAATTCTAAGAATCAAAGGGAAACTAGGCATCAGCTTTCAGCAAAGCAGCATCCTCACTGGCCCTCCCAGTAATTTTAAGAACAGTTTGAGGACTTTCTAGAACTGATTCCCCCCTAGTAGAAGTCAGAGCTTAGGAAGAAGTGGGTAATTCTAGGACGGAGGAAGGAGACGCACAAGACCGCCAGAAGCTATCTTGGGCCAACGTCAGGAAGTTTGCAAAGAATGCAGGTCATCAAAAGATCACAAGAGAGTAACAAATCATATCCCAGAAAGTAGACAGACTTCAAGCCCACACCACTACCACTATCAGTGGACAGCTCAGTGACAAGAAACAGACAGCAACCGTGACCTTGAATGCTGAGCCTGCAGCAGACACCAAGGGGGTTTTCGAGGACTGAGGGACACAACGTTGCCTCCCACCAGACACTGTGATGAGAGCAGCAATAAGCGGGGAGAGTGGCTTCCCAGTGCAGCACCTGGGCCCACCGGGCCGACAGTACACAAGGCAGAACCACCAACTGCAGAGCCTGCCACAGGCTCTGTGAAGGCCTGGCCCTACCAGGCCCTGGCCTGAGCCCTTTCATAAGAGCAAGTAGGGGCCAGTCTGGCTGCTGCCCTGCAGCAGGTCCCTATATGGATGTGGCCCTGTACAGCAGGAAGGTGTCCTCATGTCCAGGAAATGACACACCTGGGTGGGGTTGGAGCAGTCCTCAGCGGCCAGTCTCCAAAGGTTCTAGAAATCCTTTTCTGTGGCAGCTTTTCTGTCAGTAGCACACTGTGTCTAACATTCAAAGTGCATGTCAAAAGCCAAGGTTCCAAAGACGCCTTTCCCAAAATACACATATAGAGCAAAGGTTAGAGGCATTCACAGAGAAGGCAGGAAGGGGGCAGAGTGGACACACTGGCAACAACACTCTCACTTGGAAGTTATTCTGGTGTTGGCAACTAGACAGACTCTGTCTCCCCAAAAGATATGTCAAGCCGTGACCCTGGAGCCTGCAGATGGGCTTTAGAGAGCACCAAGGAGCAAAGGGGTCCCACGCCTAGTGACAGGACAGGACAGAAGCACACAAAGAGGGGGCCGACCGTAAGAACATGGAGACAGACTGGGAGACGTGGCCACAAGCCAAGGACTGGAAAAGGCGGGCAGGCTCTTCCCAAGAGCCCCAGAAGGGATCGTAGTCCTGACATGCCTTATTTTGGATTTCTGGCCTCAAACACCAAGAACAGGTTTCTGCGGCATGGCCCCACTGTGACTCTCTGCCTCTGCAGTGCTAGGGCACCCACCACTACATTCCACCTGTGCCCCTCCTCAACCTCCAGTGCAGGGTTGTGCAGTGACAAACAGCACGCAAATACGCAGGGATGCACTAGACAGAACACTCCTGAGACTCCAGCGGCAAACCAGAAGCCAGGGGGCAGCTCCAGGACCCAAATCCCTAGACCTGGGGGTCTCTGGAGAGCACCCAGGTCTCTGCTGACACCCCACTCTCAGACTGCTAAGCTCTCCACTTGAGCAACTACACTGCTTTAAGATCCTGGGCCACTCCCCCTCTAACTGGCTTAGCCATTCAGCCTCTGGGTCTCGGCTAGCCTGGTGACATCCTACTCCTTTCCCAATACCACAGGGGCCTGAGGGCCTGTGGGCTGGCCCTCCTCCTCGGCAGAGGGCTGTTCTTTGTTCCTTCATGCAGACTAGTCATGGGAAGAGCTGAGGTTGACCTGCCAGAGCTATTTCCAGGCTGTGTGGGGGAGGATCTCATTCCTGAGTCCTGTGCTGTCTTTCCATGTCTCAGTTGGGGTGGGGGCTGCACTGCTAATGAGTCACTCCATTCTAAGTGGGTCCTTTAACCACCCCAAACTGCTAGGCCCCATACCTCTGCTCTGTCCCACCCCTGGGGTAGCACCCACCCTGCACACTAGCTGTTAGGGACCATGTGAGTTGGGATACATCCCAGGACCTTGAATTCCCTCTTGCCCCACAGACCTGGCCATCTAAACCACCCCAGCCTTTGACTTCCCCCTCCTTGAGGCAGCAGGACTGCCAGGCTTTGACTGGACTCCAGCCCCCGACCCTGGCAGAGACGGGAGGGACCACAGGCCAGCCTTGGTGTCTCTACCCTCAAGGTCACAGTCTTCCTACTGTGAAGTCAGGAGGCAGCTGTGGTCGTTCACCTGGCTCTGTTCTACAGCTCTTCTTCTAGGATGGCCAAATGGGACTCGGGAACTGTGATGGCCACAGAAGATTGGAAACTAAAAAGCCACTTCCTGACTTCACAGTCAGAGGTGCCTCCCATGCTCATCTACATGGGTGAGGACTATAGTGGGAGACACAATTTTAAAGAACATGCCTCATTCCAGTGACTCAGACATAACATGAAAACATTCACAGGCTCACCTTCCATGTGTCAGCAACTAGGGAGACTACACACGCATAAACAACTCAAACACAACACTGGACTCAGCTTTAGAAAAATCCTGTGCAGTCACGCTCTGCACATAATTCTACACTGGCCAAGTTCCCCGGGGAATGCTGGAGGCTCCTTCCTCCAGACCCACTCTGACCTGGGGCTGCCTACTGGAGAAGTGGCACACACCTGCAATGGGCACATAGCCGACACCTTGCTGGTACACGGTTGGCATCAGGACCACAGGCTGGGGAGGCATCATCATGGCAGCTGGCAGTGTCTGAAACACAAAGACGAACAGGTCAGGGAGGACCATGCTGTTCCAGCAATCTCGTTCCAGTCACGGAGGCTGTCCTGGCCATCTCCCCTCAGCTGGAAGACTTGGGCTAAGACATGCTGCAGACTCACAAACTGCAGCTACTGCAATGTGATCAAGAGAACATGACTGGGAGGGAGACAGCTGAATCAGTAAAGGGCTTGCTGTGTAGTGAGGACTGTGTTTAATTCCTAGTAGCCACATAAAAAGTCAGGCGTGGTGGTACCTATCTGTAATCCCAGGGCTGGGAAGGCAGACAGGCAGATCCCTGAGGCTCACTGGCCTAGTGGAATTGATGAGCTCCAGCCTCACTGAGGCTGTCTCAAAAACTAAGGTGAAGAGTGATTAGAAGTCAATGACGTTGACCTCTGGCTCACACACACACACACACACACACACACAAAGAAACAAACACACACTCACAACCACAAACAAAAAGAACAAGCCCTGAAGGCACGTTCCAGTCTGTTTTGGGAGAGACTGCAGCACCAGTAGCTTCTCCCAAAGATCGGTGAACTGCAGGTGAGCGAGTAATGCAGTAAAACAAACTGTCTTGCACTGCTGATCACGGGAAGCAGAGAGACACGTGGGGAGTCATGCTGAGAAGGCCCACACAGGGCACCTCCCACCCCCCTCTGCTCGCACAGACTCAGTAACGAAAAGGCCTGGAATGTAAAAAAGACAGGGCATCCCAGGGTCCCCCGACGTCTCTGGGAGCCTCAGCTGCCTTAAAGAGGTGCGTGGGTGGGAGCCAAGAGGTCCCCTACACCGGATGTACTGCCCAACACAGCCATGCCTCTGCTCCATGACCCTGAGGGCAGTGACCCCGAAGCTGCCCCTGATGTTCGCATAGATACCCCGCCTCCACGACCACAGCCACAACCACCACGGCCAGGCAGTGGGACTCACCGTGTAGGACATGACCAGGTTGATCATGCCCTCCTTGTCGTCACCCTGCCTCCCACTCAGGCTGTACCACTCATCTTCCACCTGGCCCTGCTTCAGGGACTCGGGAATGGTGATGTGGGTCCAGGCAATGCGGTCATCCATGGAGAAGGCTCGCTGAGGAGGACGAGAGGGAGACAACTTCATCCTGGCCCACAGTGACACACGTCACAGAGACAAGCCTTCCCCATAGCTATCTCCACCTGGACTGTCCCCTGCAGCTACCTGCTGTCTCCTCAGCAGGACAGTGTCCCTCTTCACTGCTCTGGCCTTCTTCAAGGAGCTTCCCACTAAACCAAGATCCCAGCCCTCCATGGACTGCCTGTGATCCACCACCACTTCTGAGTGAATGCCATGGGAGGTGGCTAGACAAAAGTACAGGAAAGGAAGACACTGGAGGACACTGTCCTCCCCAGTCCTGCACCCCTACTCCCAATCCACCAGCACAAACTACAAGTCCCAGGCCCAGGGCCCAGATAAGGATAAGAGCTCCAGGCCACCCAGAGCCCCAGGCCTTCTTCCCTGCATTCCTACTACTCTGAGAATCAAAGCGGGGAAGACAGAGAAAGTGGAAACGGGAAGGAAGAGGTGGGGACAGGATGGGGGAGGCTACGCCCTCCGGGCTGGGTCGCCCAGGCCCAAATCCTCTCTGGCTCTCGCCCACCCTGTTTTCCCACAGTCCTTTGCTCTCGTGTGGGGAAGCACATGGTCCCTAGAACCAAGCTTCTAAGAACGACCTGAAGCCAGCAGAGCTTCCTGACTGCCTCTCGGAAAACGGTACACCTCACTCTGGTGGGCCTGTGACTGTGCCAGCAAGGACAAGGCTCCCACTAGCCATAGAGCTTGACTTGTTTGAAACGTAACCTGTGAACAGCTACGGGGACACACTCCACACTCTGTCCACACCAGTGTCACTGGTGGATTTCCAAACGGACACTGTCAAAGGACCTGAGAGAGCAGAAAACCACACCCTGTCATGTAGCCACTAAAGGCCAAGTGTCCAGGCAGGCTACACTGTGTGTCATTCAGCCTTCAAATGCCAAGTGCACAGGCCTGAGCACCAGCAAAGGACCTTACACCTGCAAGCACACAGCACCTGTCTGATTCCACACCTGGCAGACCTGTGACTCTGGGGTGACCCTCACCTCATCGAAGATCTCGAGGTAGAACGAGTCCACACCTGGGGGCACTGTGCACTGGATGACCTTGTTCCAGCGAGGGTTCTTGGCGCCATTGTGGGCTGTGGGTGTTTCATAAACAGCGTAGCCCAGACGCAGGCGGCAATAGGGGTCCATGCGAGTCATGCCGTAATTCTTTGCCAATTTTGCCTGAAATAACAGCAAATTCTGAAAAATGAGGCATCAACTATCAAAGGGAAAGGTAAGCGCTTATCTAACTGCCTGCCTCCACAGACCCCTCGCTGGTATTTACCAGGGCATGCAAAAACAGCCATTCACTTCACCTAACGTTGTCGGTGCCTGTGCTCCAGGACATGGCACCAGTCACTGATGGAATCGCTCAACTCTGAGAACAATCACTTGATCACATTTGATAGTGTGCAACTGAGACAAGACGTTCAATCTGACACCATGCTTTACATGTTACATGGAAGTCCCCTGACATACCTGTGTGAACATCCCAGCCCTTGGTATGGAGCTGAGGCTGAGTGGGAGCCACGGTCTGCAGGGCGGCTGGGCCCCGCCAGGTAGCACGCCCATCTGACGTGCTGGCGTACACCAGACACCCCGTCTACTATGAGGGCCAGAGAAACCCATCCTTGTGAAGAAACAGTGCCTGGCATGGGCTAACACTGATTACAAGTACTTTGGGCGGGTTTCTGGGAAATCACCACCAGATAATCATCAGACAAGTTTCAGGACTAACTGGAATCATAAACATTGTATTCGTTCAGATGGGAAACGGGGTGCAAGGGTGGAAATCCCTACTCCTGCACTGGAGCATGGCCCCATCTCCTCTCCTCCCAAGCTCCATCAGCTTTCACCTGCACCACGGTGATACTGAGGCGGCCCACGGTGCCCACTGCTCCTCCATACTGCAGCTGCTGGGCTGCCTGGGCGTCCAGCTGGATCTGCTGTTGCTGCTGTGTGGGTGTGATGCGGAGAAAATCCTGCGGGAGCTCACCAATGTACACCTTCAGGCAAGGAGAGAAGAGGGTGGAGTCAGAGCGGGAGCCGAACAACCCTGGACACGGCCCTGCTTGTTGGAACAAAGGCTCCCAGGCCCAGCCCACCTCTCATCAAGCCTTGGTCCCCTCATCTGCCCTCACACCTGGGCCCTCCCTGCAAATGTCTTCTCATTCAGGAGCAGCTCAAAGGCAAGCAAGAGCCCTTGGAAGGCTCAGAACACGTCTCAGTTCTGAAAATGGGATCTCACCCACAAAAAGGCTCGCTAGGATCTTTGGTGTCCACAGTCCGTTCTCCCCACAGCACCAGGAGCGAGGCCTGCGAGTAGCACCGCACGGGGTCAAACCAACAAGGTGCAATTAGAACACAGCCCTAAAGTTAGGAAACCTCTGACATCCACGCGAAACAGCTCAAAACTAAGAGCACAAGGAAGAAAAGCAGCAAACAGATCCAAAAGACTCACCACCTGCCATAAGTTCACCGACTCAACTAGAGGATGTTCCCCAAAACCTGAAGGGCTTGGAGAAAACAAAGTTTTCCAAGAAAAAGGAAAAGACCAAAGCAATGGTTAGCGGAGACCCCTAAAGTGGCCCTGCCCAAGGCACATATCCCAGAGACCCCAGGGACTCGCCACAGAGGGGGACCCCAGGGACACACACTCAACCAGGGCATCTGGTGCTTCCCAACAAAGAAGCACCAGGTAGAAACCACAACTCCCTGGGCCCAGGATGAGACAGTGAAGAGCCCAGGGGCCAGTGAGCGTGGCCCTGGAAGCACGTGGCCTACAACCTCAACTGGACCAGCCCAATGGAAGGCAGGAGTGCCCTTTGTCCACAGGGTACAGGTCTGGAGGTTGCCCAGAGGAAATGTTCACAGTTAAGCAACAGATGAAGTTCTGCAAGCTGGAAAACCCACAAGAGAGGCCTGAGCTACCAAAAAGAAGCCCACACTGCCCAAGGTGGGCCACCATGCACGGCCCCACAGGCCACCATACGCCTTCCAGGAAGCACCAGTGCCACACATGAGAGCTGTGGCAATGTGAGTTTACTGAGCTGCTGCTGGGACCACCGGGTGCCTGGGTGCTGTGCCATCCTGGCCAGCTCCACTGTTTATGCCAGGTGCCCAACCCAGCAGGCTGGGGGCTCCTGCAGACATGCGGCTGGTGGACTCCCAGTTTCTGTAGGTTTTTCAGCTCCCAGCACCCACTTCTAAAGGCTCTAGGTCTTCTTCTCAAAGGTCCCTGGAAAAGTCAGGCGTGACTCATACCTGCAATTCCAGCACCTGGAAGACTGAGTCAGGACAACTAATGAGTTCAAGACCAACGTGGGCTACATAGTGAGTTTCAGGCCAGCTTGAGCCTCTGCAAGACCCGTCTCTAAAAAACAAATACAGGTCCCTGGATAACTGGGAGTTTCTAGCTCTTCACATCTCCCGTTTCCATGCTTCCAGAGAATACCACCAGTCAGAACTTCAGAACCAACAAAGGACATGGCCCAGGGCCGCAAGTCACCCCTGAGCAGCTGACCCGATGTTCCCACATTTTCCTCTAACTTGGAAACACATCCCACTTGCGGTCCCAACACTGCACTGTGTGTGATGGACATGCGCATGGCCAGTTACCACCAAGCAGTCCAAGGCCAGGAGGGAGTCCAGCCCTCACAGGCAGAAACTTCCTAGATAGTAGCTGAGCTGGTGAGGCCCACAGTTGCCAGGAGAGAGCTGCAGCTCCCAGATGCCCACAGCCTCTCTGGGACAGCCTTTCCCAAGTTACATCACATGGACTGTCAGAGTCCAGGGAGAGCACGGAGAGAACGATGGCCTGAAATGCCAAACACGGGTGCCAGTGGCATACAGGAAACACTGGTTCCCTTCCAGAGGAGGTCCTAGCCCCACACCCGTGCTGGTCTTCAGGGAGCATGGAGGCTTCACCTCCAGGCTGTGTGATCAGCTCTGTCTATGCATCATAAATGGATTGTTACACATAAACAGACTTGCCTCAACCAGGTTCTTGGGATTAACCTACCCTGGCCAGATTCTCGTTGGAGGAACGTCGGCCTGCTGCAGGCCATGTACTATATAGCTCCAGGGCTGCAGCAGGGCACTGGGGTATCTCCTGGGCCGGCAGCAATCAGTGACAGGTTAGGGCATGGGTGGTCACAGGGGCTGCTGCAGGTGTGAAGTCAGAGAAGGCCACGAAGAGGACATTGTCTGGGGCCGCCCACTGCTTGGGAATGGAACCTCCAGGCACTGAGGTTCCTTAAGTCTGCTCTTCCAGGCATTCAGTAAAGAGAACAGGATTGCTTTTTAATAAGGAGGGTAGAAAACACACCAAAAGATCACAGGTGGCTGGAGAGAGTGAGCTGTGCTAGACAGAGCATTTGCCTGACTTGCCTAGCATGTACAAGGCCTTAGGGTTAATCCCCAGTAACCTTACCCAAAAAGATCAAATTCAAATATGCTATTTTTTTCAGTAAGAATTTAACCATAAAAATAAGAGCTGATCTTAAAGAGAGGGAGTCTAGTTAGGCTGACTAGACCTCAATGGATGAACTTGCACTGAGGGACGTCTGGGGCACTTCCCTTGATACAATAGGCCTTAACACAAATGACAGAATGTATGAAGTTCAGTGGGGAGAGATATGAGCAGGCCAATGGGGCAGGGAATGTAAAGATGATTAAGATGTTCTGTATGAAATACACAAAAATTCAATAAAGAATTTACAAAGAAAAATACAGGAAAGGAGAGTTTTCTAACAACACGGGTTTAAGTGTTACTGAAAGGGAGATTAAAAAAAAGAAAGCCAGTCCACACTTCCTTGGCCAAGTGACCCATCAAGCCAGAGGCATGTCACAAAACCCTGAGCGATGTACCGCCTCCAACCAGCAGAGACCTAAACAACGAGGGAAGCCCAAGAGATGGCAGGGTTAGGCAAGGCACAGGGAGGCCACAGCAACGACAGGAGGCGGCGGAATCTGGAGCATGGACCAATGCCAGCTTCATGGAGGTGACAGTCATCTGTGACAATTAGGGCAATGACAGAAACTAAGTGAGCGATGTGGGCAAGCATCTCTGCGGCTCTTCCTCAAATATAAAATTATTCCCAAGTCAGAAACTAAGTTTCACCTTAACCCAAAGGGGGCGAGGGAGGGGAAAGACTTCAGCCGGAACCAGACAACAAACAAGCTGGTTATGCAACCCGCACACACTGTCCTGGGCAGCCAAAGACAAGCTTCCTGCAGTCCCTGCTAGAGACTACCTCACTCTACCCCTGAGGAAACCACCGTTAGTGAGTCTGTGCCTCGGGAGCCATGGGCCAGTCCAGATGCTGGCACAATCCTGTAACATCAATGACTGCACTGGAAAACCAGTAAATGGATGTTTTTAATGAAGCTTTAAAATGCAGTGCTAACCCTAAAATGTATTTTTGCAGTATTATGGTGGAAGCAAGGATTGGCCACATGAAAATGTTTTATCCCAGCTCAAAGACGTAGGACTTGAAAGAAAAGATTAATCTGGTGACAGACACATAGTGGATTTTTAAAAATAGTTTTCCTTCAACTTACAAGATGAACACGCGTGCTGTGTCTGACACTAACAGCTAATTTAGCCACTTGGGTTAAGGCTCAGCAATCTCACTTCCAGGCAGGAGTCCCACAGAAGACCACGAGTGTGAACGCAGCCGTATGAGCTCAGGTGTGCTCATGCTTGTAGCCTGGGAAAAAGGAACAGCCAGGAGACTCCTTGGGGCACAGACTCATAGTCACCCAAAGAAATGGGGTATTCCTGTGTCCCTAATACAATGCAAAGAAAACCCAGAACTCTGGGTCCCTGACCAAAGAAAAGGCTCAGCAGGAGGGAGGAGAGTACATGGGGCCTCACCTCGGCTCTGGGTGGAGCAGGGAGAGGTGGGAACAGGCAGAACAATGAGTGAGCAAGGGAGCCTGTGAGACAGGTTCTTGTGACCTAAGGCAGAGCCCACAAGATTTCTCCACAAATGAAAGATAAGGTTGTTCAAAGGCTTTTGATCTGACCAACATAGGGGATCTGCCTGCCTGCATATCCAGGACACTGCAGGGGAAGGCAAGAAGCCGCTGGTGTAGAGTTCAGGAAAAACGACAGGGACATAGTCACTGTCAGCGAGGAAGGGGGTATGAAGTCAAGGCCTCAGTGAGGCCAGAGGGAGCAAGAGGGAACTGTCAAGGCTGGGGCTGCCTTCCAGAGTCAGAGCTCATGGGGATCGCCACACAAGATCAGCTGCGCTGTAGCAACCACATAAACAACCTGCACCAGCTCCACCGTCTCTCCGGCGTCAGAGCAAAAATGGCACAGATCTATCAGGGACAGCCAAGTTTTTTGCGAAAAGAAAAATAATTCCTGAGAACCTAGCAGTTCACTAGATCACAGCACTTCCCACACGCCAGGCCTAGTGCCCTTGCCATGTGTAAACCTGACCTGTCCTAGAATGAGCCCCGCGAACAGTTCTGCAAACGGCTATTGGCCTTCAGCTAGATAAAGGAAACTGTACTTAAAAGTCCCCTGTGACTTACACTATATGGAGTGGAAGAAGTAGTGACTGGAGACAGCAGGGGGCTGAGGAGCCACTGCCCACCCCAACCCCACACCACCCTCAGGAGCACAGTGACGGATTCTAAAGAGGAACTTGAGGTCTGGCATGTTTTGGTTTGGTTTGGTTTTGGAGACAGCGTCTCCCTGTAGCCCCAGCTGGCCTAGAACTCCCCATGTAGACCAGGCTGGCCTCAATCTCACAGAGATCTACCTGCCTCTGTCTCCCAAATTCTGGGATTAAAGGTGTGCACCACTCTGCCTAACTCTTAAGAGGACCTTGAAGCAAAGACAAAGGGTCCTGACAGAAAGACCCAGGGAAGAGCAAGTCAGAACAAGCAGGACTACACAGTAATGCTGCTGCTCAGAGGAGAGCAGGAGCTGCCACTCGGGGACAGCCCAAGAGGCACTGCCTACCTACGGCTCTGCACAGATGGGGGAGAGGTGATGACTAACTTCAGATTTGTGATACTGCACGTTACAGTTCCTCCAGTGACCCCCAAGGGAACAGAAACATCACGCAGTTCCCAAGCTAGTGTTTACTACTCCTGAATTTTTTTAAAAAATACCTGTGCTTAGTAAATCAAGAAAGAGGCCAGGTATGATGGCTCACACCTTTAATCCCAGCACTCGGGAGGCAGAGGCAGGCAGATCTCTGTGAGTTTGAGGCCAGCCTGGTCTACACAGTGAGTTCCAGGCCAGCTGGGGCTACAGGGAGACCCTGTCTCAAAAAACCAAATAAGTACATAAAATAAAACAAAAATAAATCAAGAGGGAAAAGAAATGTGAAGGG
The DNA here is from genome assembly GCF_000622305.1 of Nannospalax galili. NCBI lineage: Eukaryota > Metazoa > Chordata > Mammalia > Rodentia > Spalacidae > Nannospalax > Nannospalax galili. The sequence continues at coordinate 1,360,276 of NW_008356261.1, forward strand.
CAAACAGAAGCACCCAAATGCTAAGTGTGTGCGCGTACTGACGCCTACAGTGAAACAGCCGTGTGATACGTTTCACTGGAAACGTGCACTTCTAAGATTTGACTTTTAATACAGCTGTATGCTGCTATGGGTGGATCTATCTTAAACATAAACACTAAATACACTAAATACACTAAGTCAAAGAATGAAAAAAAAACAACCCACCAGTCAAATATTTTCTAAAAGGAGAAATGGAGTAGCCATGCTACCATTAGATGAAGTAATAGCCGAGAGGCCAGTGAGGTCACCGTCTGGTGGCCACAGCCTCATGTAGGAGTGCTAGATTTGCATACAAGTGGAGCCTGGCCTTGGAATGCAGAGCAGGGACCCCGCTGGGGAGCGTGCCCACCGACTCGGGTTCTGCCCTGTGAGGATGCCCAGGCACATGCATTGCTGGCTTACACAGGCTTGAAAACCATGTATGTGCAGTAACACTTGAAAGAGAAAGCCAACATATACCCCAAGAAAGCCAGCTTTTTCCTGTATTACTGGAAAATAAGGGACCAGCATTTTTCCTTTATCTATGAACTGTTTAAGGACAGCTGGGCAGCTCTGGCTGACCCGAAGCTTACCTTTAACAAGAGACCCAGTTAGCAGATGCAGAACAAATGACCAAATTAAAAAAACACCCTTTCCCTTCCCTACTGAAGTCACCAATGAGGTGTAGCACCCATGAGGCTCCAGACAGGCACGAGCACTGGGGACCACCCAAGGGACAAGGAGGGCAAAGGAGGGCCAGGAGCCCCCCGCCAAGCTCCCTGGATAAGCAGTATCTCAAAAGCCAGGCAAATCAGCACCTTCAGGACTCCACGTGACCCCCTCGATGAAGGAGGCCTTCAAAATGCTACCACAGACCTGATGCAGCCTCCCGCAGCAGGGCCTCCTGTGTGCATCCGCCCAAGAAGTGGGGCCCTCACAGCCACTCACTGTCAGAAACCAGTGGATGCTTTTTAAATCATCCATGGCCTGGGTAGAAAAAGGATTTGGTAATTCCAAAACGTTGACATTTTTCAAAAGTGAGGCGGATACAGCACAGGGTCAGAGTCCCTCAGTGACTATTCAGGAAGAGCATCCTGAAGACATAAAGTGCCATGTGTCCCAGGGAGAACTAATTCCTTCACAACCATGTGGGTGCTGGCTGGACACGTGTCCTCCCCACACCTGTCCTCCTGAACCCCCAAACAAGGATGGAGAGCCCTCCTGCCTACGTCAGTCCCTCCCCACTCATCAGAGATAAAGGTCAGCTGCCTAAGTCCAGGCTCCAGGGCTGGGGACTCTGGTCATGGCCTACCCCCTACTGGGGCTACACAGAGGAGGCTGCCTACAGGGCCCAGCACTGACCAAATGGACTCACCTTTTCTGTTTGGAAACCCAGCTCCCTGTTCATCTTTATAGCTCCACAGCTCAGAGTATGACCAAAACAGCAGAGACACAGTAGCACACACTCAGGCAGAGTTCTAGTAGACCTTAACTGGCCCAGAAGTCTGCAAACGCTAATGAACCCATAGGTGTATGGGTAGATCAGTCTCAGTGAGGCAGCCAGTGAAAAGGCTGAAGAGTGAACAAGGCACACACTCTGCAAAACTCTGCCCTGACCAGATGAAGTTAAAGGGCTGATCCAGCCTCAGTGTCACAAAGCCCTCCTGCCTTGAAGACCCTGTCCACACAGTCCTGCTCCCACTCCAAGTCCAAGCCTTTCTGCTCCCAATGGTTAAGAGCACAGATCTGATGGTGGCTATCACTGCCTAGCTCTGAGTCACCATGCACAGTGCTCTGTCCCTGTGCTACATACCTGTGGTTCAGTGTCCAGCTGCCCTAAATACAGTGGCCACTCACACTGTTAAATGACTGTCATGAATATCCCACACAGAACTTGAGTCACTGACAATTTCCTAGAGCCCAGACCCAAGGTTACAAGTCATCAAGGCGCCATGTTCTGCTTATCCGGTGTGATCCCTAGGACACTGGGTAAGTAGAAAGACCAACACCCAGCCTTGACACCTCAGATCCTACAAGTCTGGACATCATCCGACACTCTCAGTTACTAACCAGAGTGCGAGCTATGCCAGCCCTATGTAGACACCCCACCAGTTTCCCTCAGCAGCAGGGAAAGCTGACCTCTTGGTTGATTGCTCAACGCATCAGACACTGAGCTACCCAGTCCCACACCACAGGAGGTTCCAGATGAGTCCTAGTTCCCAGGACATAAGGACAGTCCCAGGCCACGCACCAAGGGCGGGGCCACCCTGCCTGGCCGGGTGTCCCCCTGGCAGAGGTTACGAAGAGGGCAAAGCACCAGCCCTTCCTCCTCTGGCTGCCACCACCCATTTGGTGCAGCTGGGGCACAGCAAGTCTAAAGCAGCAAGTCTAAAGCTTCACACCAAGTTAACAGTGGGTCAGGAGGTCCAGCTTCAAAGCTATCAGAAAAAGCACCTCACCCTAACCTTCCCATCAAGCCCCAGGCTTTGCCTCAAAGTCGGAAAATATCATATACCCCCAAGGAGTCATTGCTTACAAATGCTGCAGCTGTCAGGGTGAGAGACCTGGGTGACCACAGGCTTCACAGGCACAGGTACTAACTTCAGGCAGGGACCCTGGGGTGCCCTGAGAACTGTGTCCTCCTGCTGGACACTCAGGGACTACTCACAACAGCCAGCCCCCACCAGTCTCAGCCAGTTGCTGAGAGGGACGTTCCCACCAGGCAGGGAGTATCATGGAACCACGACAACTCCCAGGAGATAACTCACTTACAAAGGTCTGTCAACTTCCCTACTGCCTTCGCCTCACTTACAAATGAGAAAAAGGAGGCTTAGAAAGGTGGCCGCCAGCTGGGCTCAACAGATGGTTCCCCTCCTCTCTACGGGTTGAGGAAGAGGCGGAAACGGCTTCCCCTAAGGACTATAGTCAGGATCCAAGGGGGAGGGGCTCTCCTCCTGGGGAACCAAGGGGGCCGGGGACCTTGTCCTCCTGGGGAACCAGGGGGCCGGGGACTCTGTCCTCCTGCGGAACCATGGAAGTCGGGGACCCTCTCCTCCTGGGGAACCAAGGGGGCCGGGGACCCTGTCCTCCTGCGGAACCATGGAAGTCGGGGACCCTCTCCTTCTAGGGAACCAAGGGGGCCGGGGACCCTCTCCTAGGGGTCCTGGGAGCCGGGGCTCCTCTCCGGGGGGACCCGGCGGCCGCCATGTGTGTGTGGGGGAATCACCTAGGCTCAGCACGCCTCCCACCCGGGACCGAGAAGCCCCGCCCGGGCCCCGCCGCCCCCGCCCGGAGGCCTCACCGGGCCGCGCTGCGTGCTGACGGTAGTCGCCATGATGCTGCGGCGGCCCCGCGCCTAGCCGACCACACAGACAGCGCCGGGACAGCGCTTCCGCCCCCGCCCTGGCCTGCGTAGACAGCGGTCCCGCGAGGCCTGGAGCCGCTGTCAGCTGACAGTCGCCCCGCTCCGCCCCGGCGTGCTCAGTGCGCAAGCGCCTGGCGACGACCGGCCCCGCCTCTTCCGGCCGACTCGCGCATGCGTACTCCCAGCCGTGGGGGGGGGGTCGGTCAGCCTCTGTGTGCGCCTGTACGGTCACCCTCTTTGCCCGCCCTGTGGCCCCTCAAAATGGCTGCCAGCCTGGCTCTCTGCGCATGCGCAAGACGAGCGCCTCTGCGGCCAAGGGTCCCGAGTAGAGGCCGGCCTCCCGCCTCAGCTCCTGGTCATCACCACCCAGCTACCCTCAAAATCCTGTGGGAGGAAGAACATTTATATTTAAATTTTTGAAAAAGAAATCAAGGGGAGCTGGAGAGCTGGTTCAACAATTCAGACCTCTGGCTCTCTTACAGAGGACCCAGTTTGAGTCCCAGCACCCACAAGGGCAGCTAACAACATCTGTAACTATGGTTCCGTCTGTAACTCCAGTTCCGGAGAATCCGATGCATTCTTCTAGCCTCAGTGGTCATCACTCACGTGAGTGCTCCTGTATACGTGTAGGCAATACACTCATACACGTAAAATAAAAATTATTTAAAAGAAACCAAGCAGGCCATGGTGGCACGCGTCTTTAATCCCAGCACTTGGGAGACGGAGGCAGGCTGATCTCTGTGAGCTTGAGGCCAGTGAGTTCTAGGCCAACTTTGTTACAGGGAGACTCTGTCTCAAAATAAATAAATAAGTAGATAAATAAGCAAATAAATTAGATAAATAAATATAGTAAATAGGTAAATAATAAGAAATCAAGCTGAAGGAGAGACAAGGGGAGCCAGAACGCTTCCACAGGCCTTCGGTTTGCTGAATGAATGCAAGTCATGCCCCCTAGGAGAGGCCACCCCACCCCACAGCACTCTCCTCCAAAGGACTTGTGGCTGTGTTGACCCAGTGTGGCTCCCATCAGGAATCAGCCTCTGCCCATGGTAGTCAATTCGGACCTCTCCTCTCCCTCAGGCTGTAGCAGACTTACCACAGTCCATCGTTTCCCCTAGACTGGGCCTTCACTCACACTGGGGACACTGTTCACATGTATTCACATCTCAAAGACCACAAGCTCCATTTGTCTCCATTACCGCCTCTACCTTGACATCCCATGGGAACACATCCTGGCTCATCCCTGGACACCTGTTCTCCGTGGTCTCCTCCAGCTACTGTCAGCTTGTCATCTCCATGCTGATGGTCCTAAGACAGACCTCTCCAACCAAGACCTGAGATTGTGATGGCAATAAAATTTACTAATAATGTTGAACCCTGGAAAGCCCCCAAGATGAGATGGGGAAAACAAGGTAAGAATAAGGGAGGTAAATAGGAATCTACCCCTACTCCCTGTGGTTTATTACTGGTCTTCCCCCATTGAAATGTTTGTTTGCCAAACTGGTACATTCTTGTGATCTTTTGTGACCATGTGTTTATGTCTGACCACTTGATCAACTACCAGGAATATACTTCTGGAATGCTCTGCTTGATTACTGTAAATTTCCCTACAAACTTGAGCTCCAGGCTGGCACCATTATGGAGTGACCCGAGTGTCAGACTGCTGGCATAAATAAACTCCCTCTCCTTTCACCTGACTTGGCTGCTGGTCCCTTGATGCTCGGAAGTTTCCACAAGATTCATCACCTGCCTTGATAATCGTTCCAAAGTGGCATATAAATTTTAAGGGAGATCAATGACTCCCTACTGACATCCTGTATTCTTGGTTGTAGATGGGACCTGTACTTGTGTTTATCAAAGCCCCAGGTTGTATAAGACTCTATCTGGATAGAAAACTCACTCTAGAGGATATTTGTTGGCTTTGAAGAAGCAAGCTGCCATGTATCCTAAAACATCAAGGAGTAAATTCTAAGAGTCTGAAGGTCCAGATGAGAATACAGCCCAGCACGCTTGCTAAGCCTTTTGAGACCCACACAACTAAGCTCTGTGAACTGTTGACCACAGGATCTCTGAGATAATTAGTCTGTGTTGTTTGATACCACTAATAGTAATTTGCTATGTAGCACAGATAACCAATACAGTCCACGTATCCACATGGTCCTGTCGGCTGCCTTCAAGTTTACACTTTTTATCAATGTTGCCTGACTTGAGCACCTAATTTAAAATCACAATCGTACCCAACTCTCACTAGGCTATCCTGTTTCAGTGCTTTACATTATTTTTTTCTTGCCCACAGAACCGATAGCTTTTAGCTGAATGATTTTTTATGTTTCTGGATTAGCTTTGCTGCTACGGCGACAAGTAGTTGAGATAATGAAACTATAAATCGAAAATGTTCATTTGGCTCACAATTTGGAGGTCCTGTCTATAGGTGATTGGCTGGTCCTGTGTTGAGGCAGCACACCATGGTGGGGGACACATGTCAGAGAAAACTTACTGTTCTCACAGGGAAATGAGAGAGAGAAGACAAGATTGGGGTCCCACAGTTTTCTTTGAGGACGTGTCATTCACCATGTCGCTGCTTGAAGCTTCTATCACCTTTCAATATCACCAGGCCAGAGACCAGCCTTTAACATGCGCATCTCCAGGGACGTTCCAGATCTAACCTGTGATAGTTTCTTTTGTATTTAACTTTCTTTCACTCTCTCAAGTGTATACACATGCATGTTTTGTGCTTTGTGTCCCCACAGCAGGTCAGTGACAAATGGTGAGCTCTCGTTAACATGAATGGTGGGAAGGACTGTACCTATTAGTTCTTGTCAATGTGACACAAGAGACAACTGGGAGGAAGGAACCTCAATTGGGGAATTTCCTCCATCAGAGTGGCCTGTGGGCATGTCTGTTCAGCATTTCCTGATGACTGATTGATGGAGGAGGGCCCAGCCCCCTGTGAGCAGTACTGAAATGGGGAGAAAGAGGGTTCTTAGTCTCATTCATAAAACCCTAGAGGGTTCTTAGTCTCTTTCATAAAAGAGGGTTCTTAGTCTTATTCATAAAAGAGCGTTCTTAGTCTCATTCATAAAAGAATTTAAGAATGGACCCAAATAGGAGCTTTTACAATTTTATTAGAATCTTAAAGAAAAGTCCTCAGGGCAGGAGAGTGAAGAGCCAGAATGCTCTGACTCCATTTTGGCTAGCTTCTTTAGACAACAAGCCCAGACAAGCTCAGGCATATTGTACATGTAAAAGCCTTTTAAGGTGTGAACAAAAATTCTGGCCCTAAAGATATCAGTCAGCACATTCCAATGCCCTGAAGACAGTCCCTACCAATCAAAACTTCCCCTGTACTCGGGATATGGGGCCATCTGATTATTTTAAAAGATGCTTGGCGCATGCGGTTTGTATAACGTTCTTCAATAAAAGCCACTGCCTGCTATTGTTCGGGGCCGGATACCATCTTTGGCTTGTGGAGTCCGTGCCTGGCTAGCTGCTAATTTGGTTACTGTTAGGGTCCGTGACTCGATGGGTCCCCTCCAGATAACAAATACACGGGATTGGAGATGTAAAAATCAAGCAGAGTCTTTACTTTCCAGCCGGCTGGGGTCGACCGGTTTCCCAAGACATGCAAGTCTGGTCAGAACGATCGACCCCCATTCAGTGTCAGATACAGATTATATAGGCCCACATAGTCATTACACAAAAAGCATTCCTCAGCAGACACTTTGATCAAACATCTTCTAAAAGCTATAGTTTCGGTTAAACATCTTTTCCAGGAAGGCTAGATCTGGTGTAAGCCTGGTGCAACTTCCTTCTCTTTGTTCCTTATCGGTTATCTGGTATGTGCAAACAGGCCTACAGGACACATTGTAAAGCAACTGAGTCTGGGGTCCAGGGTCCAGGAAGGAGGTTTACAGCACTTCAATTCTTAGCATTTCAACTAGGTTAATCATCCATGTGTGGTAGATACAAATCAGGCAGAACAGGCAAGCTTAGCAAGTAAATCTAAATCAACATTTTAAACAGAGTTTTCTATCAAAATGCAGAGTTCTTACAGCATTCATCAAGGTATTTCATTTTTTTTCCCAACAT
>NW_008356261.1:1375203-1379261 GCF_000622305.1 Nannospalax galili
AATCAACATTTTAAACAGAGTTTTCTATCAAAATGCAGAGTTCTTACAGCATTCATCAAGGTATTTCATTTTTTTTCCCAACAGTTACTTGAGACTTTAAATTTCTGAATAAAATTTTTATGCATTTTTCCTTCATGTCTGTGGGAATTGTTCCTGACTCTCGGACCCTAACAGAGAGTTGGTGATCTTGGCAGCTGTCTTGAGGCGAATGGTGGGAAGAAGGAAAGAAAGCCACGGAGCCGTGCAGGGTTAGAGCCTGCGTGGAGGTCAGACACAAGGCTGACTGTGGCCACATAGCTGGGAGAAGGAAGCTTTAGAGAAAAAGTAAAGAACTACAAGATGCTGGGGCAGCAAAGCCTAAAGAAAACAAGTTTAGTAAGAACGGCATGAAGAAGAAAAGGGAAATCATGTCTTTCTTCAGAAAGGTGGACAGACTACAGACTACGTGACTGTGGCTGATCAGAAGTTCTGTGGCGTTCTGTGCTAGCTCCAGGCAGGAAATATTCACTACCTCATTAGCACACCAGGTAGTTCGCCCATTTATTTAGCATAACTTAAGGTGGACCTGCCTTGCTAGGGGTGGTTCTATCACCAGGTGATTGAGCAGTGAGACTGGAAAGGTGGGTCTTTCAACAGACTAGGGATTTTACTGGACCAGTTAAATTTATGGGGCTTCTTGCTACTCTAACAGTACCATCTTCTGGGCAGGTAGGCCTGGGCTGTATACAAAAGGTAGCTGAGTAAGCTGGGGGAACAGGCCAGTAAGCAGCGTTCCTTCAGGGTCTCTGCCTCAATTTCTGCCTCCAGGTTTCTGCCTCGAGTTCTTGCCCTGACTTCCTTCCCTGATGGACTGTGACCTGGGAGTTGTAAGATGAACTAAACGCTTTCCTCTGCAGGTTGGTTTTGGCCACTGTTCTTTCATAGCAACAGAGAAGCAAACGACCAGGAACATCACTGGGAAGATGGAACAATCCCTCGCTCTTGACGTGATAGTAAATATTTTAGGTTTCTAAATAATGGACAGATATACCAGAATTGTTTTTTATGAGCTTATCCAAAAACAGGAAAAACTATGAAAGAAAGTACTGACTTTGTTCAACAAGTAATGTATTTTTGTCTTTCTAAAGAGAGTCTACAGAATTCCTGGTCTCTGACTAGGAAGGGAGATAAACAAACAAGGCTAATCAAATAGGAAGTTCGTGACATTAACTTCCTGAGCGAGCCAAGGCCACAGCTGTATTCTATTCTACAAAGCACAGGGTAGTGAGGGGTGGCTGAGGGGCATGCTGCTAGCCAGTAAGAATTCATCTAGAAGAGTTAGGAAATTGGGGGATGATACCTATGAGCCCGTGGGAAAATGTGGCCTCATGGGGAAATGACAGAATAAAGGAGTTGACCCAAGACCCCCTTTCAGGCTTTTTCTCCATTGGAGAAAGGAGACAACGAGTGTCGTTGACGTCAGAAGCCTGGACAAAGCCCATTGCAGTTGGCGGAGGCAAATAGAAAGCAAAGCAAAACAAAACAGCAAAAAGCCTCAAACACCCTAGCCACTTGGGTAAAGGGCAGGCATATCAAAATGCCACATGTCTGAGACTCAGGAAGATTGTGCCCTCCCAAACCAGGACTGGGACCAGCAGAGACCCCTCCCCTACCCCTTACCACCAGGCTGACAGTCGCCAAGTACCAGGTAATGAGGAATGTGGCTGGAGCGGTTGCTGCAGCTCAGAGACAGACCAGCCCCTCCCTGAGGCACAGGGAGAACCTGAACCTAAGAGGAGATACCCAGAAAATTCAGTGGGCAAACCAGCCACTCCTCAACCCAAACAAGGTGTTACTAGAGAAATGTACCACTGCTGGAGTGTGAGGGTTAGCATCAACAGACCTCATGTCTACTGTCCTAGCTTGCTTCATTGCTGTGATAAAATACTGACCAAAACCAACCACTGGAGGAAAGGGTTTATTTGATGTATAGGTTGTAGACCATCATTGAGGGCAGCAGGCAGGAACTCAAGGCAAGAGCTTGAAGCAGGAACCACGGAGGACAACTGCTTACTGGGCTTGCTTCCCCCTGGCTCGCTCAGCTACCTTTCTCATTGTCCTGAGTGGGGCAGTTACTTGACAGTAACTGTCCTGAGTGTGACATCCAGAGTGTGTCACTGCTTCTCGGGAGAGCTTAGGACAGGCGCATACGGAACAGAAGAGATTCTCCACACGACTGATTGGTTGCAATATGTATTTATCACACAGTTAAAGCATAACAATACACATCAACACAAACACTCAAGGGGAAACCCAGTCCTCTAGCAATTCAGAGTCCCAAAGTCTCAAGGGAATACCTTCCAGCGGTTAGTCCTTCCAGTACTCCATGTGGCGTCACTCAGCGTCCACCGTGATCGCTGCACTCTCCCAGCTGGAGCTGTCAATTCTCAGGCTCTGATCATGTCTGGTTGTGGCCAGCTCTCTCCAACAGAATTTCGGCCTGGCCCTTGGGCAGAATTTCAGTCTCTCAGGCGATATGTCCAGATGAGGCACACAGAGTCAGCGTCTCGTGTAGCCAAGCATCGATGAAGTCCTTGAGCTGTTAGTTTTTGTATGTTTCTTTTTGGCTGGAGTCCTTCTGACTTACGTCTTGAGATATGGCTTGAGATACTTATCTATCACACACAGGCGTTCAAGCTACTTAGTTTCGACTCCACACAGTTTCACATAGTTTCTGTGTGAAGTGATAAGTGAGCCTGAGAAGCCGAGAAGTTCCTAGTTTCTAGTTTCATTTCAAAGTCACCCTTAATATCCATCTTAATTTATTCCTAATTTCCTAATACATTCAGTACACTTATATAGCCCGGGCCCACCTACCCAGGGGTAACACTGCCTACAGTGGGCTGGGCCCACCCACATCAATCAGCAATCAAGAAAATGCCCCACAGATGTGTCCACAGGGCATCCTAATGGAGGACATTCATCAATTGAGGGTCTTTCTTCCCAGGTGTCTCTAGTTTGTGTGAAGTTGTCAAAAACTAACCAGAATTCTACTCTATGCTTAATTAGATTGACTTTCACCCCTGTGAGAAGGCCTGGACGGAGAAAGGGAGGCTCACGTCTATGCACAGGGATGGTCAGTCTCTGTCACCCTCGTAAGATGTTCAACTTCCAACAACATTACAGGGTGTGTGAAGAGGAAAGAACAAAATTCACTGCCAAGAGAAAAGTAAACCCCCAGAACTAGTCTTGGTTACAGCACAGATTCCCCACTGTCTGAAAGGAAATTTTAAAAATAACCGTGGTGTGTTCGAGGCGTTAATGGAAAAGGTAGGTGACATGCACGGTCAGGTGTAATTTCAGGGAGGACACGGAAACCACGGTTCTCAGATGAAAACGGCAGAAGTGGAAAATGTTTTTGGTGGGATCGTCGGTAGATTTAACACTGTGATGTAAAGAACCAGAAAACTTGAAAACATGTTAATAAAAGTCATCCAAACCGAGGGACCCAAAGCAAAAAGTGACACTATCACGAGTCAACTTACATACTATTAAAATTCAAGAAGAAGATAGGGTAGACTGAAGAATAACAATTGGAACTTCTCAAATTGGTAGGTACCAAGTCTCATACCACAGAAGGAACAACTACCAAGGAAAGAATCCAAAGGCTTGTTTACCTCACATCCGCACTGTTAACAGAGGCAATGTTTCAAAAGCCGCAGGAGGAAGATGCCATGTTTGCTCTCCCGAAACAATGATGTGCTGGAAGAATAAAAGCCCGGCTTCTGCACCATTCAAGATAACCCTCAGTGTAACGTGGTGACACCCGTCAGAACGGTGCTGGTGTGTGTTGGAGGTGGGGTGGGTAGAAACTGGAAGAGCCATGAGAGGCTTCTCTGAGGTGATACATGTGGAAAACATGAGTCCTCTATTTATTTATTATTTATTTATTTATTTATTTATTTACGGTCTCATCATGTACCTGGCTGGCCCGGAACTCACTGTGTAGATCAGGCTGGCCTCAAACTCACAGAAATCCACCTGCCTCTGCCTCTGCCTCCCAAGTGCTGTGATTAAAG
>NW_008356261.1:1380084-1387646 GCF_000622305.1 Nannospalax galili
AATTGAAAAAATTTGGTCCTTTTTTTATTTTTTTTTTTTTTTTTTTTTTTTTTTTTTTTTTTTGGTTTTTTGTTTTTTGGGGGGGTTTTTTTTTTTTTTTTTTTTTTTTGTCTTTTTGAGACAGCGTCTCCCCCGTAGCCCCAGCTGTCCTGAAACTCACTATGTAGACCAGGCTGGCCTCGAACTCACAGAGAGCTGCTCTGCCTCCCAAGTGCTGGGATTACAGGCGAGTGCCACCTTACCTGGCTCACTTTATATAGTAAGACTACTGGAGGCTCAATAGTAATAGTTTAAGACTCTACAAGGCCAGACATCAGCCTAGAATGGCAGGCAGGCACACTGAGTGCAGACGACAGTTTGTAAGCCTTAATGCATGACTCCTCCTCCTGTTTTCCTTACTGAGTAATCAGGAAGGTACAGTCTTACATGTCATCTGGGTCTTAGCTCTCCCCCACCACTTACATTTTTCTATTTCTAACAAAGACCATGTATGGGTTCATCTCTATGTTTTATATCCTGTTTATTTTAAAACTTACCAGGCTCATGAATTCGCAGGCAAATTTGGCTGTTGGTAATTTTCTACTACAAACTTCGAGTTTGGGTGGTGTGGGGCTAGCTTAGCAGGGTTTGGGTGTGGGCTAGCTTAGCAGGGTTTGGGTGTGGGGCTAGCTCAGCAGGGTTTGGGTGTAGGGGTAGCTTAGCAGGGTTTGGGTGTGGGGCTAGCTTAGCAGGGTTTGGGTGTGGGGCTAGCTTAGCAGGGTTTGGGTATGGGGCTAGCTTAGCAGGGTTTGGGTGTGGGGTTAGCTTAGCAGGGTTTGGTTGTGGGCTAGCTAGGCTAGCAGGCATTACTAGCAGGGTATCATGTTGTTTGCACATCTGTGACTGAACCTAAAGCTGACTCAAGATACCACTGTAAATGAATGGTCAGATCTTATTAGAGAGATCAAAACTCTTACTGTGCTATAAGACTGGTAAGGACCGGTAGGGACCAATGGAAGGGCAGAGAAGACAAACCCTGGGTCCTTAACCAGCTCCTTCTCGAAGGCAAGATGTATGTTTTCTCCTGCCCCATCCTTGTCCTCTCTCAACAGCTTTGTCATAAACTATCGTAAGAAATAAAAATAGGGGCTGGAGAGATGGCTCAGCAGTTAGGAGCACTGGCTGCTCTTAAGGAGGACTGGGGTTCGATTCTCAACATCGACCCTTTTCTGACCTCCATGGGCACTGCATGACACAGGTGCACTTACATACATGCAGGTAACACACTCATACACACAAAATAAAAATAATAATAAAAGAAATAAAATAATGGTACATTTTAAAAAGTGCCTTGAGCCAGTTTAGGTTCAACTATAGAAGAACAGAAAACTCTGGACCCCTGTTAACATCTGCTAGTCTGGCTAATACCCCGCAAACCCAATGCTCCTAATCTACTTACTCTTACAAAATTAGAAGTTTAGGGTAGAAAATTATTAACAACCAAGCTCACCTAGTAACCTGCAGATGTGACAAGGTCATATATCTGATAAGCTCTAAAACAGGAACAGGATGTAAGACTTGGAGATGATGACACACATGAAGAGATAAATATAAGTGACAGATGATGTGTAAGATTGTATCCCTGATTACTCAGCCAATGAGGGAAGGAGGGGTGTGGCATAGGACTGTCTTCCAAAACCCACATCACGGACAGACGCCATCTTCCCAAGCCTGGTTGCACCAGCTTGCCCAGGATCATCACAGCTTGTTGACTAATACTAGAAAGGAGGGGTGGGGAGAGTCAGCCACACCTCCCAACCCATCGGTACGGCCTCGTTGAAAAAGGGGAGAGGTTAAGGATATGTGACCCAAGGAAGCCTAGGGGAGGCTGTACCGTCATTTTGTGCAGTTGTGGGATGTCACCATCCCCACTGGGGTAAAGACTTTCCAGTGTGGTTTTAGGAGGAGAGCACCCACAGTCCTGTAAGTAAACCATCACCCACTGATCTGTCAGTCAACCCAATAAACTCACGGTTTTCCAGACTGTAGTTTGGCAGAATTGAACATCGGTTTGTTGTAGGGGCCAAGGGAGGAAGGGTCGGATGTTGTTTAGGCCTCCCAGAAGGAATTTTAGCAATGAGGGGGCTGTGCTCAGGAATATAAAAACTGTTCTTTGCATGCCTGTGATATACCCCACCATTTTATCTCTGTTGGGACCCCCAACTTTGGGAAGTTGTAAGATCAAGGTGCCCCACCTCTGCTGTCCTAAGTCCTCAGTGCCCAAAACAAAATTGTGGGGAGAACCAGTGGAGCTATCATACGATACCTGGAAAATCGGGGTCCCCTCTTGGGGTTCTTAATCTCATTGATAAAAGAATTTAAGAATGGACACAAATGGAGGCTTAAGGACAAAGATCAGACCCAAATTACAGCTTGAGGACAATTTATATTAGAGTCTAAAAGGAAAATGCCAGGGCAGGCAAAGTGTAAATCTTACAGCTGCCCAGAAAAGAAGGAACAGAGGTCAGCCATTTGCCAGCAGGCAGCCACACGCTGGGGAGGGAGCTTCAGGGAGAGAGCAAGGAAACCCAAAGTGTCCGGCAGTTTAAAAGCATACCTTGGCCCTAGCAGCATCTGAAAGAGAAGCTCAGAAGATAATGAAAAGGAATCATTATGGCTTTTTGAGTCAGGACTTAGCAAGACAAAAGATCCCGCAGAACCTCATGGTGGCTTGTAGGGACTGTACTAGGGGAAAATTCTGGGAAGAAAGAGTAACATTATCCTAAGCGAACCTACGTTCCTGATGGTCCCACTTTCCTGAGGGGTGGTCCCTTAACCTGCCCAGCTGGATTAACTCCTAAGGGAGGAGACAAGGGCATGTTCCCACCTAGACACAGATTCAATACTTTACAAGATCCTGTCTCAAAAGGGAAAAAAACCCAGTTATGTCCAAGATACAGGGCTGGTGTGGCCCTAAGGCTAGCATGTGCTGCTTCTGCCCTGCCATGCACTGGCCTGGTGACTCCATTGTCTGAGTCCTGACTGTATTAGTTACTTTTCTGCTGCTGTGATAAAACACCAGGACCAAAGCAATTTATAGAAGAAAGAGTTTATGGGGCTTACAGTTCCAGAGCGATGAGAGTTCATCATGACATGGAAAGCCCAGCAGAAAGCGGAGGCATCATATATTCAAGCACACAAGAAGGGGGGGGAGGGAGAGAGAGAGAGAGAGAGAGAGAGAGGCAAGACTGTGAACTCACAAAACCTTCCCTCAGTAACATGCTTCTTCCAGCATGACCACACTCCCTAAAGGGTCCACGACCCTCCCCAACAGTCCCATCAACTGACCAAGTGTTCAAATACTTGGGGTCTGTGGGGAACACTTTTCATTTAAACCACCTCATAAACCAAACCATGATGCCAAGATGGCGGAGCAAGACAGTGGTGCCAGTGGTAAGCATGACGGTAACTTCTGGGATTAAGTCAGACACACAGACCTCAAGGCCAAGGTGCTTTTGCACAAGGAAGCAATCATCTTCTGAAACCATGCCCAAAGACAATGAAAAATTACCAAAGGTTAGCGAACCCCAGAGAAATCAATAAAAGCTCAGCGTTCCCTTTACTGAGCAGCTCGGTCACCTCTTCAATCAACACCTCTGCCCATGAGCTGAAGTCTCAAACCTTCGCCTATCCTGTTCACCATGTTTGATTTGGTCCCATTTCAGTTGTTTGATACCGGAAGATCCCATCACATGAAAACAGATGGTGGCTACATCAGTATGTAAAGTTACCAAAACCCACCCTTTGTGATCTTTGTATTGTAACATACACAAGTTATACCTCAATAATAAAAAGGTTAGTGACACCAGGCATGGTAGTGCACACTTTTAATTCCAGCACTCAGGAGGCAGAGGCAGGTGTATCTCTGTGAGTTTGAGGTCAGTCTGGTCTACATAATGAGTTCCAGACCAGCCAGGGCTATATAGTAAGACCCTGTATCAAAATAAACAATCTCCAATGTATTTAATTGGGTTGCTAGTCTCAATTTATTAAAAAGTCTGACAAATTAATAAGGGAAAAAATGACAACAACAAAAAAAGTAAAGGAAGAAACTAAACAGAAATGTGATTATCCACATAGAAAAATCCAGTGCCGTGGGTTTGAATGTAAAGCATTCCCCCACAGGCTCATGTGTTTGGACGCCTGGTCCCCGGCTGGCGGTACTGTTTTGGAGAGATGCTAAACCTTTAAGAGGTGGGGCCTTGCTTTAGGGTGCGTCACTGGGGTAGGTTTGGGGCTATAACCTGGCCTCACTTCCTGCCTACTCCCTTCCTGGCTGCAGGTGCAGTGTGACCAGCTGCTCACTCTCCTCCACCTCTGCCTTCCCCTCCATTCGGACTGCACCTTCAGACTGTGAGCCAGAATCAGCCCTGTTGGAACAACCTACAACACGGACAGAATCTGGACCTATGACTTTTACTCAAACTTTCACCAGAAAGCTACCATTTATGATGCAAACAAGCCCACTGAGCCATGTGCTCCATGACCTGGGCGCCTGACCTTGATCCCTCTGCACCCCACTTTTGCCCTCCACTCATGATAGGGAATGAATGTGGGTGTACTTGCTTGAGCAAAGTGCAGGAAGCAGTGTATTCCTGTTCCCAGCCTCACTGAAGCAGTGAGAATTGAGGGGTAGCTTGACGTTGTGTGTTTGAGATATTTTAGGCCCAAGGATCAAAGAGCAAGATTCTGTGATAAGGGTGGATCCAAGCTTGTAGTTTCCCAATTCATGCTGGAGAAACCTTTTGAATCAAAGCATGGGTGGAGCACAGTTCTGTGAGAGATCTGAAGGAACAAACTCTCAGACTTTGGGTCCATTCTTGGCCTTTAAAACTACTGCTAAGAGCTTTGCTTCCCTGGGCATGCAGGAGCCGCAGTCCTCTCTCCAACCACAGGCTTCTCCCTCCGGGTAAGTTGATTGGGCCCTCCATGCCTTGACTCCCCCAGCATCACTCACCCTCCCATCTCCCCTGCCGGTCTCTCCTCCTAGCCTGGGTCCTGTCCCATTCCTTGTCTTGGTGCCGCAGACACCTGGGCAACCACCACTGCTTCTTCCTGATCCTGTGCATCCAGAGAAACTCAGTTCCTTCTCAGGTCCCCAGGGGTGCTCTGGGCCTGGCCCTGCCCTCACCTCCCTCTGCATCCCTGGGTCTGCACAACCCCCCAGACTCTTTCCTGGTCACCAGGGCTGAACTTTCCTCTTCCTGCTCCAACCCAGCTCCTCAGTGCAGTCTCCAGGGGCCCTTAGGGCCACCTCCCATCCCCAGCTTTCTTTGCATCTCTGGGTGGCATGGCCACCAGCTGCCCTACACCAGCATCTTTCCTGGGCCCTGCTCCCAGGCCAGTCCAACCCCCAAATTCCTGAGGCCAAAATCTATCTTGGAGGGATCCAGGCCTTAGGAGAAAGCCTGAGAGCATCTGACCCTCATCTGACTTGGGCCTCTGTGGGAACTCCTCAAGACAAAAGCAATCTGGCCTCTCCAATATAAAATCAAAAGAGAGAACCAGAAGCTTAAATAAAGGAACCCATGCCCAAAAAGGAAACCACAGAGACATATAAAGTTCACAAAACAAGGAGACCTAAACTTGAAGGCTTGAGCCTCACACAAGAATCAGAAACTACAAAAGAAATCCACATGTCAAAATCACAGAGAAAAAAATAATAACATGAAAAACCAAACTTCTGAATGAATTCAGAAAGACTTATAAATATTGAGGAATACTCAGGCTGAAGACAGAAAAGGAAACACTCAATATGCCAATTAGAAATGATAGGAGAAAGCCTCACCAGTAGGATGAATGAAATGGAAAACAGAATATCAAACCTGGAAAATAAAGTGGACAAACAAGACCAGTCAAGCAAAGATTATGAAAAATTTAAGAAAACACAAGAATGGCATATGAAGGAAATGTGTGACACCATAAAAAGACCAAACTTATAAATCATAGGCACAGAGGAAAGAGAAAAATCTCAGGATAATGGTATGGACCAGATCTTCAATATGATTGTAGAAGAAATTTCCCCAAATTAAACAAAGACATGCCCATACAAACACAAGAAGCACATAGAACACCAAATAGACAAGACCAGAAAAGAAACTCTCCACTCCACATGATAGGGAAAAGACCAAACATGCAGAACATAGAGAGAATACTGAAAGCTGCAAAAGAAAAACAATTCACATATAAAGGAAAAGCCATCAGAATTACAGCTGATTTCTCAGTGCAAACTAAGAAAGCCAGAAGAGCCTGAACCAAAGTATTCCGAGTTCTAAATGACCACATATGCCAAACTAGATTACTTTACCCAGCCAAAATGTCTATTATGGAGGAAGAGGAAAGAAAAATCTTCCTTGACATAAATAGGCTGAAAGAATTCATGTCCACAAAACCAGCCCTTCAGAGAGTTCTGGAAGCAATACAAAGAGCTGAAGAGAGGAATAACTATACCCGAGGGGTTGCGGAAAGAAATTCAATGAAGTTATAACTGTGGAAAAGTACAGCTACATCACGAATGTAAATAGAAATAAAAATGACAGGATTCAACACTCATCTTTCACTAATAACTTTTAATATTAACGGACTTAAATCCCCAGTCAAAGGACACAGACTAGGCAACTGGATTAAGAAACAAAACCAACTTTTTGTTGTCTGCAAGAAACTCATCTCACTTTCAAGGACAGACACTATCTTAAAGTGAAAGGATGGAAAAAAAGTATATCAAGCAAATGGTACTAAGAATAAAAAAGGTGTAGCAATTCTAATATCTGACAAAATAGACTTTAAACTAAAACTAATCAGAAGAGACAAAGAGGGCCACTTCATTCTGATCAAAGGAACAATGAATCAAGAAGATATTACAATCACGAACATATATTCACCAAACCCTGGTACACCCAACTTCATAAAAACAATACTACAGGACTTTAAGACCCAGATTAATCCCAACTCATTAATAGTAGGGGACCTCATACCCCACTGTCTTCATTAGATAGGTCATAGGGAAGAAAATTAACAGAGAGACTTCTGAATTAAACAATACCATATATCAAATGAACTTCACAGACATCTACCAAGTATTCCACCCAAGCACCAAAGGACATACTTTCTGCTCAGCACCCCATGGAACCTTCTCCAAAATCAACCCTATGCTGGGGCACAAAATAAACCTCAACAAATACAAAAAGATTGAAATAATTCCATGCATTCTATCAGACCACAATGCAATAAAGCTTACGATCTGATAGGTGGAGAATGGGTGGGAGTGAGCGGCGCAGATGGAGAGCACGAGCGGATGGATGAAGGCACCGAGGCACAGATGGAATTCTCAGCGGGACACAGATTTATTTTGCACAGGGCACCTTTCCCTCGGAAAGGGAAAGATGTCAGCTCACGGGTTGTGAGCTGGGACTTTACATATGGGGGCTTTAGGGTGTGGAAGAGGGGGATGTTTGGGGGAGAAATCAGGGAGGGGGAAGCAGGTAGGATTAGGGTGTGGAAGTGTTTACTTTTTCCCTCTTACG
>NW_008356261.1:1388953-1389290 GCF_000622305.1 Nannospalax galili
GGTCAGATCAAAGGCTTCTTGGATCCTTTTGTTTACCACTAATGCCTCAAGGTCAGGTATTGTGAGGCTCTCCAGAAAACTCCTTCCTCCTGAATGGGCAGGTTAAGTACTGGTTTGCATGACACAAACTCAGTAAACGAGACTGCCAACAGCTCAATGATTAGCGGCTCCTGACACATTTGAAAACCTAAAAGAAATGGACAGATACCTAAAGGCATGGGAACCACCAAAACTAAACCAAGAAGAGATTAACAGCTTAAACAGACCTGTATCACAAAAAGAAATCGAAACAGTAATACAAAACCTCCCAACTAAAAAAAGCCCAGGACCAGATGGA
>NW_008356261.1:1391773-1392528 GCF_000622305.1 Nannospalax galili
CATTTGGGTTAGTTAAGGGGAGGGGGGAGGGAAGGGTATACAAGGAACCTAGGGGATAAGGGGACGAAGGAGCACGAGAGAGGCAGGACCACAGGAGAAGGGTATTATTAAGGGAGAAAGGGGGGCAATGGGGGCACCTTAAGTGGGAAGACCATGATGGAGGGGTTAGACACTGCGAGAGATAAATAATGCCTAGCTAGTTTTGAAAACCAGAGGGAACCATATTAATCCTACAACCTACTGACAAATTATACATAGCAGATCAAGAAATATATGTCTAGGTAAGGTTTATCTGAGAACAATTGGTCTTTGCCCAAGATTTATCTACATGACACACAGTAATTAAAGTACCAGACTGGTGGAACTAACCTTCTTGGATGTTTAACAGACATACTTTGAGGCCTATAATAATTTGGTCAGAGGGACATAAAGGACAGTTTTTGCTCCTTGCCCTCCTAGGTCGACTAGTTCCAAGGGACTATGAGCATCTCTCAAAATATCCTGTAATTGTGGTGGGTCACCTGTCCTCTTAATCAAGGAGGCCTCGGAGACCCCACGAGATGGACTTGAACCAGTGTCCAGTCTACAAAGAAGAGGGTCAACACAGAAGAATCATTTCCTCCATGCTTCCAAGCAAAGCCAGCCATGGTCGAGCAGGACCTTTGACTTACCTTCATATAGGTGGAACTCGTAAAAGAAAGGAGCCAGGGGTTCCTCCCAAGCCCATGTGACCCCTGAGGAACAGATCCTCAAAC
>NW_008356261.1:1392989-1393165 GCF_000622305.1 Nannospalax galili
CTGAGAGGGTACCATCTGGGAAGTGGGTGTATAGTTGAATAAGATGGTTTGAGATGTTCTGTGTGATATACACACATACAAAAAAAATCAACAAAGTTTTTAAAATGTATTATATTTGAGGAGGAAGCATGTAAATTTACGTCATGTTAATTAGTAGAGGTGATAAACATTACCAC
>NW_008356261.1:1393387-1397940 GCF_000622305.1 Nannospalax galili
GTGGAGTATATTACTGATTATGTTAAAGCTGTAGTGACATGCTTCTTCTAATCACGTAGTTATTAAAAATTAAAAAAATGATTAAAAATAATAATAATTCTTCAAAGCATAAAAATGTGCTCAATAATAATTAGTAGATGCAAAAACATTACCATTGAAATCTACCTGACGACTTTATATCCATGCTCAGATGCCAAGGAGCTCAGAAAGTAACCGACTGTGATTAGTAAAAATCAGATATATAGAGATTAGAAACACATGTGTAAACATTAGTGTTAATTGCATTGAAAATGAAATTTTCTATATGAAACTGTATATTTTAATAATGAAATGAAGATCTTTTTTAAAGGTTAAAACCTCATTTAATTTTATGCCTTATAGGGTTTATACTGAGTACAACATTGTATAACTGTACTAATTCAACTGTAAACCTAAAAATTTACAGCCAATTTTGCAAGAGATGCATCTTAGTTCTGGAAATTATTATTGAATATGTCAGTGCTGTTGTAATGAAATGCTTCTAAGTATGTGGTTATTAAATAAATAATCTTTTTAAAAAACTACTGCTGGGAGTCAGGGCAATTATTCAGGTATAGCTGTATAGCTTAGAAACACCAAAAAGCTCTTTTCCCTTTAAGTTGCTTGCTGTTAGGTATTTGGCCACAACAATAATAATAGCAAGCAATACACACACACACACACACACACACACACACACACACACACACAGGGGTTGGGGATTTAGCTCAGTGGTAGAGCACCCTTGCCTAGCAAGAGACTCAAATATTCAGGGTCCAGGCAGGTACCAAATGTCACACTTTAGCTGAAAATATTTTATTTATTTATTTTTTTTGTCTTTTTGAGACAGCGTCTCCCTGTAGCCCCAGCTGGCCTAGACCTCACTATGTAGACCAGGCTGGCCTCGAACTCACAGAGATCCACCTGCCTCTACCTCCTGAGTGCTGGGATTAAAGGCATTTGCCACCATGTCCAGATAGTTGAAGATAGTTTAACCAAGTGCTTATTTGCCAGGGTGTGAGCAGGGATAAAGGAACCATCAGGCACCATAGACAAGACACCTAGGGGCAAGCACAGATCCACGCATGTCCACCTTGGCCTAAGGAACAGGGTCAGGAGGTTGCTAATAGACCTAGCAGAGGCCAGGCCTTGGGTAAAAAGGTGTAACATGACCCATGCTGAGCTGAAGGACAGTTATGAGTTCATGCAAAACATGGCGGTGGGGCAGGAGCTACACAGTGTTATGTGTCCCTCCTTTTATGAGATCCAGGTGAGGGGCTGGAGAGATGACTCAGTGGTTAAGAGCACTGGCCACTCTTACAGAGAACCAGGGTTCAGTTCCCAGCACCTACATGGCAGCTCACGGCTGTCTGCAACTCCAGTTCTAGGGGATCCGATGCCTTCTGGCTTCCGTGGGCACACCTCCACGTGGAACACATACATGAAGCAGAAGGCTCATACATCAAATAAAAATAAATGAAATCTTAAACGATCCAGTCAGGCTTGCAAACCCTGCCGGTCAGTGATATTTTAATTCACACATGTGCTCATCTACTTTGATAAGTTCATAGGTGGCTTTTTTATTTTTTATTTTTGTATATTCATGGATGGTGCTGGACAGATGGTGTCTGTGTATCAGAAAGCCTGCACTCAGAATGAAGCCAAATGCTCCTGGAAAGTGGAGCGACTTGCAGTCTGGTATGAACTGAAAGCCACTGTCCACACAACATGGACTGGCTTAGAGCAGCGCCAACCCAACCTCTGCCCTACGGTACTCTGTTGAATGCCAGCAGTTTAGGTGGCCATGCAAGGCCCCTGTGTGACCATGATGTGAGAACAGTGGGTCTGGCTCCCAACCGTTCCAAGCGATCAGGCCTCCTGTGCCTATTGGTACGACGGCCACACTGTCACCAGTGCAGACCTCACCTCCGTCTAGTCTCCGCCTGTGTGAGAATTCTGAGAAGCCCAACCTAGACTTACCTCTGCTTCCCAGTAGCATCCAATCCAGAGCAAAATCCCCGAGCGTTCCCTCCCCAAGCACCTATTCTGCCCTCTTTATTTAGTCCTTTTATTTAAAAAATATTTTATCTATTGTTACATTTTAAAAATATTTTATTTACTGTTTTTATTTTATGGGTATGAGCATGCTTGTATGTTAAGTGCACCTGTGTTATGCAATGCCCTTAGAGGTCAGAAGAGGGTGTCGGATCCCCTGAAACTGGAGTTAAGAGTGCTTGTTAGCCACCGTGTGGGCGCTGGGAGTAGAACCCAGGTCCTCTGCAAGAGCTGTCAGTGCTTTTAATCTCTGAGCCATCTTTCCAGCCCCAGTTTTAAATTTTTTAATATTACATTTTATTTGCCTGTCTGTGTGTCTGTGCGTGTGTGTGTGTGTGAGTGTGTGTGTGTGTGTGTGTGTGTGTGTGTCTGTCTGTCTATGTGTGCACACTTGCCAGAGCGGAGGCCAGAGGACAACTTGTGGGAGTTGATTTTCTCCTCCTACTATGAGAATCCCAGAGATTGAACTCAAGTCGTCAGGCTTGGCAGCCAATGCCTTAACCCACTGAGCCACCTGGAAGCCCACTATACTGGCCTCTTGAAGTCCCTCTGGGGCTGGAGAGGTGGCTCAGTGGTCAGTATCACTTGCTGCTCTTGCAGAGGACCTGGGGTTTGGATCCCAGCACTTACATGGCAGCTCACAACTGTCTGTAACTCCGTTTCCAGAGGGGATCTGGTGCATGTGGTACACTTAACATACATGCAAGCAAAAACCTCACACACATAAAAATAAATAAATTTTAAAAATTAAAATAACTGCAATTCCCAGATACATGTTCTACACAGAAGCAGGTCACAACCCTGACTTGGCGAGCTGCAGGCTTGCTCATGGGGGGTGGGGTGGGGTTGGCCCGGGGCTTTGGCATACCTGAGGCTTGAACTATCTGACTCCTGAGTGCAGTTTCCAGAGGCATCAGAAGTGGCCAGTCTAGTTTCTGGAATACATGTTTAAGTCACAGCAACTAGAAGTCTCAGCTCTTCCCTATCTATTAGCTCGCTGCTGGCCCTGCATCCCACACTACCATTGAAAATAATTTGTTGCCACATGACCACACTGGTTCCCAGTGCCCCACTTGTCCCTGGCAGAAGTGTCTCCATGTGCTGGTCATCCTGTCCTAGAATCCCACTCTGAGAGTCTGTTTCCTAGGACCACCTCTGCTACCAATTACCGTGCTCGTCAGGATCCCAGCAGGGAACAGATGGGGTGCTCAAAAAGATAATTAATGGGGGCATGCCATCCTAACAACCACCAGTAATACCCTGGGGAGAAAAACCAGAAAAATCAACAGCCTCCTTAGATCTGTCAGAGAAGTGAGGTCACAGGGCAAGCAGACAGACAGGAGCAAACCAAGAATCACAGCTCAGCAGAAACCAGGGCAGAAGAACCTGAATCATGAAACGGGCATGGCTCAGGGTCCGAGACAAAAGCTCCAAGGCCTGACGTGAGAGTCATGTGCTCTGTGAGAGTCACCCTCAAGGGCTCTCCCAAACTCTCCCAAGGGAGAGCCAAGAAACACCTGGCCAGGTGTCCACAGCAGGTGGGGAAAGGTGCCGGGGCCTTCGCTCTTCTTAAGGTTTACTTTCTCAGAGGTGAAGAGATGGCTCGGCAGCACGGACTGCTCTTACAGAGGCCTCAGGTTCGAATCCCAGCACCCCCAACTGGCCATATCTCTAGTTCCAGGGTATCCAACACTCTTCTGTCCTCTGTGGACGTTGCACGACACAGGTGCATTTAAATACATGCAGGCATAACACTCATACACATAAAAATAAAATTAAATAAATAAAATTTAAAAAAAGAAGGCTTGCTCCCAAGAGAAATTAGTTTATCAGCAAGTGCCCAGCCAGAGTGTTATCAGAGCCCCAGCTGACCCGGGGGAAGGACAATACCCAAACCCAGCTCTGCCTAGCTTCCCATGGCATAAAGAGGGACACCCAACTTCAGACACGTCCATCTTCAGTTGGTATGGGCACCAGGGGAGCTCTGATGACATTTACTGTCCAGAGTCCCAGGCTCACTGACGCTGACCCCAGCACAGGACAGCAGGGTGTCACCCTCCCCCAGCCCCCACGGAACAGGCCCCTGGGGAGCGGGTTCTTCTCCCCAGTGCTTCGTGTCGTGACGGCACACTGAAGGACAGGCCAACACCGTAGCCACACCCAGATAGAGGAGAAATGCTCTGATAATCTGAATGAGAAATCAAAACAACTTGGCTAATGTGCGCAGAGGTCTAATGGGAAAGCGGGAAATGGGAAAGACGGTCAGAAAGGATCCAAAGGAAATGCTGGAGAGAAACAAGTACCATCCTGAAGATGGAGAAGCACCCCGCCTGGACTCAGTAGGAGATTGGACACGTCAAGGAAAGGGTCTCAGAACCTGGGGATGTTTGGGTAGAAACTTCTAATATGGAAAATGCAAAAAGGCCCAAGTAGAACAGAGGAGGATCTCAGAGAGGTGGGCGAGGAGGAGGGGGAGGGAG
>NW_008356261.1:1398360-1399810 GCF_000622305.1 Nannospalax galili
GGAGGAGGGGGAGGAAAGGGGGAGGAGGAGGGGGAGAAATGGAGTAATGAGAGAAATAAAAACTGTGCTGGGATTCGGTGTCCTGGAAACCCCTTTTCCAAAGGGACTGGAGAGATGTCTCAGTGGTTAGAGCACTGGCTGCTTTTGTGGAGGACCTGGGTTCAGTTCCCAGCACCCACATGGTGGCTAGCAATCGTTTGTAACTCCAGTTCCAGGGGATCCGATGACCTCTTCTGACCTCCACGGCATTGCATGGCACAGGTGCACTCACATACATGCAGACAATACACTTATACACATAAAATAAAAAGAATAAAATATTTTTTTGTCTTTTTGAAGCAGGGTCTCCCTGTAGCCCCAGCTGTCCTGGAACTCACTATGTAGACCAGGCTGGCCTTGAACTCACAGAGATCCGCCTGCCTCTGCCTCCCGAGTGCGGGTACTACAGGCGTGCGCCACCACGCCCGGCTAGAATAAAATATTTTTTAAAACCCTTCGAGAGCGATACAGGCGGTAGCCCTTACATGGTAGAAATATTGAAAGTACTTCTTCATTCTGTCTTTTTATTTATTCTTTTAGTGCTGGAGCTCAAACCCAGGACCTCATACATGTCTAAGAGATAAAGGGCCATAAGGGCCAGTTTATGTTTAGACAACATGGTGCCAATATGGATATCTGGCAAGAGTCAAGATGGCTAACACTAGGCATGGGAGGGATATGAGTCAGCACAAAATGGCTGACCCTGGATAGATGCAAGCAGTGATGTAAGCAGTGATAGAATCTGTTATGTAAGCGTTTTTGGCAGAGTGCCACTTTTATGTGATTCTGTATAACTGTGGCCTGTAGGTCTGCGGCCTGGACCTCCACCTCCACCAGCCTGCCTGCCTGTGCGGCCTGCCTGCGCCTGCCTGCCTTACAGTAGCCTGTGTGCTGGTGAATGACTGTCTTATCTGTTCCAGGCTCCTTGAAATCGCCTCCATTTCCTGGCCTCCAGGGACACTTCCTCTTCTGGCACTGGAGCCTGGACCTCACAGCATGGGAAGCAAATGCTCTACTAACTGAGCCACATTCTCAGCCCAGAACGTGGAGAGAAGTCCTTCCAATGGAGGGGAGTGATGACACCACTCAGCCCCACATAAAGGAAGAGCATCAGAGAAGAAACAAGGGCAGCAGTGTATGAACCTTCATGCTCCTTGTTTCTAGTTGAATCAACAGGCAAGAGCTGCCAGGCCTGGTGGTACACACTGGTAGATCTACCACCTGGGAAACTGAGGCAGAAGGATTGTGAGTCTGTCTGAAGCCAGTCTGAGCAGGATCCTATCTAGAAAGAAAGAGAGAATGAGCAGAAGGAAGGGAGGGAGGGGGAGAGAGGGAGGGGTAAATGGGCAAATGGGGGTATTTAAGTGGGAGGGGGACAATTATACAAGGAACTATAAGGGTAAAGAGGAAG
>NW_008356261.1:1400051-1435368 GCF_000622305.1 Nannospalax galili
AAGGAAGGAAGGAAGGAAGGAAGGAAGGAAGGAAGGAAGGAAGGAAGGAAGGAAGGAAGGGAGAGTGGGAGGGAGGGAGGGAGGGAAAGAAGAAGAAAAGGAAAAGAGCAAACAAGCCCAGACAAAAACAAAAAGAAAATTTATTCAAAATAATACTAATGGGACTGAAGAGATGGCTCAGCAGTTAGAGCTCTTGCTCCTTGCAGAGGACTAGGTTTGGCTCTCAGCACCCACATGGTGGGTGTTAACTTCATTTCTGGGGGACCTGACTGCCCTCTTCTGGCCTCTGATGGGTACTGCATGCACGTGATGCACATACATACAGACAGACAAAACACTTGCATAAAATAAAAATGAATATATCTTAAATGCAGCTGTGAATGTATCCTGCAAGCTGCAGTACATATTCACCGTCTCGTTGTGGTGACAAAATGCCTAGCAAAAACAACTTAAGGGAGGAAAGATTTATTTTGATTCACAGTTTATGGGGATAAAGTCCATCATGGTGGGGAAGGCAGAAGACTCAGAAGACTCAGACTACAAATTTGTCAACAGACTTCTAAACTGCTATATATAAATCAATTTTTTTTAAAAAATATATATATATTGGTCTTTTTGAGACAGGGTCTCCCTGTCGCCCCAGCTGTCCTGGAAATCACTATGGAGAACAGGCTGGCTTTGAACTCACAGAGATCCACCTGCTTCTGCCTCCCGAGTGCTGGGATTAAAGTCATGTGCCACCATGCCCAGCCTTAAAAATATTTTATTTATTATTTTTATTGTATTTGTATGAGTGTTTTACCTGCATGTGTATAAGAGCACCTGTGTTGTACAGCACCCATGGAGGTCAAAAGAGAGGGTCAAATTCCCCTGGAACTGGAGTTACAGATGGTTGTTAGTCACCATGCGGATGACAGGTCCTCTGTAAGAGCAGCCAATGCTTTTAACTGCTGAGCCATCTCTCCAGCCCACAGATCAATTTTTATTACAACCTCACAAAGGATGTGTGTGTGTGTGTGTGCGTGTGTGTGTTGAGTAGGGGTCTCCTATATCCCAGGCTAGCCCTAAATTCTCTATTTTGGGTCTACCTCCTAAGTGCTTGGATTAGGGGTGTGCAGCACCATACTGGTTTATGTTACACTGGTGACTGAACCCAGGCAGGCATTTACTGCCTGAGCTACACCCTCAGCCATTCAAAAGGGCTTAGAGAAACTTAAGAAGCTGGTTCTACAACTGTTTGAAAAATCAAAGGCTGAAATTTAATTTTACAATACATTTTGAAAGAAAGTAGAAAGGAAATGCCCAAGGAGACGTGGGACTTATTATAAAGCTAAGATTATGAAGGCAGAGTGTGTCCTAGTGTGGGGACAGATCAAGACACCGTGCTAACGCAGTGTGGTAGAACTGACATGTGGGGGCAGCTGGGGAAGGAAGCAGCAGTCTCCATGTGGCTAAATCAATCACCTGTATTTATGGCAGACACATTGGTCCCTTAGCTTATTTAAAACAGACTAGTGGGGCTGGAGAGGCATCTCAGTGGCTAAGGCCCTTATTGCTCTTGCAGAGGACCTGAGTTCAGTTTCCAGCACCATGTCAGGTGCCAGCTACTGCCAGTAACTCTAGTTCCAGAAGCTCTGATGCACTCCTCTGACCTCCATGGGTACCTGCATACATGTGGCATACACACACACACACACACACACGTAAAAATAAATCTTGAAATACTTTCAAAAATAGAATAGCAACTCCTAATGGAATTTGGTACAGTAAGTACCTGGTAAATTCAGTCTCCATGTCATGTTTAGGAAGGACGATCAGGAAGCAGTCACTTCTCCAGTGATTCATTTGAGATGACGTCAACAGGCGTGGTGGTGCCAGGAAATGATGGGTGCGTCGGAAGAAGAGCCACTTGGTAAACCGAGCATGACAGAAGGCTGTCCAGCAGACCAGGACGACCTGACGGGGCACTGGGCAGCTGTGCCTGGGAAGGTGGTGCTCAAGGGGGGGAGGAATGGGCGTTTCCCACCCAGAGAGTGGGACATCGGAGCTGTGATGGGTGCACATGATACCATCACACATGATGAGTGATGGCCCCGATGCAAAGATGTCATGCCACACAGGTAGGTGGATGTTGGGAAGATGTCGCCCTATGTGTGCCAACAGAGGCGGTGTCTGTCTTTGGCAGGAGGACTGCAGAAAGAGGAATTGTGGCGGCCAGGGGTCCAGCCAATGATTGCTCTCCTAAATGTAGACTGTGAGGGGAAGTCCCGCTCTCTGAGCTGCTCCTGTGAGTTGCCCACGGTCCCTTAGCCCACTGATGACAAGATTCAGAGCTTCATGCTCAAGAGCTGTGCTCCCTTCCTTGTCTGCCTGTCTCCAAGCCAGGCCCACAGTGGCACACAGAGGCCTCAGTGCTGGTGGCACAGTGAGGGTCCTGAGAGGCTTCTGCTCCTTCAGTAGGATTCTTTTTTTTTTTTAATGACACACTCTCCCGATGTAGCCCAGGCTCACTTTGAGCTCAAGATCTCCTGCCTCAGTCTTCCGAGTGCTGGAATCGTAGACCTGTGACCCTTTGTCCACCTTGGTGGAACTTTTGATATACAACCTTTTTGAAGCTTTAATGTGTGGCAGCCGCTGTTATAAGCGGTACCTGTTAATCTCAGTTCATTGACAGTACAACCCTGTGAAGCGTGTGTGTGTTTGGTGATGTGCATCACAGATAAGGTTAACAGATGGAAGATGAAAGTGTTTACCATGTCCAAATGCAATAGATAATTCATATTTATACAACATGCAAATAACTACTAATCATCAAAAGGAACAAAGAAACCATAGATCAATGAATACACGTAAACCAATGCTCAAAGGGTAAATCCCAGCTCTTGGACAGATACACCATGGGTTCTCAAACTCACTGGTAATAAGAGAAATTAAACAACATTGAGGTCCCATTTTGTGTTTATGAGAATGACAGAACGGGGGTGGTAAGTGTGGTGAGAGCTGAGGGGACACTTCTACGTGGGAGGACAGATGGGCGGAGGGTCTCTGAGACGTAACATGGACTTGCTAGGGAAGTCAGGCAGGTCCCCGAGTTCCCTCAGAGAGTCTGTTCTGTAAACACTCTCACAGCAGCTCACAGGGACGACACTGAAGGCTGGCTGCTGCACAGTTGTATGTGAAGCAAAAGTTGGTAGCTTAATTATTCCCCTTGGGAGGAACGGATGAATAAACAAACAGTTGCACCACGTAATACCACGCGGCCAGGAGAAGCAGCACAGCTCATGTTTACAGAACAACTTGCATATTTTTTTTTAATCCAGAAAAATAGGTCAGGCAGCAGTTTTCAGGGCACTGAGCATCAGGGGATGAAGGCCAGCTATCCCTGAGAGAAGAGTAGTAAGTGCGGTGAGCCCCGTGCTTATCTGTTTCCTACCTGGAGAGTTTTCAGGCTGCACCACAGGGAAGTAAACTGAGGCAAAGATCAGGGCTCACTGAGGTGGGAAGAAGACAAGAAAGGCTTGAATTTTCAGGGAACAGGACCAGGGAAGAAAAAGCTATAGAGCCTCCAGAGGAAGCCAAGTATAGATCAGTGCACACATCTGATAGGACAGCTCCAGGAAAGAGCTCTGTCGTGACGATGGATGCACTGAGCTCCTACGGGGTGGGAAGAGCGCCACCCTCTGCCAGTCAGAATTAGAGACCACACCGCTGTCAGGATACCCAAGAGGGTGCTCAGAAGGGTTTCACCTTACACTGCCAGGGGCCTGGAGGCCATTTCATAACAGAAAAACAGGAAAATTCTGAAAGTTCATACACACGTACAGAGCTTCGAAATATTTTGAGTCCAATAAAAAGAGTCAAATCCCAAACTGCAGTTAGAGCTTTCAACACCCCTCTCTGAACACTCAGCAGAATGAATAGAAACAGAAAGGTATTGAAAAACTACAGCTTGATAAGCAGTGTCACCCAATTTGTGTTTATTGAAAATATCAGTTTATAGACTACTCAACGACAGAACATGTAAGTTGCACAGCAAACATTTCAAAACAGACCATATCCTGCACCAGAAAACAAGTTTGAAGTGAGTCAAATAATAGGAAGTATGTTCTGTGGTCAAAATGGAAATAAAATAGAAATTGATTTTAAAAACTCTTTTATTAAGGCAGGGCGTGGTAGCACACACCTTTAATCCCAGCACTCGGGAGGCAGAGGCAGGCAGATCTCTTTGAGTTCAAGGCAAGCCTGGTCTACATAGTGAGTTCCAGGGCAGCTGGGGCTACAGGGAGATCCTATCTCAAAAAGACCAAAAAATTTTTTTTATTTATTATTTTTATTTTATGTATATGAGTGTATCTCTGCATGTATGTGAGTGCACCTGTGTCGTGCAATGCTGCGGAGGTCAGAAGAGGGTGTCAGATTCCCCTGGAACTGGAGTTAAGGACAGTTCATAGCTGCCATGTGGGTGCTGAGAATCAAGCCTGGGTTCTTTGCAGGAGCAGTCAGTGCTCTTAACTGCTGAGCTATCTCTCTAGCCCCAGAAATTGATTTTTTAAAAGGCTGGAGAGATGGCTCAGTGGTTAAGAGTGTGAACCACTCTTTCAGAGGACCCTACATTCACAACTGCCTGTAACTCCTGCTCCAGGGAATCCGATGCTCTCTTCTGACTTCCTTGGGCACCTACACTCACACACACACACACACACACACACACACACACACACACATAAAAAAATTGGGGGTGGTCTTTTTTGAGACAGGGTCTTCCTGTAGCCCCAGCTGTCCTGGAACTCGCTATGTAGACCAGGCTGGCCTTGAACTCACAGAGACCTGCCTGCCTCTGTCTCTTGGGTGCTGGGATTAAAGGCATGGGCCACCATGCCTGGCAAAAATATTTTTTAAAATTAACAAAAAAGATCTGGAAGTCCCTCACAAGGTTTACAGACTAAACAACAACCCAAAATACCCATGTTTCAGAGAAGAAATTAAAAAGGAAAATTACACAGCTCTTTGTAGTGAACAAAAATGAAATATTTGATACTTCGTAGAATGCAGCTAAAGCAGTATTTAGAAGGAAATTACATCACTAAGCATGCACATTAAAAATCAAGTTCTGTTCCCTGTAGATGCTGGAAATAGGAAATTAAATTCTCAGTAAGCAGGAAAACAGGGCAATATACTCATCATAGAAATATGGCTGAACTGGGAAACAGGCCACGGGAATAATTGATCAAGACCAAAGTGTGTTCCTTGGGAAGCTCCGTGAAGTTAATAAATATCTGGGCAGCTTGACTGGACCAAGAAACAGAAGACACAGCCATCGTCAGTGCCAGGAACAAACGAGGAGGCGTCGCTACGGGTTCTACAGAATGAGGTACGCAGCAGGGTGTAGAACAGCTCCCCTGAGTGGAGAGATTAGACAAATTCTTTGTTGTCTAGTTTTTTGGTTTTTTTTTTGAGATGATGTCTCATGTAGCCCAGGCTGTTCTTAAACTCCCTATGTACCTGAGGTTGGTCTTGAACACCTGACTTTCTTGCCTGCACCTCCTGAGTGCTGTAACTGCAGGTGTGTACCAGTGTCCCTGTTACTTCTCTGCTGCTGCATGACCAAGGCAACTTACAGAAGGACGAGTGTTTCCAAAGGGATAAGAGTCTGTCGTGGCAGGGGAGGCACGGTGGGAGGTAGCCGGAGCAGAGAGCTGGGTGCCCACATCTTCAAGCAGACACAGGAAGCAGAGAGAGAGAAACTGGAAATGGAGCAAAGTAAATCCCACCCCAGTTATGTTTCCTCCAGCGGGCCAAACCTCTGAAAACTCCCCAAACAGAACTACCAACTGGGAACAAAGTGTTCATACTTGAGCCTGTGGGGGACACGTCATTTGAGCTACCATGGCCACCATGCCTGGTTTAGACAAACTCTTTGAAAAAAGCAAAGGATCAAAGACTTTTTCAAGGGAAAATTAGACAACCTGAACAGTCTCCTTGTTTATTAAAGATGTTCAAAACCTTTCCACTGAGAAACCTCAGGGCCAAATGGCTTCACTGGCAAGTCCTAAAAATATTTTAGAAAGAAAGAACATCAATCCAACATAATTCAGAAAAGCAGAGAACATTCCGATTCATTCCGTGAAGCCGGCAAACCACTATCACTGTAGACTTGGATGCAAAAGTTATTGCTTTTGTTGTTTGCGTTTAGAGGTGGGGTTTGCTGTGCTTCCCAGGTGCCCTGTACACTTGCTGTGCACATTTTAGTCTGGCCTCCAATTTGAGGCCAGTTCTTGCTTCAGCCTCCCAAGTGCTAGGGTCATAGGTGTGTGTAAGCTACCACTCCTGGCTAGGGCAAAATTCTTAACACAAAGTTGAGTACATTGACCAGGAGTGGTGCGCACGCCTTTAATCTCAGCACTCCACAGACACAGGCAAGTGAGTTTGTGCAAGTTCAAAGCCATCCTGTTCTACATAGCCAGTTCCAGGCCAGCCAGAACTGCATGATGAAACTCTGTTTCAATCAATCAATCAATCAATCAATCATCAATCAATCAATCAATCAATCAATCAGGGTTGGAGAGATGACTCAGTAGTTAAGAGTGCTTGTTGCTCTTTCAGAGGACCAAGGTTCAGTTCCCAGCACCCACGTGGTGGTTCACAATTGCTTGTAACTCCAGATCCAGGGGATCTAATGCCCTCTTCTGGTCTCTGAGAACACCTCACCTGGTACATACACACATGCCGGTAAACACACACATTAAAAAAATAAAAAATAAATCTTTTAAAAAAATTTTACTCAGGGAGACAGCTGATAACGGAAATCACAAACACTGATGAGAAAAATTCAAAACTGCCTGAACAACAGGACACACTGAGTTCAGGTGAAGATTCAGACTTGGTTTTATTTATTTTAATGTGTGAGTGATTTGCCTGCACGCAATTCCCATAGAGGCCAGAAGAGGGCGTCACATCCCCTGGAACTGGAATTATAGACGGTTGTGGGCCTCTATGTGAGTGCTGGAAACTGAACCCACGTCCTCTTCAAGAGTAGCAAGTGCTTTTAACCACTGAGCGGTCTCTCCAGCCCCAAGATTTGGTGTTTTTAAGATATTAGTTCTCCTCAAATTAATCTGTGTATTCAACATAATCCCACACATCCCAACAGGTTTGCATGGGTTTTTTTGTTTTGTTTTGTTTTGAAGGAACTGAGTTAATGTGGAAATGTAACAGATCTAGAAAATCTAAGCCAGGTGAGGTAAGACCACCAAAGTCCAGGCTGGAGAGCCAGTGAGTTTACTGGGCCTCCTCACAGAGCGTGGGTAAGGGGTCTCTTACAGGAATATCTTTTGCAGCCTTACCGGTGGAAGCCTCATCACGTGGATGATGGCATAGCTGCGTAGGTGGCATCCCCCGTTAGTCAACCTTCTGTATACTCTAGCAGCTTCTGGGACCAGCTGGGGCAGAATTACGTACCGCTGACTGGGAGGGCCTGAGGTCAGGTGAGGCTCCAGTGACCCTCCCCACCCCTCTTTCTATGAGGTCGACAGTCAATAGGCTTGATCTTGAGGGTCTCTTGCAGTCTCAGCTGCTTTGATAAAGATGGTGACTGTTAAGGTCCGACAGCAGCAACATACAGCAAGAAACCAGCACCCAGCACAGGCCCTGAAATCAACAAGACCTGGAGGAGCACAAATGGGTGGGTGGGTGGCCATGCACGGCATCAGTCAGGTCAGGCTCAGTGCGAGCCACAGGGTGGGCAAATGCTAGGCTGACTAGCAATGTCCTTCCAACTGTCCTCTCTGCAAGCTATAGGGAAAGTTTTGCCTCTAGGTGTTGGTCCCAAGAGGGTAGACTCGTGATGGCTCAGATTAAGACAAGGAACAGACAGTGAGCTGGAAAGTTACAACTGGGACTTTTAAAGGAGTATTCGTCTGAGCTGTGGCCCTGGGCAGGCCCAGTGACTCTGACCCCTCTCTGTCTCGTTCTTGCTCTCGCTCTTGCTCTCTCACTCTCACTCTCTACCTGCCCTTGAATTGAAGGCAATCCTCCTGCCTCAGACTGAGTGCAGGGATTACAGGTATGAACCACCACAGCTATCATCACTTAAAGACCAGGTCTTGCTATATAGCTGCGGCAGACCTGGTGCTCACCATGCCCCCAGGTTTGACCTTGCCATAATCCTCCTGCTTCAGCCTCCAGGGGCTGGGACTACAGGTATGTACCACCATGCCTGGCTGGCTGGTCTTCTCCTGAGCATGTGTTTCTCTTTCAGGTAGAGGCTGCTGTGAGCTGGCCTGTGGGCCTCAGGGGCCCTCTGGTGTTGGAGGAAGGACCAGCCCTTTGAGGATGAGGGAGAAATAGAGATGGCTCCCCTGCCTCTCAGCTTCTGAATCCCTCTTTATGCATGTAGAGGCCAGGGCCCAGGCTCAGCTCCACAACAGGGTGCCCCAGGCATGGCTAGGGCAGGCCAAGGCCTCTTGGAGGTAACCTTCCCCAGGGGCCAGGCTGCCCCTGTCTACCAGCTGCCAGCCATTGTTCCCAGGTCCTCAGCTATTCTGGGAGGTTGTGGAACCTTCCGGATGGGCCTGAGGGCCATATTTGTTACTCCTCTTGTTACTGTGACAAAACACCTAGGGGAGGAAGGGCTCACCTGGTTCACAGTTTGAAGGTCCGGTCCATCATGGTGGGGAAGTCGAGCCGGTGGGAGCGTGAGGAAGAGGAAGGAGGGCCCAAGTGCTGTCCCCTTCTCTGGGAGCTCAGTCACATGATCAACTCTGGCCTCAAGGGATGCTGGGAAGTGAGTATCTGGCTAAGGCACCTTGGAATTAAGAGGAAGAGGGAAGAGAAGGGTCAGACAACTGTCTTCCTCAGGATCCCTCACCAGGACTCTCTAGAGTGGCTGGGCCCGTGGAGATGGGAACTTGTGATGGCCGGTCACGCTGTGGAAGCAGAGCACTTAGGCTAGAAGTGGGGGCAGGCCATAACCCTTGTGATGGTTAACATCGCTTGTCAACCTGACAGAGTCTAGAATCATCTAGGAGACAAACCTGTGGATATGTCTGTGAAGGAGTTTCTAGATTAGGTCAATTGGGGTCGGAAGACCCACCCTGCATGTGGGAGACACCATCCCACGGGCTGGAGTCCTGCCCTGACCGCAGAAGGAGAAGGTGAGCTGCGCACCAGCACACATCTCCCTCTGCTTCCTGACTGTGGATGCCACGTGACAGCCACCTTACGTTCCTGCCTCCATGCCTTCCCCCCCATGATGGGCCGTGTCCTCAGACTGTGAGCCAGTATTTTGTCACAGCAACAAGTCAAGTAACTAATACAGCTCTCAAGACCCACCCCAAAGGTCCCACAATCTTCCCCAAACAGCACCGTCCTCTGGGAGCCAAGTGTGTGCTGGTCCTGGCTGGTTTGGGGCGGTCCAGCTGTAATACAGCTCTGCAGCTGCACCAGCAACTGCCCACCTCGCAGTTCGCCTCTTCTTTCCCTCTGCCTCCTTCACCTTGAGCTGACCTCTGCACGTGGTCTGAGGTGTGTGTCCTTTCCCAGTGACCACTGCTGCCTCTTGTCCTCGAGTTCTTCTTGCAGGTTCCTCTCTGCCTCCCTCTGCCTGAAAGACTCTTGCTCGTTCATCGGGACCTAGCCCTGGGGCCCAGCGAGATGGCTTAGGAGCTAAAAGCACTTGCCACCAGGCCTGACAACCTGAGTTCGATTCCTGGGACCAACATTAAGATAGAAGCAGAGAAGCAACTCCTGAAAGTCACCCTTACAACACCACATGTGCCTGGGACATGCACGTGTCCATACATAGACACACACAGAATAAATAAACAGATAGCCAGAGACAGGCTTGGTAAGGCGACTCAGTGGGTTAAGGGGGCTTTCTGCAACGCTTGATGACCTGAGTTCAATCCTTGGAATCCACATGGTAGAAGAGAGCTGACTCCCATAAGTAGTACACACACACACACACACACACACACACACACACACACACACACGAGCACTCAGTCAATCAAACGTAAACATGTTTGTAAAGACACAGCCCCACGCGAAGGTTGTCTCCACACCTGGACAGCTTTAGTTTCTGGTTGGGTCCCAGAGCTGGTCCTCTTGAAGTCTAGCAGGAATAGCCCCACCTCCAGTGAGCTGATGCGCATGTGCGGGGCTGAGTGACTTGATGGCTGTGCAGCCGACATTCATGGTGAAGCTCGTGGGCTTCATGCTCTCCGAGAGCCCCACACCCCATGTTACAAAACACATTCCTGCTGGAGCAGCTGAGGCAGTGCTCTGAGAGTCACTTTTCAGGCGTTAAGTAATTCAGAGACGATCTTGGGGATGCCGCAAACAACGTCTTCCTAACAAAGCTCTAGGCTGGCCAGGTGTGGTAAGTAATGTCTGTAATCCCAGCACTCAAGCTGAGGTAAGAGGATGGCTGTGAGTTCCAGGGCAGCCTGGGCTGCAGAGTGAGACCCTGTCTCAAAGAGAACAGAGAGGAAAAAATACGTAAAACAAAACCGAACCACAAAGCCTTGGTTTCCTGGGGGGGTGTGGGGAAGAGTTGGTATGTGCGGGGGGTGTGCATGTGTGTGCAGGTGTGTGTAGAGGACAGAGGTCAACCTTGGACTTCATTCTGCAGGCGCTGTCCACCGTGTGTGTGTGTGCACATGTGTGTATATGATCACAATGTGTGTAGTGTGTACATATGTGTGTGTGCTTATTTATGAGTGTGAGTATGGTCACAGGCATGAGAGTGTGTTGCACACATGCCACAATGGGCATGTAGAGGTCAGAGGACCACCTCAGGCATCAGTCCTCACCTCCCCCTTGTTTGAGACATTGTCTCCATCAGTTTTCTGCTGGGTGCCCCAGGCTAGCTGGCCTGCAGCTCCCGGAGATATCCCCTCTCTGCCTCCCATCCCAAACGAAGAGGGCTGAAATTAAAGCATGTGCTACCACACCCCGCTTTACATGGGTTCTGGGGATTCAAACTTGGATCCTCATGCCTGCTTTACCCACTGAGCCATCTCCCCAACTTTTTGAGACCGAGTCTCTCACTGGCCTAAATCTTGCCAATTAGTCCAAGTTGGCTGGCCAGCAAGTCCCAGATGCCTGTCTCTGCCTCCCTAGCCCTGGGACTGAAAACACGTGCCATCAGGCACAGCTGTTCACATAGGTGCTAGGAATCAAACTCAAGTTACCTCCTCAGCCCTGGGTTCCTGTTCTCAGATCTCCTCAGGAGGCCCTCACCCTTGCAAGTGCTGGTTGATGTGTGTCCCTGCCTGGTGCTGAAGAACTGGGTGACCAGTCAGCATCCACTGTCCTCCCTGACCCTCCCTTCCATCTCTGACTCCCTCTGTCAAAGCTCTGGCCCTCGCCAGCCCTTAGATGTAGTTATCTGCCCTTTCCCAGCTCCCAACTCAGTCTGCTGTTCCTTCCCTTGGCCCCCTGGCTCCAAGATCAAGTGGCTTGTATGTCACTTTAGCATGTGACGCTTGTGACGGGGCACCCCCCCTCAACTTGCTTCATTCCTTCCTGAACTTCTCCCTCCACTGTGAAGCCCACGGATGTACATCCCCAAGACCACTGTGTGGTTCATAGTGAGACCACCCCCTCATTTCAGGAGCCACTGTGGATAGAAGTCGTTCAGACGTAAAGACACTGCATTTTTGAAAGGGTGTTGACAGTGAGGAGAAATGAACCACACCTTTCTGCCACCTGACCACACATTGGACAAGTTTAGCCTGAAGGTGCTGGACATCTGCCTGGTGGCCCAGGCTCCTCGGTGCTCCTGGTGCCTCTGGTGCTCAGTCTCCTCATCTGTAAGATTCTGATGTCAGTGCACAAGCTGTCGTGCGTTCAGTTCACGTGCCATTCACACTCCCGTGACTACTTTCACCTGTCATTTTTGTCACTGTGGAAGCAGGTCTGTCATCGCTCCCCACCCCCTCATAGCCAGCTTTAGGCTCCATCAGAGACGCCTCTCAACCCCACGTGGGGGTATCCATTGTGTGCCTGGGAGGCCGACGGGCTTCGTCTGCTGGTGTCCCTTCTGCCACACGGTGGAGACTGTCCCGTGCCAACTCTCTTCCCCGACGGTGGTGGTTTGAATGAGAACGTCCTCCAGAGGCTCAAGTGTTTGAACAACTGGTCAGCTGGCGGCACTGTCTGGGCAGGAATCTTTAGGCAGTGTGGCCTTGCTGGAGGAAGTATGTGACTGTGGTGGGGCTTTGAGCATTCGGAGCTCTGTCCCACATCCAGTTACTCCTCTCTGCTCCTGCACCTGCTTGAAGATGTGAGTGCTCAGTGTTCTGTTCCCACTGCCTCCCACCATGCCTCCCTAGCCATGATGGACACTCTGGAACCATAAGCCCAATAAATTCTTCCTTCTGTAAGTTTCACTGGTCATGTGCTTTATCAAAGCAACAGAAAAGTAACGAGCACACCGACCTTCTGGCCTCTTCTTACCCTTACCCTTTGGATGGACTTCAATAAATATATTCTTCCCAACTGAGATTGCATTGTGTCCGTTATGATCAACACAGAGCCAGAAAGTGCACAGAGTCTTCCAGAAGCACTAGTGGTCCCTAACAGCCTGTGCTGGAGCCAGTTTCTGTAGTCTAGAGAAGTGAGTATCTGTGCGTCTAAGGACACCATGAACTGCCAATAACCATGCCACCCTTTAAAATGGAAGGACAGAGCTATAGAGGGGGCTCAGCAGTTAAGAGCACTAGCTGCTCTTTCAGAGGACCCAGGTTTGATTCCCAGCACCCACATGGTGGCTAACAACCATATGTAACTCCATTTCTAGGGGATCCAATGCCCTCTTCTGACCTCCTTGGGCATTGCACGACACAGGTGCACTTACACACATGCAGGCAATACACTCGTACACATAAAAAAAATAATAAATAAAATATTGTTTTGGTCTTTTTGAGACAAGGTCTCCCTGTAACCCCAGCTGGTGTTGAACTCACAGAGATCCGCCTGCCTCTGCCTCCCAAGTGCTGGGACTAAAATAAAATATTTTTTTAAAAGGAGGGAAAAAATAAAATGGAAGGAAACAGGTCCACAGCTGAGTGAGTTACAACACAGACAAAGGCATAAGGACTGAGAACTCAACGCTTCTCAGTTCTGTGACTATGTAAGCCATGCCAGGCACACACACAAGGGACACTGCTGTCCTCCAAATTAAAGCACGCCCTCTGAAAGGGGGTGGAAGGGTCCTAAAACTCAGGAAGTGAAAGGAAGTTATGAGGCTCAGGGTGCTCACCAAACTTGCAAGACTCATGGCTGATGAGATGGCCCAGGGAGTAAAGGTGCCTGCCACTAAGCCCAACACCCTGAGTTCAGTCAGGACCCATATAATGGAGGAGAAGAAATGATTCCAACAAGTTGTCCTCTGATCTCCATATGTATGTTGTGTCTTGTATGCACGTGCGTGTGTGTGTGTACGCATGCAGAAACAATAACTAAATACATAAGTGTAAAAATAAAACCCATCGACCTACAAACTCAGAAAGCTAAGGGAAGTTATGAGACTCAGGAAACCCATTGAACTTACAAGTCTTGGGAAGCACAGAAACTTACAGGATTCATAAGTCTCTGCCCCCAGATTATATACAATTACAATTGTTGGGTAGTGGAGACTGCTCAGTGGAGCTGCCGGCAAGTTGTGCAGGAAGCCCCGAAGCAGCCTTTGTGAGCTATCACACCCATTGGGCTTTCTGGTGATTTGGCTGCCTTTGGCTCCCCCGTGCTCCCACAAGTCAGCTCAATAACTTCATTGGTTCACACTGGGCAAGTTACAGCCCATCATCTAGGGAAGTCATGGCAGGAAGGAAAAGGCTGGATGGAAGCAGGAGCTGAGGCAGAGACTTCTTCTCCAAGCTGGTTTTGGTCAGCATCTTATCACAGCACCCGAAAGTAAACTAGGATACTCATTTGGTTATGGGGGGAGGACGTCCAGGGGGCAGGAGGCCGGAGAGTCAGTGGGGAGGAGGGGGAGTCAAGTCCAGCTCATAACCATCATCCAGGAGCTATCTCCTGGGACCGTCTGCATTTGGTGTTCCGTGCCTCAGTGAACCTTGTGCATGATGTCATGGTGTTTAATCTAGTCTGGGACTTGCAACCAGGCTGCCAGGCCCTCACAGGGCAGGGCTCCTTCCATCCCTGCCCTCAAGGTGTCCTGCTCTCTCCTCTGGAATAGCTGGGAGAGACAGATGACTCCCAGTCAGAGGAGCCTCTAGTGCCACCTGCCGGCTGTACTCGTCCTAGGTGCCCTCAGAGGAGGGGGAAGGCCTGGGTGTAGGGCGGGGCACTTTCCAGCTCCCACAAGTCCCTGCCAGCCTCTTCTCACCCTCTGTCTCTCTGCTTGTCTCCCCTCCAGGTCCCTCTCCGCCTCCCCTTCCCTTCCTATTGCTCTGTCTCCCCTGTCCCTGGCCCGTCTCCTGCTGCAAGGAGGCCCCCAGGTCCTGCTCCTTGTCCTGCTCCCTGCTTCCTTCTTTAAGTTCCAAGCCCCATTTCAGCCTCTGGAGGTTGTTGTGCAGGTGGTCAGAATGTCCCTGGGCTGCTGGGGGAATCAGTGGCTGTTTGTAGCTGCTCAACTTCTGACAGGGACGGTTCTTTTTCTGAGCCCCTGAGCATCAGTGGACACAGATATAGCTGTCCCTGAGAGGACAAAGGTTGTCTACCTGGGCCGAAAGGACCTGGTATCTCAGGGAATGGGGGACAAAGCCAGAGAAGAGGGAACGCTCTGCCACATGGGGCCGAAAGTGTGTGTGTGCACACACCTGTGGGTAGTATGTGAGGGGTCGCCACATCCCTATATGACAGGTATTGAGAGGTCCCTGCATGCCTGTGTGGCTAAGGTAAATGAGGGGTTCCTACATTCTTGTGTTGTTGAGGTATGTGATGTGTTCACATATACCCATATGCATGTCATACATGAAGGATCCGTGCATGCACATGTGTATATTGTATGTATAAGTGTATGGATCGCTAACATACATACATGTCTGTGTTGTACACATGTACATGTGTGTATAGTATGTGATATGCACATGTGGGCACATAGGGATGCAGTTATCAGCATGTAGTTGTGTATATGGGTGCATTGTGTGTCTACGTAGGTAAGTGTGTGCACATGTGTATGGAGGGGTCTGTGGGCATCTCAGATCCAGGGTGTAGGACTCTTCATGTTTCTGTGGGGACCTTGTCTAAGGACACCTACCAGGAGGGTGGTGGGCACTGCACCCAGGTGTGAAAGCGTATTCAAAGAGCAATAACACATCAAATGTGCATGTATGTGTTGGCATCGCACCATGACTGTCCTAAACAAGGTTTACTTGAGCGATTGTCCCCAGGGAGAATGGCCTCCCTGCCTCCTGCCTGGATGGACCACAAGGGGGCCATTTATTTTTTTTTTATTCTATGTGCATGAGTGTATTGCCTGCATGTAAGTGCACCCATGCTGTGTAATGCCCTCAGAGGTCAGAAGAGGGTGTTGGATCTAGTTGGAACTAGAGTTACAGACGGTTGTTAGCTGCCATGTGGATGCTCGGAATCAAACTTAGGTCCTGTGCAAGAGCAACCTGTGCTCTCAACCCTTGAGCCAAATCTGTAGCCCCACAAGGGGCCACTTCTGATACTGACAGAAAATGCCTTTCAGTGCGTGGTGA
Source organism: Nannospalax galili (assembly GCF_000622305.1). Classification (NCBI taxonomy): domain Eukaryota; kingdom Metazoa; phylum Chordata; class Mammalia; order Rodentia; family Spalacidae; genus Nannospalax; species Nannospalax galili. The sequence goes on from NW_008356261.1 coordinate 1,415,723, forward strand.
GATGTAAAGAGGAAAGCGGACGTAGAATGAGAAACTTCCAACCTGCCGTCAAGAAGAAAAGTGCGGCAAAGAAAATCCAGTCAATACAGCGAGGGCAGGAGACAGAGAAGGACCAGCTCTGACAGGAAGCAGGAGGTGACGGGCGCAGGTGCCAAGCCACCAGCAGTCGCAGAAGTGTTCAGCCTCAGATCCCACTGAGACTCTTTCAAATTTGAGAGTGTTGGGAAGGAGGACCAGAGCCACTATGTGCAGTAGACACAATAGAAACCACACATCGAAGATGCCTTCGAAGTCGGAGATTAGCCAGTCACTGAGGACGGACAGAAAACAGCTGTATTCTTATAAATGAATAATTTTTAAAGTAAATTTAAAAAGTTAGATGGGAGCGATGAGATGGCTCAGCAAGTAAAGGTGCTTGCTGCTAAGTCTAATGACCTGGGTTTGATTCCTGGGACCCACATGGTGGAAGGAGAGAAGTGACTCCCACAAGCTTCCTCTGACCGCCACACATGAGCCATGGCATGTGGAAAATATATTTTAAACACTTTTGTTTTTTTGTCTTTTTGACACAGGGTCTCCCTGCAGCCCCAGCTGGCCTGGATTCACTATGTAGACCAGGCTGGCCTTGAACTTACAGAGATCTGCCTGCCTCTGCCTCCCGAGTGCTGGGATTAAAGGTGTGTGCCAGCATGCCCGGCTTTGTTTTAAACACTTAAAAATTTTTTGTTATTTTTATTTTATGTGTATGTGTGTATTGCCTGCATGTAGGTAAGTGCACCCGTGTAGTACAATGCCCTGGGAGGACAGAAGAGGCTGTCAGATCCCCTGGAACTGGCGTCATGGACAGTTGTTAGTTGCCATGTGGGTGCTGGGATTTGAACCCATGTGTTCTGCAAGAACAACCAGTGTTCTTAACCACTGAGCCATCTCTCCAGCCCCCTATTTTAAACACTTTTAAGTCAGATGTGGTGACACACACCTGTAATTCTAGCACTTGAGTAGCTGAAGGAACTGAACAGTGAGTTCAAGCCTAGCCTGGCTACATAGTGAGCTCCTGTCTCAAAAAAAAAAAAAAAAATGACCTACAGATGAAATCCATAAATAAATAAAAAAACAAGAACCACCGGGCATGGTGGCACACACTTTTAATCCCAGCACTCGGGAGGCAGAGGCAGGCGGATCTCTGTGAGTTCAAGTCCAGCCTGGTCTACATAGTGAGTTCCAGGACAGCTGGGGCTACAGGGAGACCCTGTCTCAAAAAGACAAAAAAAAACAAAAACAAAAACAAAAAAAAAACCCCTAACAACTGCAACAACTTTAGGGAAAAGAAAAGGCAGGGTATTGCAGACATTTAATTTTTTTTATTAGTGTGTGTGTGTGTGTGTGTGTGTGTGTGTGTGTGTCTGTGTGTGTGAGTCTGTGTGTGTGTGTGTCTGTGTTTGTGTGTCTGTGTGTCTGTGTGTGTGTCTGTGTGTCTGTGTCTGTGTGTGTGTGTCTCTGTGTGTGTGCCTGTGTGTCTGTGTTTGTGTGTGTGTGTGTGTGTGTGTGTGTCTGTGTGTCTGTGTGTCTGTGTGTGTGTCTGTGTGTCTGTGTCTGTGTGTGTGTGTCTCTGTGTGTGTGCCTGTGTGTCTGTGTTTGTGTGTGTGTGTGTGTGTGTGTGTGTCTGTGTGTCTGTGTGTCTGTGTGTGTGTCTGTGTGTCTGTGTGTCTGTGTGTGTGTCTGTGTGTCTGTGTTTGTGTGTGTGTGTCTGTGTGTGTGTGTAGGTGTTGTGTATGCCATAGCACATGTAGAGGTCAAAGGACAAGTTGAGGGAGGTGGCTTTCTCCTTCCGTTAGGTAGGTCCTGGAGACTGAACTCAGGTTGTCAGATTTGGCAACAAGTTTCTTTATCTATTGAGCCATCTCACTGCCCTATTACAGCCTCTTTTTTTTTCCTTTGAGTTCTCTTTCTGTGACCCTAGCTGGTCTGGAATGCATTATGTAGACCAGGCTGACCTCCATCTCACCGAGAGCTGCTGCCTCTGGGATTAAAGGCATGTGCCGCCACACCCAGCCTTATTACAGATATTTTTTTTAAACCAGGGTAGTCGTTTTAATTTAATTTTTGGTCTTTTTTGAGACAGGGTCTCCTTGTAGCCCCACCTGGCCTTGAACTCACTCTGTAGACCAGGCTGGCCCTGAACTCACAGAGATCCGCCTGCGTCTGCCTCCCATGGGCTGGAATTAAAGGCGTGAGCTACCACGTCTGACTTTATTATTTTATATGTCTGAGTGTACTGCCTGCATGTGTGTAAGTGCACTTGTGTCACACAGTGCCCACAGAGGTGAGGATAGGGCATCGGATGCCCTGGAACTGGAGTTACAGATGGTCATTAGCCGCCATGTGGGTGCCGGAAGCTGAACCCAGGTCCTCTGCAAGAGCAGCCAGTGCTCTACTCACTGAACACCCCCCCAAGCCCCATTCAGGAAAGTCTTTATGGCTTATGCTTAGAACTATGAAACTCTCCCAGGCTTTGCACATGAGTTAACAAGGCCACCAGAAAAGAAGGCTTTGAGGCTATGGTTGTTTGTTCCACGTTCGTTTCAACGCCACTCACTGAGTTTCCAGCAGCCACGTTAGGTGAGGGCACCTAGGGGTTCATCTCTGTGGTCTGCCATGGCCACTGTAAGGGCTACAGGAAGAATTTTCCATTTTCAGTGGGGAAAAAAGTGGTGGTTACTGGCTACCCTGACCGTTCGCTCTGGATTTGTACCCGCTGCACCTTTCTTTAGAGTATGACAGCAACGACTTAAGAAGTTAGGATGCTTTAATTCATCCGCTTAACAGATATGAAGAATGTCTAAGATGTGCAGTTGCTGAGATACGGGTTTAACTCCTATCACACTAGATATGACCGTAAATAAACTAGCGATGTGAAAAAACAAGACTCTTGAAACCGAGGGAGTTAGAACAGACTCACTCACTAACTCACTAATTTTCAAATATTTTGTGGGCCTGTCGTAGGAGAAAGGCTGATGTCAGCGCAGGATCAGCAGCGGCCGGACACAGACAGAGGCTCCAGCTTTTTCTTCTTGGAGTCAGGGACTCACTCTGTAGAACGAGACGGCCTGGGACTCACAGAGGTCTGCCTGCCCCTGTCTCTCCGGTGCTGGGAACGACGGCCGCGCCACCACGCCCCACCTTCAACTACTTTTCTTTGAATAATATTTTTATTGGTTCTTTGAGAATTTCATACGATGTATTTTGAGCATATTCAGATCCCTCCACCATCTCCTCTCAGATCCACTGCTACCTCTGTGAACACCCCCAGCACTTCATGTCCTCCATTTTTTAAAATGCCTGTCAAATCTAATTTGTGTTCCTCACATACTCCTGGGTGTGGGTCCATCCCCTGGAGTCCGATCAACCTACCTGGTGTCACACCCTTAAAAAGACAGATGCACCTGCTCCCAGCAGCTCTCAGTTGCCAATAGCTTCTCAGCCAGGGCCACATGCCCACCTCTCCCCTCCGTGCTGGCTTTTATCTAACATGGGCATGTGCACGTATGTGCATGTTATCACAACTGCTGTGAGTTCGTATGTGCGACTTCCCTGTCGTGTCTGGAAAACACTGTCTCCTTGTAGTCACCTGCCGCCTCTGGCTCTAGCCATCTTTCTGCCCCTCCTCCGTGATGTTCCCTGGGCCTTTGGGAGAGGACTGTGACAGAGCTGTCTCACTTCAGGCTGAGCACCCCGTAGTCTCTTATTCTCTGTACATCAACCAGTTGAGGGTCTCTGTGTTAATTTCCATCTGTTGCCAAAAGTTTCTCTGGTGAGAGCTGACAGATGCACTAACTAATCTTTGGGTATAAGAATAAGTCACTGGGAGTTGGATCCGTACTGTGTCCATTCAGCAGAATAATAGCAGTTTTCTAATAGGACCCAGGGAGGCAGAAAGCTGGGCAGAAGGCAATTGGGAGAGTGGGGTGGTGACTGTTGCCTGACAGAGACGCTGGGGAGACCCGGTAATGCTCTACCTCCAGCAAGTGAACTCGGTGTCCAGAAAGCAACAGACAGCTTCCCTCGGTCCTGGTTCCTCACAGTCGCAAACACAGAGACAGAAACATATCACACACACACACACACACACACACACACACACACACACACACACAGAGAGAGGCATAAGGCAGCCCATGTCATACACACAGCCTCACCTAGACACACATTCATACAGTCCAGTTTTACACAGAGACCGAGAAAAACAGACATACATATGGACACACATAGACAGCCCACATCATATGCAGAGAGACATATACAGAGACACATTCACATAGCCCAGTCTTACACAGAGACCAGAGAAACACAGACTTACATATGGTTACATGCATAGACAGCCCACATCACACTCACGGAGACACACACCAAGAAAGGAAAATTAGAAAAGAGTCAGTCAGAACAGTATCATGGAATAGGTGGACGTAAACACCCACTGAAACCCAGGCTCCAGTTTATACTAGTCCACACATGACTCACGCGGCCCAAACAATGCAGAGGTTGTATCCCTCCCCACAGCTGTCTCCTGTGGCCCAGTCCCTTCTCCTTCCAAGGTGAATGGTTTTCTGTGCTTGGAACTGTGGGTTTTCAGTCCCTGTGGAAATACGCAGAGCCACCTTTGTGCTTCCTAAATAAGACACCAGAAATGGGACCCAGCCGGGGACGAAAATAGCACTTAGTCGTGGTGGGAAGCAGGTTGAGCTCAGCGCGAGGGTGGCGACGTTGGGAAGTCTATTATTGCACCCGGCGAGCGGCATGGAGCTGGGGAGTCTGAGTCAGGAATAGAAATTGATGCCTTAGTGGCCCGGGATGAGGCTCAGGGACCCCCTTATGTGTGGAGTGGGGCACAGAGGAGAACTGGGGGGATTCGATACCCTTACGACACTGAGGGTTTTTTTTTTAATCTAAAGCCATGTTGTTTTTCTCATATTTAGTTATGAGTTGAATTCTCTCAGAATGTCACAATTTTTGCGACAGTTCTCTGACACATCTTTGCTGAATTTACTTGTAGGTAGTTGATATTTTGGGGGTCATCATAAACACCATCTCCATTTTGGTAACTAGTTGCTTGATGCCAACATGCAAGCAACTGTTTTGTTTTGCTCTGGTTTGGTTTGGGTTTGGAATTTTTTGGAGACACAGCCTCATGTAACAGAGGGTGACATTGAATTCCTGGTCCTCCTGCCTCTATCTCCCAAGCACTGGGAATCACAGGCATGCATTATACGATGCTCGGCTAATAAATGATTCTCACACGAATGTTTTCCTTGTTCTTTCAGTTGTGTGTGTGCGTGTCTGTGTGTTTGAATGTGTTGGTGCACACAGGTGTTGGCGTGTGCATGAGCGCATGTGAAGGCCCCAGCATGACGTCAGGACTCCTCCTCAGTAACTCTCCTGCTCCTTTCTTTGTCATTGAAGATGTGGCTAGTTCCCATAGCCAGCTTGCTCTGGGGATCCTGTTTTTGCCCTCCAAGGCTAGAGTTCCAGGCAGGCCGCCATGCTTGTGTTAGAGTGCCAAAAAGTCCCATAAATTTAACTGGTCCAGACTATAAAATCCCTAGTATATTGTTGGAGGACCCACATTTCCAGTCTCACTGGTCAATCACCTGGTGACAGAACCACCCCTAGGCAGGTTCACCTCAAGTTATGCTAAACAGCTGGGCAGAACACCTGGTTGATGAGGTAGTGAATTTTTCCTGCCTGGAATCCCTCCTCCCAGCGCAGAGCTCCGCAGAACTTCTGACCAGCCACAGTCATGTAGGTCACTGTAAGTCTGTCCGCCTTGCTTTCAGAAAACCATGATTTTCCCTTTTCTTCTTCATGCCGTTATTACTAAACTTGCTTTCTTTAAGGCTTTGGGCCGCCCCGGCATCTTGTATTTCTTTACTTCTCTAAAGCTTCCTTCTCCCAGCCATGTGGCTGCCAGTCAGCCCTGTGTCTGCCATCCACCAGGCTCTAACCCTGCCCGGCTCCGTGGCTTTCTTTCCTTCTTCCCACCATTCACCTCCTCAAGGCGGCTGCCGAGATCACCAGCTCACCTGCCCTGAGGAGTTTTCTTTAAGATTCTAATAAAATTGTAAAAGCTTCTGTTTGGGTCCATTCTTAAGTTCTTTATGAATGAGAGGAAGAACCCTGTAGGGGACCCTCTCTCTCTCTCCATTTCATCTGCTTGGCATTGTTATGGTTTCTGGCATACAAACTCAGGTCCTCTTGCGTAGAAAGCGTTTAACCATCAAGTCATCTCAGCTCTATACTAAAGAGCTTGCCTACATGTACATGCACCATGTGTGTACAGTGCCTGTGGAGGCCAGAAGAGGGTGTCAGATCCCCTGAAACTGGATTTACAGGTGCCTTTGAGCTGCTGGACATGGGTGCTGGGGCCTGAACCCCAGTCCCCTGCAAGAGTAGCAAGCACTCTTAACCACTGAGCCATCTCTCCATTCCCCTCCCATATTAGTTTTTTGATGGAATAAAATACACGTGACATAAAATTCCCATCTCAACTGTCTTAAGTGCACAGCCCTGCGCAGTAAGCACCTCCACAGTGGTGTGTACCACCTTCCCAAGCTCCAACCAGTGTCCCAAGGGAGCCACAGGCCGAAGCTTGAGAAAACTTCCTTTTCTAACGGTCTTACAAGCTGCAAGTCTGAGACGGGGTGTCACAGGGCTCCTTTCCCTTGGCTTCTCCTCAGATGGCAGTCCTCTGTTTGTGTCCCGAAGCCCTCTTCCACTGTGTCTCCGTGCACACCATGTTCGTGTGTGGAGGTCAGAAGACGACCTTGGTTGTCAGTCTTCACCCTCTACCTTGTTTGAGGCAGGGTTCCTCTTGGTCACTGATGGATATGCCAGGCCGGCCGGCCCAGGCGATTCCGTGGGTTCTCCCATCTCTCCCTCTCATCCGGCCGTAGGAGCACTGGGACTACACAAGCGAGCTACTATACCCCATGTTAGGTTCTAGGGATTCAAACTCACGTCCTTGTGCTTATACAGCAAGAGCGTTACCCACTGGGCCATCATCTCCCAAACCGCCTCTTCTTTTTGTGTTTTATTAGCGTACGTTAATTGTGTATAATTATGTCATTTACATACTTGCATATATATATATTCACCCCATTATCTTCCATTGTCTCCCTCCCAGTCCCTCTAATCGTCTTCCTCTTTGAGACAAAGTCTCACTATGTAGCCCTGGTTGGCCTAGAACTCCCAATGTAGACCAGGATGGCTTTAAAGTCACAGGGATCCACCTGCCTCTAATACTGGGATTAAAGGCATGTGCCACCACATCTGGCATGAAATCCTCTTCTTATAAGGACCCGGTTACCTCCGTAACTTCCACGTAACCTCATTACCTCTTATTTGACTCCATCACGGGGGTCACAGTATGTGATACTGGGGTCAGAACTTGGATCTCCTGTGTGCCTGTGTCACACGTGAGGCAGCCCTCTGCTTTTCCTCCATGTCTTCTTTTCTACAGCGCCCAGTGTTGAAGACAGGCACGTCACAAACCTCAGTGTTGTTCACGACGTCGGGGCTAGCTGGCTGTGACTCACTAGAGCTGTTGAAGAACCGTCTTCTATTCCTAGATGGTTAGGTTTTTTTTAAATCATGAATGAATGTTAAGTTTCATTGAAAGTATTGTCAGGTTCTATTGAGGAGGGTAAACAATTCCCTCTCCTGTGTTCACATGCTGCCTTCCTGGGGACGCTGCCAAGGGTCCTTTGTCCCTGGTGTCCTGTGTGCCATAAGTCCCAGGCATGCATCTGTTCATCCGTAGCCTCTTTGAAGCCAGGGCCTCTGTATTACATCATCACCTCAGCTGTGGCTGTGACATCAGCGTCCCTCCCATGAGTACAGAGCCATGTGGGCCAGGACTGAGTCCCCAGGGAACCCTTAAGTACCAGCATCAGAATGCAAGATGGGTGTCTGTCATTTAAAAACTCCCAGGGATTACAGTGGCTCTGCTGGGAACCCTGCTGCTCTAAAACCTGGGGGCCATCCTTGGGTGCCCAATAGATGCACAAGTCACAAGCAATTGGAAAGGTGTCCCATACTCAAGGACAGGAGGACTCAGCCTCATGCTGACCTCATCTCCTCTCATGTTAATTTGCAAATTCTGTGCAGTTCAAGTGAAGATCCAGGTCCGAAGTCACCAAGGCAGACGTATTGACTCCAAAGTTCTGGCAAGGAACCCAGAACAACTGTATCAGAACAAACAAGTTAGGAAACTTGTGAGGGGGGCCTGACCAGACGGCTCAGCAGGTGCAGGTGCCTGCTGCCCAGCCTGATGACCTGAGTTCAGTCCCCAGTATCCACACGGTGAAAGGGAAAAACTAACAAGCTGTTCTTTGACTTCCACATGCACGATCCCCCCGCCAAGTTAAAATAAAGAGAAAAGAAAACTTGTAAGGGAACCAGATGGCACAGACTTGAGAACACCTTGCAAACCTCTGGGGAAGATGCAGACCAGATGTCTGTGACAAGTGGGTGCTGCAAGTCGCGAGGCAGAGATGCGTAGCGATAACCATAGCCTTGGAAAGCGTATAGACACACTCCCGACTGTGCTGGGCTATGAGGCCATGTGGGGCAGGCAAAGCCCTTAGGAGCAGGTGTTCTGCACACTGTGACATGAAGAGGTGCTAGGAGGACGAAGGCCCTGGCGTCTGAGCCAGACTCTTCCGTGGGAAGGAAGTGGGGAGAAAAACAGCATTTCTAAGTGGGTACCTGTGAGGGTCGGACACCTGCTGCCGGTTCCATTGTCTTTCATTAAATATTATCTCAGTTTTTATTTCGTGTGTATGAGTGTATGGCCTGCATGTGTGCAAGCACACCCGTGTCGTGCAAGAACCCCGGAGGACAGAATAATGCATTGAATCCCCTGAAACTGGAGTTATGGATGGTTGTCAGCTGCCATGGGGTGCTGGGAACTGAACCCGGGTCCTCTGCAAGAGCAGCCACTGAGCCGTCTCTCCGGCCCCTCCATTGCCCGTCTAATGTTGTTCTGTTCAAGAGGACCGAACTTTTTCAAATCAATCTTTTTTTATTGAGAAAGATGAGCATCCAGGGGAGACTGGGCCCAAGACCCAAGAAGATACCAACACTGTTCTACAGATAGGCTGGTGTAATGCTTGTATGGGGCCTGCACAGTCCTCCTGGGCACCTGAGCTCAGCTCTGGATGACTTTTAATACTGAAAACTCACACAAATACTTGGGGGCTGTTTTTCTGGTTCCTTCTCTCCTTCCTTCTGACTTGCTCTCTCCTCTCACTCTCCCTCCCTTTTCTCTTCCCTGCCCCTTTCTTTTACACCATGTAGCACATACTGATCTCTAACATGTAATCCTCCTGCCGCCTCAGGAGTACTGGGATCATGGACATATGCCAACATGCCATGCTTAAATAGTTGTTATTCTGTGGAGAGAAAGTCTGTGTTTAGCACAGACACAATCTCTTTCAGTTACTTTTCCCATGGTCGAACCCTGGATGTGAGGTGGTCACGTCAGGCATGTCCTCTGTGATTCCACATCTCTAAACGTTTCATTTCTTTCCCTCTAAAATTTTGAAATCGTTCTCACATCATGGACTTATGTTTTGGATTAATTAAAAATATTCACTGTTTCAATAGTAAATCTACCTGATGACTTTATATCCATGCTCAGATGCCAAGGAGCTCAGAAAGTAACTGACTGTGACTAGTAATAATCAGATATATAGAGATTAGAAATGCATATGCATCTTAGTGTCAATTGTATTAAAAATGAATTTTTCTGTAAAAAAAAAAAAACTATTCACTATTGGCCAGGCGTGGTGGTGCACACCTTTAATCCCAGCACTCAGGAGGCAGAGGCAGGAGGATTTCTGTGAGTTCAAGGCCAGCCTGGTCTACATAGTGAGTTCCAGGAAAGCTGGGGCTACAGGGAGACCCTGTCTCAAAAAAGACCAAAAAAAATATTCATTATTATTGGAGACTGGAGAGATGGCTCAGTGGTTAAGGGCACTGGCTGCTCTTGCAGAGGATCTGGGTTTGAATTCTAGCACCCACATTGCATAACAATCATCCATAACTTCAGTTCCAGGGGATCTGACGCCCTCTTCTGACATCCTCAGGGCATTGTACAACATGGGTACACTTACACACATGCAGACAATACACTCATACACACAAAATAAAAATATAAATAACAATTTTTTTTAAATATCCCCTACTGGACTGGTGAGATGGCTCAGTGTGTAAAGGTATTTGCCACCAAGTCTGATGGCCTGAGTTCAAGCCCCAGGGTACACATGGTGGAAAGAGAGAACAGACTACTGAAAGTTGCCCTCTGACCTCCACAGGTGAACTGTGGCATGTTCATGTGTGTATACAAACACACACACACGACAAATAATAAATAAATGTAATTTGAAATTAAAAAAATAGCCAGGTGCATACCTTTAATCCAAGCACTTGGGAGGCAGAGGCAGGCAGATCTCTGTGAGTTCTTGGCCAGCCTGGTCTACATAGCGAGTTCCAGGCCAGCTGGAGCTACAGGGAGACCCTGTTTCAAAAAGACCAAAAATAAATAAATAAATAAATAAAAATTTTTTTAAAGAAGTCATTAAAAAGCATTTGCTAGTGCCAGGACAGGACCAATCTGTAATTCTCTTGAACATACCGGCTAGTAATCAGTTTTATGACAGTAAGTCCCACTAACTCCGCACCTGCCATCCCTGGCTGACCTCTAACCAGGCTTGACGCATTCTCCCGAGCCTTGCAGTACACCCTTTTGCAACTTGCTTATTTATTTATTTATTTATTTATTTATTTATTATTTTTGGTCTTTTTGAGACAGGGTCTCCCTGTAGCCCCCACCTTGATCTTAAAAAAAACTTTATATTTCTATTTTATGTGTATGAGTGTTTGTCTGCATGTGCACCACATACATGCAGTGCAGGAGGGTAACAGATCCCCTGGACCTGGAGTTACAGGCAGTTATGAGCTTCCATGTGGGTGCTGATGACCAAACTCAGGTTCTCTGCAAGCCTATCAAGTGCTCTTAACTGCTAAGTCATCTTGAGCCCCCCAATTCTATTTATTTATTTACTTATTTATTGATTTGTTCTCGAGACAGGGTTTTCCTGTACCCCAGCTGGCCTGGAACTCACTGTGTAGACCAGGTTAGCCTCCATCTCTCAGAGATCTGCCTGCCTCTGCCTCCAAGGGCTGGGATTAGAGACATGGGCCACCGTGCCTGCCCCTGCTTTTTAAGCAGAGATCGGAAGCCTGGGTGACTTGTACCCTGCTCTCACAGCATCTCTGCCTGCTGGGAGCCCAGCCCAATGGCCCTGATCTGCATTGCTGCTTGGTCCTGAGTTGGATGTTCCTTTGGAATAAAATTCCATGGACTTTGGGGACCTGCCCTGCAAACTCCACCCCCTCCACATAACCTCTGCAACACTTCAAGCCCTCTCTGCCTCTCTTACTGTGAAGGCTCCAAGGCCCAGGCCTGGCCCCTCCTGCCTGTGCACATAGGAGCAAGTGTGTGGCCCTGGTGGGTACCAGTGAGTGACAGGTAGTAGCACCCCCCAGTGGATGTGCAGATAGGGTCCAGTATAGAGCGCTGTGCCCACCACCTGGGAAGGGCTATCTGTAACTCCTGTGTACACGAGGCCAGCCAGCAGCAAAGAAAATCTGTACGAGATGCAGCGGGGCTGCCCCTGAGTGAGAGACAGCCCCAGGAACTCAGCCCAGTCTCGGTGTCTTCTCCACAGCAAGCCGGGTCATTTGCAGCTCCCTCTGTGGTGGGTGGTGCAGTCCAAGTGGGTCATACCCAGGAAGGATATGAACGCTCACACCCTGGGCTCTCTGGGAGACAGCTCTGTGCCTGGCCCCATAGTGCCCTGGGACCCAGGCTGGCTGGTCAGCTGTTCCTTGAAGTCCCCGCCTCTTTCTCATTAGAATGCAGACAAGGGGCCTTCAGGTTGATAGATGATGTATGTCAGGCCCCAGGCTGACAGCACAAAGCCCCAGTCCCCAAGGCTTGCACCTGCTCCATCTGGTCTGGCATAGGAAGATAGGCTGCCTGCGGTGGGGACAAGCTCAGTGTCCAGCTGCTGCCTTCATTCCCTTTATCCCCCCTGCACCAGACTTCCGTTCCTCAGAGGAGGTGCCTGGCCAGGACCATGGGACCTAACCAGGAGCGGGTGGGAAGGTTTTTCTGGTAGTGATCTGCCTTTAGCCTTTATGACCTGTGCTTTGTGGGGGGGGGGGGGCTCTGTGACCCCTGGACCTGGGCTTTTGGTCCCTGCCATTTCCTGCCCTGTTCCTGGTCACCCCATCGATTCTGTGAGCTCCCAGGGCACTCTAAGATCCTAGCGGCCTGTCACTTACATCCGGGACAAAGCTGACCATCTACTCACCTACAGCAATGACCTGTGGCCTCAGAAGGAGGTGCTGTCCCATGGGCCCAATAGCTCTCAGGCGGTTCTAGGATGTCCAGGAGGGTGTTGCTGCCCTTGGCCCTGAGGTAGGGTCCAGGAAAGCAGGGGAAGCAGGTTCCTCATAGCCCCTGGCCTGTGGGAGCAGGAACTCACCCATGGGCCTTAGCCTGCATCCAGTGAGGGCTTCAGAGCCCCCTCTGCCCTAGCTTCTGTGTGTCCTCCTTGGCTGAGGGAGAACACTCACCTGGGGCTCTGTATGGGTCCAATCCCAGCCCCCTTTTGGACTATGGGTTCTGGTTAGAGTATTTCCTGCTTAAAGAATGATTCTTGTATAACCAATGACACCCTGTCACCTGTTAAACAGGAGAAAGATAGATATCAATTAATGAGAAACTCATACCCTGCTGGAATCTGGGTGGGTCCTCCAAACTGGAGCCTGTGGTTCTCTCTGTAGTTCCTGAGTTTAGGGCCTCAAGAACCAAACTCCCCAGGTCCCCTCTTGTAGCCCCAGCCCTATCCTCCACTCCTTAGGAAAGGGACACCACCCCTCAGAGGCAGCAGGTTTGGGTTCTGGCCCAGAAATCTGGGTCCCTCGCTCATAGAATCATCCTGATGGTCTAAGGGGTTGGTCATAGCTGGCTCTATGGAGCCCCCAAAGATCCACTCATGTCCAATCCTCAGAACCTGTGAATAGCACCTGTCTGATAAGACTCTTTGTATAATAAGCTCAAGGTGAAGTCACCCTGGGTTAGGGGGATCCCAAGTCCAGTGAGAGAGGGCAAAGAGGAAACAGATAAAGACATAAAAACAAACAAACAAACAAAAATCACAGGCCGCACGTGGTGGCGCTCACCTTTAGTCCCAACACTCGGGAGGCAGAGGCGGGCGGATCTCTGTGAGTTCAGGGCCAGCCTGGTCTACACAGTAAGTTCCAGGCCAGCTGGGACTACAGGGAGACCTGTCTCAAAAAGACCGAAAACGAACAAACAGGAAATACCAAGGAGTAACAAGCGGAGCACCCATGCCTCTCTCTTTTTCTCTTGGTTACTTCTGTCATCCAGATAACTAATAAAAACCAACTAAACCAACCAGAGAGAGAGAGAGAGAGAGAGAGAGAGAGAGAGAGAGAGAGAGATCAAAGAGGTGTGTACACAGAAGGGGGACCCACAAGAATTAAAAAGCAGAGGTGCAGTGAAGGAGGAGGCAGGAGAGCCACTGCTACCTCTGGTCCCCAGGCCTGGGAGAGGTCGCTTCCATCACGTGTGTGTGTGTGTGCGTGCACGTGTGTGCACTTGTGTGAGTGTCTCAGGTGCTGTCTCCTATCTTTTGAGATAGGCTGTCTTGCTTTGTCTGTATCCTAGTTTGCTGCCCTGTTGCTGTGATAGACACCATGATCAACTTGGGAAGAAAGGGGTTTATTTGGCTTGCAGCTCACAGTCCATCATGGAGGGAAGTCAAGGCAGGAACCTGGAGGCAGGAACTGAAGCAGAGACCGTGGAGGAATGCTGCTTACTGGCTTGCTTCCCCTGACTCGCTCAGTTATCTTTCTTACATAGCCCAGGCCCCCTGTGCAGTGATGGCACCATGCACAATGTGCTGGGCCCTCTCATATCAACTAACAATCAAGAAAATGCCCCACAGACACAGCCACAGTGGCCAGTCTGCTGGAGGAAATCCCTCAGCTGAGATTCCCTCCTCAGGTACGTCTGGGCTTGTGTCAAGTGGACAAAAACTAACCAGCATAGCCTGGAACTCACCAGTTAAGGCTTCACTGGCTAATCAGCCAGTCCCAGGAATCTTCCTGTCTCTGTCTCCCCAGTACTGGGATTTTTTAAAAAATTTTAATTTATTATTTTTATTTTATGTGTATGTGTGTATTGCCCACACATAGGTAAGTGCGCAGTGCCCTCGGAGGCAGAAGAGGCTGTTGGACCCCCTGGAACTGGAGTGACAGACAGTTTGAGGTGCCATCTGAATGTTGGGAACTGAATCCAGGTTCTTGGGAGGAGCAGCCAGTGCTCTTAAGGGCTGAACCATCTCTCCAGCCCCCTCCCCCTACACCACCACTCAACCGTCTATGTGACTTCTAGGGACTGAACTCAGGTCCTCATGTTTGGGCGGCAAGCGTTTCACTGACCAAGTCATCTTCCCAGCCCAGGCTGCTATCATGTTGTAAGCTGTGAACACCACGTGGCTCTGGAGGTGTGGCCGCAGCTCCAGTACATGGATACCCTGTACCAGGCCCTTCTCCAGCAATGGCTCTGGCAGTTCTGAGGAGGATGCTGCCCAAGCCCACCTGGTGGCTGAACCTTGTGGGAGGTCTGAGCTGGTGTCCAGTCTCCACTTTGCTGGGCAGAGTAAGGTCCATCCCTACTGCTGGACAGATGGATTACTGTCAGCTTACAGAGGAGAGAAACTCTAACACACACCACATTATAGATAGGCCTTAAGGACAGGACAGCAAAGTAAGCCAGAAACCAAAGGACCGCATGCAGCCTTCCACTCATAGGAGGGCCCCAGAGTCAGGAGACCCACAGAGACAAAGAGCAGGATGGGGGTGCCAGAGGCTGGGGAGGGAGTGTTTCAACATGAACCCCACAGGCCAAAGACCTATCACCTTACTCTACCACTTGTTCATCTAACAGTTGACTGAAAGTTGAAGGGAGGACATCTCAGGGTGGGTGGGCTCCTGTTCACCTGACTCCAACCTCCTCCACCCAGTCAGAAAGAGCCCTGAGGGACAGGGCTGAGGAGCTTATCACTGCAGACCTTGAGATGTCCCCCCTCTGGCTTTCGGGCCAGTCCCTGGGTCCCTTTAGGCCAGCACTCTCCTCCATGGTCTCAGGCAGTGATGTGGTCCTGGACATGTGTAACCAGAGCCCCCCTCTCACCCCTTGGAGAATGACGGGCATCTCACAGGGCTGTTTGAGGAGTGAGGCGGTGCAGGTAAACTTGTCGAGGAAATTGAGTTCTGCTCACAATCAACCCTAAGTAAGGTGATGGGTCTTTGGTGTGTGGGGTTCATGCTGAAGTCGGGGACGCAGGGACTTGCTCAAATTCAGTTCGTCAGAAGACATAGTTGAGAAAAAAGAAAAGCAAAAAAGTGTGTAGAGAGTGATCTGGGGAGGTAGGCAGGTTCGCTGAGAAAGTGCCTTCCTGAACCGTCTGGGAGCCCCTGCCCACAGCTCACAAACCCAGCCCAAGCCTCCCTATTCTGGTCCTGAGATCTCAGAGGCATTTAGCCCAGCTGGAGTCCTGGGGACTTCCGGGTGAGGCGGGAACATCCCTTCAAGGAGTGCCTGCACCCATTCGTGAAAGTGAGGGTGGAGGGGAGCCTGTGGAAATGGATGTCCAGGGAAGGGCAGAGAGACCTGAGGGTGGACATCTCGGTGGGAGCCTGAGCAGTGCAGAGTGTGGTGACCCAGCTGGGATTTGTCTATCTGCCTAACAGTGTGGATCTCGGGGCTGCTGCGGGGGGGATGGCGGCGAGGCCCTGAAGCCAGCTGAGTGCCAGGGTCCAGCACTGTTCTGAGACTGGCTGAAAGAAGGTGCGTGTGGGGATGAGGACGGGGTGAGTAGGACAGTCAAATGTGTAATGGTTCCCTGGGTGGGGTGGGGACAAGTGGCTCTATGGGCTTCATGTGCAGGGGCCATAAGGCATCAGGACAGGAGGCTGGCTGTGCTCAGCACATGGAAAGCCAGCAGCCAGGAGAGGAGATGACCCTCATGGGAAGGGGTAGTGTTTGACCAGCAATTGCCTGTTGCTCCTGCAGCCACACAGCAGACAGCCCAAGAATGGGCACAGTGCCCTTCTCGCTCTCACATTCCCCTGAACCGTGTACTGCCCATCAAGTGGTGGGGTCTGCCATCCTTGAGCCTTGAGGACCTTAGAGCAACTCTAAGAAAACCAGGTATTAACTGACGATAGACCCAGACAGTCCCAGAGTCAATGTGAGGCAGATGAAAGGTCTCAACTTTGGCTAAAGGTAGTTGGTTAAGAGTGGAGAATTGTTAAACACAGCTAAATCAGTTGTTAATGATAAACCTTTATTATTAGCACCCCCCACCTTTATTTTTGAGGCAGGAGCTCACTATGTTAGCCCAGGCTGGCCTCAAACTCACAGAGATCTGCCTGCCTCTCTCTCTTGAGTGCTGGGATTAAAGGCATGTGCCACCATGCCTGGTCATAAGTATTCTTTTTTAATGTTTATTTTTCCTTTAAGCTAAGCTATTGTGGGCTAGGGTGGTTTGATTACCTAATTGACAGCCGTTAGATCCTACGCTCTAGTTCCCTTGACCAAGAACTATCAACTAAGGAGCCAACCTGGTTGTTCTGAAAATTCCACAGATGTCGTGAGGAGGCCATGCACCACGGCTGTTTGAGCTGAAGCACAACTCCTATTCCAGAAGGCACCATCCCAGCCAGCCATGGACAAGTGTGCTTACACCAGGCATTTTCCATTACAAGCACCAGGGAGCTGGATCCATCTTCATCCAGGCCAGAGTGGGGTCACTTCTCCTGGTGGCCCAGCAAGACGGCCTGTTATTGGTGCAAACACAATCTTTATTTATATAAAGGACTGTGCTATGATTTCTGCAAAGATCTTTGCCATACTCCCTTCAGTCTCTATGTAGAAGCAAGCTAATTTTTCTGGTAGATGGGAGACATTCTCTGGTGCTGTCCCCTAGTTTTTGCAACTTTAGGCCTACTTAAGTCTTTTCTGGGGGCTGGAGAGATGGCTCAGCTGTTAAGAGCACTGGTTGTTCTTGCAGAGGATCCAGGTTCGATTCCCAGCACCCACATGGTAGCTAACAACTGTCCACAACTCCAGTTCCAGGGGATCCAACTCCTTCTGACCTCCGTGGCCATTGCATGGCAAGGGTGCACTTATATACATGCAGACAATAAACTCATACACATAAAATTAAAATGATAAATAAAATATTTTTAAAGAGGCTTTTCTAGACAGGTCTTTTCTTTTGATCTTTGTCACTAGTCGAGTGGGAAATTCCACTAACACTAACACAAGGAAGAAATGACAGGTGTCAAAGAGGAGAGGTGAATGTAGCCGCCACTCTGCCGGTGGTAGTGATGGTGGCGGCAGCAGAGTTCCAGGAAGCGGCAGCAACACAAATGACCAGGCGCAGTGATGGGGGGGCGGCAGAGGAGGGGTGAGCCTTCTAGCTTGCCGTCTGCTGCTGTGTCAACACCATGACCAAACGGACTTGGGGAGGAAAGGGTTTATTTGGCCTACAGGTCACAGTCCTTCGCTGACAGAAGCCAGGGCAGGAACTCAAGGCAGGAACCTGGAGGCAGAAGCTGGAGCAGAGACCACGGAGGAGCGCTGCTCACCGGCTTGCTCCCCTGGCTTGCTCAGCTACCTTCTTATCCAGCCCAGGCCCCCTGCCCAGGGATGGCACCGCCCATAGTGGGCTGGGCCCTCCCTCATCAATCAGCCACAGGCCAGGCCACAAATCTGGTCAGGGAGCTTTGAGTTTCCCTCAAACCCAAATGGCTCTAGGTTTGAGTCAAGCTGACAGTTCAGGCTAACTCTGAAGAGAGAAAGAGTGTGTGTGTGTGTGTGTGTGTGTGTGTAGAGAGAGAGAGAGAGAGAGAGAGTGTGTGTGTATGGAGAGAGAGAGAGAGAGAGAGAGAGAGAGAGAGAGAGAGGAAAATCAAGCTTTATCTCTACTGGCTACCTTTCATAATGTAAGTTGCTATGAATTGTAGAGAGAGGAGCTCATCATTTGAACACAGTGGAAGCTAGGACAGGCATGATGGCTCAGCAGGCAAAGGCACTTGCCACCAGGCCTGACGACCCGAGTTTGGTCCATGGGACCCACATAGCAGAAGGAGGCAACTCACCCTCACAAATAAAGTAAAAATTATTTCTTAAGGGACTGGAGAGATAGCTCAGTGGTTAAGAGCACTTTATGTTCTTCCAGAGGACCAAAGTTCAATTTCCAGCACCCACATCAGGCAGCTTACAACTGCCTGTAACTCCAGCTCCAGGGAACCTGACACCCTCTTCTGGCCTCTGTGAGCATCTGCACACATGTAACATACACTCACATAGACACACACACATAAATAAAAATAAAATTTAAAAATTATTTTTTCATTTATTATTTTTAATTTTTAATAACTACATGATTAGAAGAAGAATCTCATTACAGCTTTAACATATTCAGTAACACACTCCAGAGCAAGAGTACATCTCTTTCACAAGTGGTTGCAAGTTTCTAGGTTCACAGTTGAATTAATAGAGTCATACAATATTGAACTCAGTACAAGCCCTTGTAAGACATAAAATTGAATGAGTTTTTAATCTTTAAAAAAGATCCCATTTCATTTTAGAATATATTGTTCCTTGCAGAAAGACTCATAGTTTTTGCTACTAACACTGAGATGTTGGCACATACGTCTCTAATCTGTATGTATCTGATTATTACTAGTCATAATCAGTAACTTGGATCCTTGGCACCTGTGTATGTCTATGACGTCATCGGGTAGATTTCAATGGAATGTTTATCACCTCTACTAATTAACATGATGTAAATTTCCATGCTTCCTCCTCAAATATAATACATTAAAAATTTTTGTTGATTGTTTTGTATGTGTGTAGATCACACAGAACATCTCAAACCATTTTATTCAACTATACACCCACTTCCCAGATGGCACCCTCCCATAGCCTCCCTCCCCCCACTAGAACCCTTATACTCTGATATCCCTGCTACTGTCTGCTGTGTTGTCAGCACCCCCAGCCAATCCCCACTACTTGTCCATCTGGTGAATCTAGTCAGCCTATCTAGAGGTCTTTGTTTTAGGAGGGTCAGCTGTTCCTCATCTAGCAGCAATGAGTTGTCAATATTCCTTTAGATAAGATCGGGGTCTGCTGTTCATTTCCCCAGTTCTATGCATGGGTTACTATCTGGGAGTCCCTTTGGTCACCTTGGCCAACAAGTCAAAAGAAGGTATCTCCTATCTGGCATTGTTGCTTGTTATGTAGCCTTTAGCTATGCATATGGGCTCTTAAAAAATTATATTGACCCCTTTAATCTTTGGTTATACCTTTCTTTTGGGTGTTTAAGGCCATATAGTTGGCCCAGATAAACCAATTTATTTGCACTCTTAAGGTCATTTGAGGATCTGTTCCTCAGGGTCACATGGGCTTGGGAGGAGCCCCT
>NW_008356261.1:1435662-1443122 GCF_000622305.1 Nannospalax galili
GTCTGTTAAACATCCAAGAAGGTTAGTTCCACCAGTCTGGTACTTTTAATTACTGTGTGTCATGTAGATAAATCTTGGGCAAAGACCAAAAATTATTTTTTAAGATTTAGTTTATTATTTTATTTTATGTGTATGGGCCTGAGTATGCACACCAGCTACAGAGGCCAGAAGACGGCAGTTAGAGCCTCTGAAATTGGAGTTACAGGTGGTCATGGGTCACTCAATGTGGGTACTGAAAACTGAAGCCACGTCCTCTGTAAGAGCAATCAGTGCTCCTAACCATCAAGTCATCTTTCCAGGCCCTAAAAATGTTTATTTTAAAATATTTTATTTATTATTATTTTTTTAAAAATTTATTATTTTCATCTTGTGTGTATGAGTATACTGCCTGAATGTGTGTAAGTGCACGTGTTGTGCAATGTGTGTGGAGGCCAGAAGAGGGCATCGGGTCCCCTGGAACTGGAGTTATGGATGGTTGTTAGCCACCATATAGGTGCTGGTAACTAAACCCAGGTCCTCTGCAAGAGCAGCCAGTGCTCTTAACCCCTGAGCATCTCTCCAGCCCCTGTTATTTCCATTTTTATGTGTATGAGTGTATTGTCTACATGTAGGTAGGTGCACCCATGTTGTGTAATGCCCATGGAGTTCAGAAGAGGATGTGAGATCCCCTGGAAGTGGTGTTATGGACAGCTGTCAGCCACCATATGGGTGTTGGGAATCAAAACTGGGTCCTCTGCAAGAGCAGCAAGTGCTCTTAACCACTGAGTCATCTTTCCAGGCCCTAAAAAAGTTTTTTGAAAAACAGAAGTTAAAGATGAGAAACCACAGGCTTGGTCTCTGGAAAAGTTCAAGGAAGCTTCTAAACCACAGGGACCAAGCATCTCAGGCCCATGGCTATAACTCTGGCTGCCATCAAGGGCAAAGTGTCCCTCTCTCTCTCTCTCTCTCCTCTCTCTCTCTCTCTCTCTCTCTCCTTTCTCCTTTCTCCTTCCCTCCCTCCCTCTTTCTTTTTTCTCTTAGGGGTAAAGGATTTGATATTCCAGAGCTGAGAGCTGCAATGTAGGTTGAAGTAGGAGCCGAGGGTCCCAACACCTGTGGCCATTTAGGAGGGGTAACACTAGGGCTCCTGCCCCCTGCTTCTAGACATTGGTGCTGAAAGACCTGTTGGGAGTGGGAGACAGAGTATAAGAAATAGATGAGGACAGAGCTGCCAACGTGACTGGCTGCTTGTCCAATGGCCTGATGTTGCTAGGGCCCTAGTGCTAGGCCAGGTATACAACAGGGGACAGGCTACCTTTGCCCTTTCATGGAGTAGGAGTGGGGGCAGGGACCTATTCTGTCACAGGATCCCTCCTACAGCCCTGGGTCTGCACCCTGGCTTCCCAAGGACTGGACACCCAGGAGGTGCCCAGAGTGCTTGGTTCTCACTCTGCCAGTGGCATGTGCTAGTCATGGGACAGGCCTGGGGAAACAGCTCAGAGAGTAAGACGGAGATAAGAAGGAGGCTGAGGAGGCTCAGAGTGAGATGGGGAGAGGACAAGTGGGGATCAGGGGACACACAGGGGCAGGGAGCTCTAAGTACAAGGGGGCACTGTGCAGACCCCAGGCTTCCCAGTGGGCCAAGGTCCAGGGCAGAGGAAGAGGCTGAGAGATTTGGCAATGACCAGTTTCCTGGGCTCTGCTCTTGAGGTCAGGATGCTGGGGCTGGACCTCAGAGGATGTGGGGGACCTTCCACGGCCCTGCTGTGGCATTCACACATGAATGGTATCACTGAGTAATAGAGGGGTGTTGACTACTGGGCAGAGGGTGGTCATGAGGGCAAAGAGGACAGCTCAAGCCCTCGAGAAGCAAAGGCCCACTGATGAGCCTTCCCAGGTACCAGGGAGCCTGCAGGTGCCCTCTAAGAGCAGCTACCACCATCTGGACTCATCCCCGATCACTGCCCTTGTGAGATCTGACCAGTCTCTCTGCAGAGAGACTTATCCTAAAGGGAGTCCTGTGGGCTTCCACACAAGGCCTGACAACTGTACTCAGCCTTAAAAGGCTTGACCTCCAGGTGGCCTAGATAATTCACCCATGTTGGGATCACCCAGAGGGGATCCAAGGGAGATGCCCCTGACCTCAGGGCTGCTGAGTCAGCAGTTCATGGGTCCTGAGGCAGGAGGGCAGGGCTATGTGGCTTCTGCATAGAGGAGTTAGAAGTCCAAGGATCACACCACTAGGGTGAGGCAGGACTCAAGTTCCTCCATGTGTGGGTGTGTATGGAATGGTACAATGTATGTCCAGTAGTCATGACAACCATGGTCAGTCCCCCTCCATCTCTGTCACTGGGCAAATGGGTCAAGTCAAGATCAAGAAAGGACTATGGTATTTTAGGCTCCCAAGAAAGCCAGGAAAACAGTCTTTACTACAGAAACACTACCCTTTGCAGAAAGGGAAGCCCCCAGCTGTTTAGGTATGGAGAATTGACATACAGGGTCACCGAGTGACGAAAAAGACAACTTTCAAGAAATTGACTCGATGCGCTGAGCCATGTTTAATTATCAGCATTCACCATGATCGTGTGTTTCTTCCCTGGCAGCCGAGGAACACTCTGGAGCAGTGTGGGGTGGGAGAAGGCTTGATGTACATCTCCTAACTCTGAAGAGCAAATAGCAATAACAATAAAAACCAAATTGAAACCATAAATAAACAGTCTCATTACAGGCAAGAGTAGACGGGACAGGAACGCTAGGCAGGGCACCTCTCCTGGCCTTTACGTGGGTCGGTGGCTGGGACTTTGCCTCTGCCTCAAAGGCCATCTTATTAAACAAGTATATTCAAAGAGGGTCAAGCTGAAAGTCCATGAAGGCCCGGTTCACCTTTCTGTCTCGTTACAGTCATTACCAGTGGGGAGACACCGTGCAGACTATATTCTGTACAATTGCCTTGGACACGGTCTCTCTCTGCATCAAGTCTTTGTGGCTTGTTCCAGAAGGAGCAGAGGGAGGAGAAAATATGCATGTCCCCCGGCGAGTGCAGCACCTGCATTTACTGCAATTGTTTAATATTGTGACTGCAAGCCTCCTTCCTCTGGGGTGTTGATGCATATTCCCAGCCTACCCTCTACTCTGGTTTGCCTGTGTGTGTATGAGACAGCAGACAGCCAGGATAAGAGCCTCAATGCTCCAGATCATCTTCTAGGGAATGGACTGAGGGGCCTGGGTCTGTCTCCAGGAAATGGATTAATGCTCTAAAATGATCCAGGAGGTTTTGAAAACAATATTTCCCTTGCTTCTCATAACCCTGAATCCCCTCTGACCTTGGAGGGCACTGCTGCTGGACCCTACCTTCCCGCATAACCCATCTCCTAGAGGGTAAAGAAAGGGAAAAAGCACCACTTTTAAGACTATGACCCCGCCAGCCTGCTTAAAAAAATTTAAAGTTGGGGAGCTGGAAAGATGGCTCAGGTTAAGAGCACTGGTTGCTCTTGCAGAGGACCTAGGTTTGATCCCAGCACCCACATGGTGACTAACAACTGCACATAACTCCAGTTCTAGGAGAATCTGACCCCCTCTCTGACCTCTGTGGGCATCGCACGACATAGATGCACTTACATACATGCAGGCGATACACTCATATACATAAAATTAAAATAATAAAGTAATTTAGAAAATTAAAGTGTTGGAAAATACACAGAGCAAACAGCATCTGTGTTTTTTTTTTCAGGAATATGTATCATCCAATTTCTTACCCACATTAGAGGTACTGTGCAACTCTCCCCGTGATGGCTAATCCTTGTGGTCAACTTGATGCACCTAGGAAGAGGACCCTCAACTGAAGAGTTACTCTCATCAGATTGACCTGTGGCCATGTCTGTGAGACATTTTTTTTATTGCTAATTAATGTAGGAGGACCCAGTCCACTTTGAGAGGTGCCATCCTTAGCCAAGGGGGACTGACCTATATAAGAAAGGTAGCTAAGCAAGCCATGGGGGTTGGGCCATGGGGAGTGGGCCCTGGGGAGGGAGCCAGCGAGCAATGTTCCTCTGTGGTTTCTGCTCTGGGGTTCCTGCCTTGACTTGTAACCCCTCTAAGATGAAATAAATAAACCCTTTCCTCCCAAGTTGCTTTTGGCCACCGTGTTTATCACAGCAATGGAAAGCAACACTCCGTGAGACCTGTGTTGTGTTTCCTAACCCTTGTTGGACAGATATGAATGGAGTAACAGGCAGGATGGATGCAAGTGGAGTAAGTGGGGGTATGCCTCTCCAATGGTACCCTACCCCAACTGGGCCTGCAGCTTGGTCACCTACCATCCCTGAATCCCTCTACCAAGACACTAAGACCTACCCCACCATGCCCTGGGCCCCACTGCTCAGTTACTAGAAGGCTATTCTATGCCCTGAGGTGGGGGCAGGGGCTCTGCCCTGGGACTTGTACACCTTGGTCTGGGGTTACCCAGCCTCTTCTCTTTCTAGCACAGTCCGGAGGTTGACCAGAGGCAGGCCTGTTCTGCAGGAGCCCTTAGACCCTCTTTGCTTCCTGGTCTCCCTCCTGGCTCTTCCCCACATGCTCTGTAGCTGTGGGGACAGCACTCCTCCCTGAACAGGAAGCAGCACGGTGGCACATGGGAGGCTGAGGCGGGAGGATGGGTACAAGCTTAAAGCCAGCCTGGACTATGTAGTGAATTTAAGGTCAGCCTGGAGGACATAGAGAGACCCTGTCTCCATAATAAACAAAAAAAAGAAGCAAGGCCTGGTGGGCAGAGGACTCTCAGGGGACCCTTGGCCAGGGGTTCAGGAACCAGCCTGACACCAGATGGGGGCGATACGAACCTTTTTGGTGGGTCCAAAAACAATAAAAAGGATCGTGGATTATAGTTTTGCCGGCCTAACGTGGTAACATTGTTTGAAACATTAACTGGAAATTCCTGGGGGAAGAAGCTCTCAAAGTTCACACAAATTCTTTTTACTTATCACTGGAATCAACTTGCCATTGTTCCTTTAAGGGTTGCCATGTCTAGGCTGACAAGATGCAGTGGACTTTGATGTTTTCTTGGCCTGTCCGTATCTGGTGTTGGTGCCTGGGTTATGATAATTCTGGAAGTACTGGTGTAATGGGAGGGTACTCTGCCAACAAAGACTCTTGCTCTGGACAAGGACCTTCCAGGGACAGGCCACCCTAAACTCCAAGACAGGTCATCTTGTTCAACAGCACTGGTCCCTCGCTGTTCCCATCCCTACGGAATGACTGGGCATCTGTCATAAGCGCCTTGTAGTTGCCCAGCACTTGGATTTCCTCGATGGCAGACTGGCCACAAAGGTTGACTCCGCAAAGATGTGGAGGTGAGATGTAACGTTATTTGAAGATGGCCTAGGTTAGTTCTGGCAGTGGTGATTTACCAGGCTATTGAAACAAAGCTGTAGGCTCAGAAGAGACACAGGTGCTCCCAGACGGTCCATCTGAGGGAAGAGGGTCTACGCCAGACCCTGGAGACCTGCTACTGAGTGGGCAGGATGGACACAGGGCTGGAGATATGCCTCCGAGGTTAAGAGCTTTTGTAGAGGGCCCAGGTTTGGTTTCCAGCACCCACAAGGTGACTCACAGCCATCGGTAATGCTAGTTCAAGGGAATCCAATGCCCTCTTCTGGCTGCCTGAGTACTAGGTATGCACATACATACATGCAGTCAAAAGGCTCATACACATAAAATAAAGATAAACATTAAAAAAATCTAGTGGGTGGCCAGACAGGGGAGAGATCAAGGGGCAGAGGGAGGGTAGACAGCAGGAAGGGAGAAAGTGGAGTCCTGAAGTTAAAAGTTTTGGGGACCAGGTGAAGATGGTAACAGGCCAAATGCTACCAGAAATGTGGGCAGGGAGGCCAGGTGACTAAGAGGACCCCAGGAGGTGGGAAGACGCACCTGGCATCACTCTTCCTCAATGGCTCCCCTGTGGGGACCACGGACATCACCCTGCTCTTGGGTACTCTGCTCCAAGCTCCCACACACTCTTAAGTTCAGCTAAAAATCACTGCTGCTCCCAGAGGTACCAGCAGCAGCCTGGGGCTGACCCTCTGTGATCATCTGTGTCCCTAATAGCAGGCATGTATGGCTCAGCCCCAGACAACACCGAGCACCCAATGACCTACATGCACCACTGATGGAGGGGGCATGCCAGGCCAGTGGAGGGGACACTGTTTTGAGGGCTGGCTCCCTTTCTTGGGTTGGAAATATAAACAGGCCACAGTGCCCTCATTCTCCACTGGTCTTTCCACAGGGTCGGGGGGGGGGAGGGCTTTCCCAAGTTCGCACTGACACCTAGGGTGGGCAGGAGCAGGTTGGCAGCTGAAGGTGAAGGTGACATTTCATACCCAGGGCTTTGGTGTGGATTTGGCAACCCCGTTGGCTAACACAGCTTCCACTGAGGTGCACAGGCAGTACACCCAGATCTGCTGGGTTCTGAGCGTGACCCCCACCTCTCCTCTTCCATTGCTAACTACAGTACATTTTAAGGAAATCTAAGTTCTTTATGCAGGAAATGGAGGGTCCCTGTACGTCTGGCTTCCTGTACCGACTGGCCCGATGATCATACTTTTTTGAGAAGCCCCCCGCCCACTGTTTTTCTTAAATACGCGCAGGTTTGGGAGGCACCAGGGGCCTTCCGCGTGCCCCTTAGAGAGTCGATCGATCCAGCTGTACTGGTCGCTATTGGCACACACAGGAAATGTGCCTTTCTTCCCTTGGGAATAGAAACAGCCGGTAGAGGATGGCTTCCAGGCCCGCCTCAGGAGGGACAAGGGCACGCCTGGGCACTGCGGTGTACAGCACTGTCGCCCCGCATGCAGCATTCCGGCCCCATATGCAGAGCATTACCTGTGTTCAGAGCCACAGCCTGCAAACAGCACCCCCTCCGGTAGGCAGAACCCCAGTCTAAATGCAGCATCCCACTCCGCGCGCAGAACCCGCATTCCCGGCCAATGTGTAACAAACCCACTTTGCATGAAGCACCTGTGCCTGGTGTGCAACAACCTTGCTTTATGTGCAGCACCCTCAGAGGGGCCAAAAACTCCATCCAAACCCGGGGTGCCCCTGCAGACGAAGGCGAGACCTGAACCCCTCCCCGCCGCCTGTTGCCTGCACCCGCCTGGACTGCGAGAGTCCGTCCGCCAGGTACGGGTCCGGAGGGAGGGCGTCTGGCTTCGGCCTGGCCCCCTCTTCGCCCCCGCCCCAACCCCACCGCTCCCCAGCCTCGCCTTTCCCAGCCCTGCCTCCCCGGGCGCTCGCGGAGACCGCCTCCGGCCGCCGCTGATTGGCCAGTGTCTCCGACTGGCAGGTGCACGCGCCACTCGCCGCGGTCGCTGCAGCCGGCGGCCCTCGCTCGGGCTCGGCTCGGCTCGGCCGCCACTCGAAGCGGCTCGGCTGCTCGGCTGGGCTCGGCTGCGCGGCTCGGTTCGGCGACTCGGCTCGGCTCGGCTGCA
>NW_008356261.1:1443874-1507085 GCF_000622305.1 Nannospalax galili
GCGCCCCCGTCCGCGGTGCGCCGGGGTCCCGCGGTGGAGCCCCGCAGCCCCGGTGGCTGCAGTCGGGCGGGCGCGGCCCAAGGACACGCGGCGCCGGACCCGGGCGCACGGTGGACTGGGTAGCGCAAGCCGGGCCTGGCGGGTTCCTGGCGGTCCCTCTGCAGGTGCGCCCGGGGCCCGCATTGTGCGCCCGATCGCCGGGCCCATTGTGCTGCGGGAGGAGGGGGACGAGCGGGGCGCCCATCTGCCGTCTGCCGCGGCCGCGTTAATAGGCGTGCTGCCTGAGCAGCTGCGCCCCGGCCGCGCGACCCCCACCTCCGGACGGCGGCCACCGCCCGGCCCACTGGGCCAGACTCTTCCAAGCCCGGACCTCCCTCTGCGGTGGGAGTGAGAGCGCAGCCACCGTAGGAGGGTTGGACAGCGCCTTCCTCCCGGTCCCAGGCTTGAGCGTCAGCGACGTTGGGCTCCCCTGGGGAGAGAGAGGGTGGCAGTTTCTGAGCCTGGGCCATACATCCCCGTCTGGCTGTTGGAACAGACCGGGGCCGTCAGCAGAAGCTATCTTCCCCAAGGGCCCTCGCTGTCTTTACCCAGGCAGGTTCCCTCTCTGCACAGCTCTCCCCTAGGCCAACAGTGAGCCCAGCCACCTTGCATTTGGCTAGCTTTCCGGGACGGGCTGGGCTTAGCCAGCCCCCTCATCTGGTCAGCCAGGCGCATTCACACAGTCGTCTTTGTGGGAGGCTGGGACTCAGCCATTTTCTTTCTTCTCCCAGGACTGGCCTGTCTTCTGCCTGTCCAAAGGTTCGACTGGCACTGCCCACATCTCCGTTCCCTTTGGAGAAGTTCCCCAGAGTCTGTGCAGGTTGGGGAGTGGGGGATGGCAGGAGGGTGCAGTGCGATTCCGGTGGGGGTTTTGGGGTCCTCTGTAAGCACCCCGGGGCCACAGGGAGGCAGTGATAGAGGCGGTGTTTGGAAAGAAAGTGGGCCGGGCCAGGTTCTGGTTGTGATGTCACTGAGGCAGTGGCAGGAGGTGTAGTGGCCCCCAGGAACTGTATCTTCCTGCCCTGGAGCTGACCCTTAAGCGGGGCAGGGAACCCCAAGGCACTGAGCCCTGGCCTTGAGAGGGAGACGCGAGCAGCTAGTGTCCCACTGCGTTCCAGATATGCATGTTTCCTGGGATGAGCAACTGTGGTTTGTGATATTCCTGGTGAGGGAAGGGCCCCAGGGCAGCAGAATGCAGAAGGCAGTGAAATAATCTAATTATTGCACCAATAAAATGTTGTTATAAGGAGCCCTGGGCATGTAAGTGTTGACAACAGTGAACGATGTGTGATATTCGTGGTCTCTGTGGGCAGGGGCTGGCCTCCCTGTCCTCTCTGTGGAGTTACGCGGTCTCACGGTTAATGACACGGTGATAGCCGATGGCCAGCAAAGATCTGCAGCGTTACTCCTGGGCCCTCAGTCTTCTCGGGAGTTCCAACCATCAGGGTGCAAATGTGCAACCCAATAGGCTGCCCAGGGTACCTGTCTTTTTCTACTGTTGAGGGTTCATCTTGGTAGATGTGGACCCTGAATGTGCATTTGTTGGGCCTGGCCACTCAGCACCAAATGGCGGCAAGCCTGTGTGTTATCCCTGGATGGGGCTGGGACAGACTTCATGCCAGGAAAGCTTGGTGAGAGAGAGCAGGCCAGACCTCTGTCCACTGCTGCCCTGCTTAATGCTGATCTGAGGACTTCTTGTGGCCATGACCATGTGGGTGTCGTGGGGACACAAACATAGATGGCCCTCGGCTCCCATCCACCTGCTCATTTTAATGCTAACCTTTGCTACTCTACTGTGTCTGTCTGTCCACATGAACCCATTCCTCTGGGTTGTGGATGGGATGGTCTCATAGTAGTAAGCCTTGTGGACTGGTGTGTGAGCCCATTACCCAGGAGAAGGTGGACCCCAGGATGCTTCCTCCGTGGAGTCAGATGGAGTGGGAGGCGTGTTTCCCTCAGCCTTCCAGGCCTGGTAGGGTTCAATGTACCTGTTCCTTTGTATCACCCATCAGGCAGTGGCTCAGCCTTGCCTGGCTGGCTTGGGCCCAGCGGACTTGCTCCAATCACTCTGCTGTTGTTTGCCTCTCCATCCAGCTGCTGTGACTGTGGTCGAGCAGTCATCTCCTTTCTTACCATGTGTGTCCCTGTAGAGTCACCCTTGGCAACCCTGGCTATCTCTTCTGATGGCTAGCCCACCTTGGGTCCAGGTGCCGAGTGAAGCCAGAGTGCTTGGAAACCTCAGGAATTCTGGCCACATGAAGCTGTTCAGGGATTGGGGGGTTTTAGAGCTATCCACCAGGGGCAGGTATCCCTGGGCTGGGGTGGGAATCCACTGGCAAGGACACTGTGGGACTTTTCCCTGATCTGAGACTTGTTAGTCCAGCCCCCTCCTGAGTTGTCCCTGCAGAGATGGAAGACAGCCCCTGCTGTTGAGGGCACCCCCAGACACTGGACTTGGCGGGGAGAGCCAGGTGCTTCAGGAGGCAGAGGTAGGACTGGAGGGAGGGTTGCATAGGCTGTGCGGCAACGGCAACGTCACTCTGCCTGTCAGGCAGAGCAGGGCACTTTCCTGCCGATGCTGGAGCTCTGCCCTCTGGGTGGACTTGCAGTCCAGGAGGGCCTGTGGAATCTGGAGGAGATAGAGCTGACAGACTCCTCCACTCCTCAGAAAGGGGTCAGCCAGACCAAAGAGAGGGGCTGCCTTCAAGCTCACCTGACTGGCCTCACAGGTCAGGTTGAGAGACCTGAGACATCCCTTCCATTCCCAAATGGCTTTAAGAAGTTGGCTAGGAGCTCTGTTGGCTGGCAGGCTAAGGAGGAATCTTGGGGTAGAAGTAGGCTTGAGGGTGAGGCAGGTGGGCAGAGAGCTGATTGGGGAAGAGACAGGTTAGAGAGACTTGGGAGGAGAGATAGGTCAAGGGGGAGACAGGTAAGAAGGGAGACAGATGTAGAGGAAACGGGAGAGAGGGATGTGGCAGATCCTGTGGGTGGCCCAAGCCCAGGAGTGTAGGTGCCCATGGGTGGAGGGCAGTTAAGTGAGCCAGAGGTAGTTGTGAAGATGGCTCTTGGGGCCAGATGGCTGCTGTGCCAGGCCCTGCAGATGGGCCAAGCTGGTAAAGGTCTAGGCTAGTGCATCCAGTGGGGAGCTGTGTGGGGCCAAGGCCCAGTGCCCCTGAGACTGAGTTGAGTGGATGGGACCTGGTGGCCTCTGCAGGAGTGAAGGTGGGTGGCAGGTAGTGTCTGGTGTTCACCGCCCATGAGGCCCCTCTGGCCCTGACTGTGAGTCCTACAATTATGCAGCCCCCTTCCCACATCAGATCCCAGCCATCTGACCTAGTTGTATAAACGAGGACGTTGGGGCTCCAACTCCGGCATTTTGTCTAGAGTTGTACTTCTTAGTGACCGAGAGAAAGTTCCTTCTCTAACCCAGGGCCACGTTCGGAGCTCATGTTAGGTGGTGTGCAGCTCCGGGGACTGCATGGTTCCTGCCTTTCTTCAGCCCTGCTTGGCTTCCCACTGTGGTTGAACCTGCGGGAACCGCCGCCCTCCTCCCCCGAGTGCGCACTTCGCCCGGATCCTGTTCCCTCTGACAACTGTTCCCGCAGGTAGCTGGGCACAGAGTCTTGATCAAGAGGAGGTGCATTTCAAAGATAGGCAGTTCCTGGCGGGGTGTTCCAGGGCCCTGTCCTGGCCTGGCCCACTGGGACACCTGAGTGCATCTGTGTCCCTGTGCACATGGGTTTCTGGTCTGTCACTGGCTGTCGGGGTGGGGTCTGCTTGTACTAGAAAGGTACGCTGCACGGCAGGCACAGGTGCGCTCACTCTGAGGTATACCGTGTGCTCTGGGATAGAGCCCATCTTGACATGGAATACCATGTGGGCTTTGAGGCCCAGCTGTGCCCTGAGTCCTGTTGTGATAGGCTTGTGCAGGATGGGCTTCCAGAGTGCACTGTGCCCTGCCATTGCCTGGGGAGGGGGCTGTGTCTAGAGGCACTGGAACAAGACGCTGTGTGGCTGCCCTGGCTGCACACTGCAGCAGGGCCTCACTGGCCCTCACTGTGACCCGAAGCTGAGGCCCTTACCGCTCTTCCCTAGGCTCTGTTTCTGGAAGATCCTTGGGCAGCTCAGAGGTGAACGGTCACTGAGGCCAGCAAAGATCACCACAGCTGGTCGGGGGGCGGGGAGCTCCAAGTCCCACCCTATCCCTGGCTGCCTGAGGTGGCCAGAGCTCTTCTTTCGTGTGGGGGTAACTAGCTGTTATCATGTGTAGACTGGGGTGACTGGAGTGTGGACGCCCCCTTCCTTGCCGTGTATCACCTTTCTGCCCGACCAGTCACCTAACAGCAACCTGAGGCTGGCAAGGTCTGTACCGCATCTGTTACCAGTGCCAGCCAGGCCCAGTCTTGGACACTGCCTGTTCAGTGTGTACGCCATGCTCTGGTTGCCTTCTGGATTCTCTTCTGGTGTTTGTGGAGTGGCCCTGAGTGCGGGACGGGCTAGGTAAGGGCATTTCATTTTTGCCCCTGCCCTGGCACCTCATGTCTGTGCCACACAATGAATGACAGGCCCTCCCCAGAGCAGCCACCAGCCATTGCTGAGGTGGCCAAGTCACTGGAAGTCCCATTGTCTGGGCCCTGGCAGAGTTGTAAGGAGGGTCACTTTGGAGTGACCTAGTGACTCAGAGGGTCCCTGGGAAGGGTTACCACCCATGTGGGCAGGCTGACTTTTGTGGGACCAGGCCTGGTGGCCCCACATTAGAACTTAATGGGGACGATTCTGCACCGCTGGCCCTGGAGGCTGTGCACTGGCTACTCACTGCCGGAAGGGCTTTGAGCTTTAGATGAGGCTGGTTGGTTGTTTTCAACTTGACACAGACTAGCGTCACCTGGGAAGAGGGAGTCTCAACTGAAGAAGTTCCTGTGTCGTTTGGCCTGTGGCTGTGTCTGTGGCATTTTCTTGATTGCTAGTTGATGGAGGAGGGCCCAGCCCGGAAGAAGCACCATCCCTGGGCAGTTGGGCCTGGGCTGCATAAGAAAGGTAGCCGAAGCCGGGTGTGGTGGCGCACGCCTTTAATCCCAGCACTCCACAGAGGCAGGTGGATCTCTGTGAGATCGAGGCCAGCCTGGTCTACATAGCGAGTTCCAGGCCAGCTGGGGCTAAAAAGAAAGAAAGAAAGGTAGCTTAGCAGGCCAGGGAAGCAAGCGTTCCTCCATGGTCTCTGCTTTAGTTCCTGCCTCCAGTTCCTGTTCTGACTTCCCTCAATGACGGACTTTGACCTGGAAGTGTAAACCCTTCCTTCTCAAATTGGTTTTGGTCATTTTTTTTCTAATCACCACACCGAAAAGCAAATTAGAACAGGCCTCCGTTTGTGGGAAAGGGTTTTCCTGGCACGTTTGTGAGGATCCAAGGCTGGGCATAGTGTCTCATAGGAGCCAGGAAGGGTGCCTGGCATAGGTCTCCTGGGGGTGCTATGGAAGATGAGGGTCTTTTCGCCTCCTCTGTGTTGGGGTGGGGTCCCCTGTTCTGCCCTTTACACTGACCCTGCAAGAAATTTGTGGATCCATCAGAGGGCCTCCCTGGTTCAAGCTGAGACCTAGTGTTCTCTGGCTACTAAGGTCCCAGCCAAAGGTGGCCAAGCTGCCCACAGGCAGAGTTCTGCAAGGCCTCTCCCAGCTGAGCCAGGCTGCCCAGGGCTCTGGGCAAGATGGAGGCTGGGATTTGGCTGAGGCTGCAGAGACAAAACAGAGATTGTGTCAGGCCAGCCACTGCTCAGGGGCCAGTCCGCTTGGTCCAGGCCTTGTTTCGTTGCCTCTGAAGGACCAGTGTTCTGGATCCCAGCAGATGGGAGCCAGCCCCACCCATCAGATGGTGCCCTGAGAGTCCAGCTATTCGATAGAAGCCTCCCCTTTTCTTGAGGGTGGCTTCTGGTGTGCAGGCCTCGGGCTGGGTATAGGGTCTTGCCTCTGAACTAGAGTTCAGCAGTGCCTCCCTGGCCCACTGTGAGGGTCATGTGGGTCCATCTATGTAGAGTAGAGCCAGTGTCCTTACTTCCTAACTGTGTGGGAGGACAGAGCCACTTTCCCTGAGTGACCACAGCATCTTCATGAGCTTGGTTGGGATTAAATAGACAGCTCTAGGTTCTTAGGGCTCTGGACTGGCCAGGATAGGTCATAGGGCTAGCTTAGAGGCCAGTAGGAGTCCTGGGGTCCTTTGAGGGTCTCTGAGCAGGAGTCGTTTGGCCGTTTAGGGGATTGCGGTGCCTCAGGGACATTCATGCTGTTGCTGCCCACTGTGTGCTCAGGCTGTGCCCAAAGGTCCTAGAGGGTTAGGGTTGGCCTGGGCCCTCGGG
This sequence comes from Nannospalax galili, assembly GCF_000622305.1. Taxonomy (NCBI): domain Eukaryota; kingdom Metazoa; phylum Chordata; class Mammalia; order Rodentia; family Spalacidae; genus Nannospalax; species Nannospalax galili. The sequence continues at coordinate 1,450,263 of NW_008356261.1, forward strand.
CAGAGGCGTGAGGGCAGCCAGGACAGCTGCTGCAGGGCCAGTGACGCAGATGGGGGTGGCTACACGTCAGCTGAGGCTCAGAGCCGTGGGCGGTTTGCGCAGGGAGCATCTGAATGTGGCTGCTTAGGCACTGCTGGGACAGTTAAGCCAGGGAGCCCCAGTCACCCCAGTTGCCCAGCAGCCCTTGCAAGGGCAAAGGTGTCAGCATGGAGGCTGGGGTGGCAGTACCTGCTGGGCTCTCAGGGCTCAGGGAATAGGGCTACTGGGTTGTGTCACATGGCTGTGGGTCCCTGAGGCCTGCTCCAGGGGCCCATAGCCAGAGTGAGGCTAACTTGCCAGGAATATTGTCACCTGGTCTAGCTTGGCTACAAGCTCACCTGGGTTCCTGGGCCCCTGGATGATAGTTTTCTGGACACATGGCCTCACCATGCCAAGAGGTCTTCCATCCTGGCCAGAGATCCCTGTCCAAGGAAAGGTGCTGGTTAGAGGGGCCACCATCAGGCCTTGGTGCTGGGGTGAGGGAGGCAGTCCCTGAGGTGGATTCTTCATGACTTGGCCCTGGGGTCCATTGGCCAGATGAAGGGGTTGTTCAACTTCTGCCGTGTGGGCAGGTGCCGTCCCTCCCCCAGGCAGTGAGCTGCAAGTTCCACCTCCAGCCTCACTCTCAGACTGCCCCCTGCCTGTCCTGGTGGGATCAGGTCCTTCAGAGATGAATGGGGACCTGGAGTGGCTGAGGGTATGTACACTCAGAGCCAGTTTGACCCTGATGGCCTGAACGCCAACCCTTCTTATTCTAGACCTTGTTGAGGCACTCAGAGTCCCTCTGGATTTTGAGAATGGCAGTGCCCTTTTCCCTGGTTGCTTCTAGTTCTCATGATGCCCAGTCTCAAGTCTGGTGAGGCGGTTCTTTGGAGTCTCATTGTGTCTTCCCTCAGGGCTGGTAGGAGGCTGCGGACATGCTAACCTGCCTCCCCCTAAAAGGCAGCTCCAGCCTGAGCTTGAGGCGCTAAGGCAGGCCTCAGACCATAGCAGGGGGTGTTTGGGACTGTCTGGAGGCCCTGGGATCAGGACCATCCTGTGGTGCAGTTTGCATGCAGAGAGTTCCCAGAGCAGGGCTATCCCTGGGGATTAGTTGAGTGCCCAGACTGCAGTAGGGAATTCAGTCATCTCCAGGGATTAGTCTCCCTGTTAAGGTGGCAGGGGTGTGATGGTGATATGGCTGGGGGAGCCCTCTTGTGCGGGGCCGAGTGGGGCCTCTGACTCCTACTGTGACCAGCAACACCCTCAGGGTTGGCCATGTGGCAGACTAAGGGACTGAGACATGAGGAGAAACAGGACAGATGGGCCCTTCTGCCTGCTCCACTGAGGGGATTTTCCTGGAGTCCTCGTTTGTGGAACAGGAGGCAGAGAAAGGTGATGGGATTGTGGTAGAGCCGGCTGGCCAGATGTGCCCAACCAAGAGAATGCTGGGTACCACAGCCTCTTAGGGCTCAGAATGGCAGCTCTCCTGGCTTCACAGGCCCTTGAAATAGCGAGCAGGCTGGTTTTCTGCCTTGTCACATGTGCCCTGTCTCCAGCCTGGTGGGCACAGGGGATAATAGGGACTTGGAGCAGCAGCCCTGTGGGATTTCTGTGACTTGGGGCTCTTGTGGGAATTGTGTGCCCAGTGCTGGGTCTGCTCTGAATTATGGCATTTCCAGACAGGATGCAGACAGGGGTCTCCAGACAAGCAGACCCCGCCTCTCCCCAGCCCAGTTCATCACCAGCAACATGGAGCCCGTTTTGCTTCATCGCTTCCCCCATTTATTTGGAAACAAATCCTACCTGGTAAAATGTTCCAGAACCTATATCAAAAAGACTCAAGATCACAGAGCCGTTACCCCTCCGGAAATCCACGCTAGTTCTAAAAGTAGTAGAAACTGGTCCAGCACTGGACTGTAAGTGTAGAGGGCTCTTTCCTGGGGCCTGGACCTCTGCTGCCAGCCACCTGCATTTGCTGCCTGGAAGTGGCTGGTGCTTGCTGGGCCCCAGGTTGGGGATCAGCCCCTGGGGTCCTCTGCCTTTTGTCCCAAAGACCTGAGTTTTTGTCACACTAGCAGCTGGCCCTGCAGGGTACTCTTCAGGACTGACCTGAAGAACTGTGGGAGGCCATAGCCGGCCTTCTCTTACCATCTCTGCACTACCTCAGTCTGTCCGTTGTGGTTCATGGGTGCCAAATACCACCAGCACCAGGCCAGGCAGCAAATACGGACCCGGCACTGCCCAGTGATGGCAGCTCACACATTCAGAATGTCCACTGCACACCGTGTATGCATGCAGCCTCTGTCTCAGTGGGGGTAGGTACCATGCCAGAGGAGTGGGATCCATTTTAGCTCTGTTGTGGGCGGAGAGGCTGATACTTTAGAAAGTGTAGGTGGGGCAGGCCTCTTGGGAAAGTACAGCAGTAGCCTCTCCTGGGTACTAGGCTTGCCTTAGGCCCTACCATCTGCCTTGAACCCTGCAGGAGGTGAGACTAGGAGGAAAGCCTCCGGGCTCAGAGTTCCTCCTGCTTTTCCCATATGCTGGGCAGGGCAGCAGTTCCCCTCCCTGCCCATTGGCTCTTAGCATCCATCGTTAGGTAGAGGGACTTCCATCCTCTTGAAGTATGAGAACTTTGTGAATGACCACTGGGGACAGTGGGCACAGGACTCAGTCAAGTGACCTACCTGTCCACATTATCTGCTCCAGGCCTCACACACCAATGCCCTTCTCCATAGAGCTTCTGTGCTGACACACACAGCCTGTGGCCTCAATATGTGGCCTCAGGAGCTGGGAGCCAGCAGATAGTGGAAGACACTGCCATACTGTCTTGGCATCTAGAAGATGCTGGGCATGTGGTGTGGGCATCTCTGGAGGGAGTCTATATTTTTAGGTCTCCTGCCTGGGTTTGGGGGCTGCTGTTGCAGGCTCAGTGTCTGTGAGTCAAGGCACAGGTATCGTAGGTATGCGTGTGTTTTGTGGTGTCTGACTAGGACTGGTAGTCTGGAAGAGCAGGCTGCTCCTCAGCCCATCAGTTCATGTGTATGGTGGGTCGGGGGACTCGGGAACCCTGAAACTAACATGACCCTGAGCAGCCCCAGACCCCTGCCCACCCTACATTGAGAGCCCCTGGCTGTTGGGTGCAAGCTCTGGAGACCCCTGCCTACCCTCTCTAATTCACAGAGAAAGCTTTGGCAAGCCCAGGTGGTGCTGAGACATCCCAGTCCCTGGGTCTTCCTGAAGGTGTGTCCTCAGGGCCCACTGGTGTGTCCTCAGGGCCCACTGCCTGAGCTCCTGCCTGCCGAGAACTGTCCAGCAGGTCTGTGCTGAAGTCCACGGCTTCTACCAGGCAGGCGTTAGGGTTAGGGCAATGCTGCTAGCTGCTGGCCCTCAGACCCCTAGCTTCAGCTGTACAGAGCTTTGTGAAGGACTCGGGTTTTTGGTCAGTTCCCAGATTTGTCTCCCAACTGTGTCCTTGTGCTCTGTGTTGGGGAAGTGGGAAACAGAAACCGATGTGCATTGGGCCTCCTGTAGCCAGCCTTGGCCAGTCCTGAGAGCTCTGGGCACAGCCCTCCAGCTGCCTCTGGCAGAGAATGCCCCTCACTGGCACTGACTCTGATGGTGACCTCTTGTGCAAGATCCTCCCTCAAGGGGCTCCGACTGCAGGAGAATGAGGATACGACTTTACACATGGGTACCTAAGGGTGGGCGCAGGTCAATGCTGTGGTACAGCCTGTCCCCTGTCCTCACTGCCTAGTGTGTCTTGGTTTTACAAATTATTTTATGTATATAAGTGTATTATGTGCATGTGTGTAAGTGCACTCTGTCCCGTGATGCCCACGGAGGTCAGAAGAGGGCATTAGATCCCCTGGAACTGGAGTTACGGATGGTTGTTAACCCTGGAACTGGAGTTATGGATGGTTGTTAACTGCCATGTGGGTGCTGAGAACCAAACCTGGGTCCTCTGCAAGAGTAGCCAGTGCTCTTAACCACTGAGCAATCTATCTCTCCAGCCCCACCAAGTGTCTCTTTTTTGGGGTTCTTATGGCTAAGGGGTAAAATGCAAGAATGTGCTGGCCTCGGTTGGCTGTCAGAGCAGAGACTGAGGAGAGGCTGGCTGTGGGCCAGGCCCTAGGCTACTTCATCAATCCCACCTGATCCCTGTACCCCACCTCTAGGAGAGGGGGCGGGGACATGGAAGTGAGAGCATGCTGGTGCTCTCCTCCAGCTGCTCCAATCAGGCTCCTTCATCTCCTTGGGGCTTGATCCCGGGCTAGCCTTCCTGACTCCCTGCACACAGTGAGGTCTCATTCTGGCCCTGTCACCCACCCTCCTCCACTGGTCTAGGATGGGGACAACTAACTGGAAGCAGGTGATGATTGGAATGAGGAGAGACCTTAGGGATTCAGGGGAGGCTGCTGAGCCAGCAGGTTAGTGATGGGCCAACTGCTGGGTCATCTAAAAAGAGGGTACTTGTCTCAGTGGAGGTTTATGGGCACCAAGTGCCAGTGGACTTATGCCTTGTCATAAGTGACACTCACAGTACCCAGCAAATGCCTTGGGGTGATAAGGTGGGCACAGCTGTGAGTGGACTTGTGCACAAGTCCAATGTCCTGTTCCAGCCCTTAGAAGACACGCCAAGGGTCTGCCTGGGTTCCACTGGGGACATTGTCCACTGACGTCAAGACCCAGTGTCTGTAGGAAAGGGTCATTCTGTAAGCCTAGCAGAGGCACTTGGTAATCTCATTGTCCCCCAGAGCTTGGTTTGCTGTTCTACGCACGTGACTGACTCTTGCCAGCAGGGGTGGGCTTGCAGCAGCACCGCCACCTGACCTCTCCTGTGTCACATTGCCCTGTCTGACATACAGCCCTGGAGTCTATGCATTGCCTGTGTGTGCCTTGACTGGCATCGTCTACAGGAAAGGGCCACAGCCTGGCTATGCCACTTAGGGGTCAATGGCAGTTAACCCTAGGCCCAAGGAGGCAGACTGATGGCCACCACCCCAGGCCACATTGGCTTTGGTTTAGGAACACTGTGGGGGTCTACCTTGGAGCTCCTCAGGTGGTGCTGGCGTGACACTTCCACCAGGGAGGACTCTTGGGGGGCGGTCCCAAGCTGTTCCCCTTGTCACATGCAGGGCTGCTGGTGGGGTGTGTGCTGGCTTGCAGCTCCTGGAGCTGGTCTCTTGCTGGTAGACAGTTGGCTTTGGAGGGTGGGCATATCCTCTGGGAAGCTGACTGGCCCTGTGTCAGGGGCAGTGAATGGGGTCCTTTCTGGGTGACAGAAATCTGGAGAGCAGCTGCCAGCCTCTTGGCCTGTCCTCACTGCCCAGGCTGGGTAATGGCTGCCTGATGTGCTTTGGCCCATGAAGTGTCAGCAGGATTCATGCTGTCTAGGTGGAAGTTTCCAGAGCCAGTGCTCTTCCCTGGCCCCTCTGAAATGCCTCAAACATACAGTGTTTCCAGCTAGCTACAGCTGCCCTGAGATGCTGCCTGACCCTCTGTGCAGGGCCTTACCCCCGACCTCTCCACCCCAAGGCCCACAGGACTGTGGGACCTGAGCTGTCACGGCAGCTGCTTCTTCCTTTCTTGCATCCCCTTGCCCACTCTTCTCCTGTCTCCTCCCCTGCATCCTCCCTTGCCCATACCTCTTCACACCTGCCCTCCCTGAAGCTGTTCCCATTCCTGGTGCTGCCTCATTCCTGACCCTCTCTCTGTCACATCCTCTCCTCAGAGCTCCCTCCTAGGGCTACGAACCTCAGAAGTGGGGTGGGGGGCATGTGAGAACAGAGCCAGCCAGATGGTCCTGCCTGGTGCCTAGTGGGGGTAGGGACAGACATGGGGCTGGAGACCCCACTGCACAGAATCAGGTCCTCTGACTTCATGGTCTCGCATCCAGAGGAGACTGGGATGAGATGAGGAAGGGTAGACCTTTGGGATGAGGCAGGCCTTGAGCCTGAGTGCCAGCCTGGAGATGGAGAGGTGGCCAGTGGCACCCAGGGAAGGATGCTGCTGTTTGGAAGGAAGCACCAGGTATGGGCCAGTGAGCTCTGCTCTCTCCCTGCCCTTCCTGCCTGCTGCCCACTAAGCAGATTCTATTATTACCCCACTGCAGATTACTGGCCGCCTGCTTGAGGATGGACAGGCAGGCACTGGGGCGGAGGCGGGACCAGCATTCCTGTCCCTGACAGCAGGTGACTGCAGGGCTCAGCGTGACTTCCCTCCCTGACTGTGGCCTCCCACTGGCATTGCAGGCCAGGCATGCATCCATCCGTCTGTCTCCGTGATTATCTCAGTAGCAAGTCCCTGGGTCAGGACACACACACACACACACACACACACACACACACACACACACACACACGAGAGTGGAGTGGGCCAGTCTGCCTCATCTTTCTTGACCACAAGGCTACACGGGAACAGCTGGGCTCCAGCTTTCTCCTAGTTCACTGCTTCTGTTGACCCCTGCACCAGGACTGGCACGGGCGGGTGTGGGGTAAACCCTGGCCAAGTGACCAGGGAGGTGGTCAGAGCAGGTATGCCTCACCTGTGTGGAGAGAGTCGATTGGCGTGCTGGCCCTTGCTGACCTGCTGGGCCCTGTGGTTCAGAGTAAAGGTGGAGGTCTTCTCTGCCCTTATGCCTCAGAGATGCCACGGTTCTGTTGGTGAAAAGGTCCGGGATGACCTGCCAGGGCGCACCAGACTGTGGAAGATGCTGCTGAAGGACACTGACGGGTGGCCATGCAGGGGCTGGTGGGGCAGGTAAAGCCCTGGGTCTTCCACCTTGTCCCTGGCACTGGCTGTACTTCTGGGAGAGCCTTGGTATGGCCCATCTCTGGGCTGTCGAAGAGCCTGAGGGAGGTATCAGGGTGCTGACAAGAGGGACCTGGAGCCTGGCTGCTTAGGGATGGGTACGAGGGTGTGTGCCAGTCTTCAGGCCTGTGTCAGAGTATGCAGTGTGTGCAGGTCTGTATGCGTAGAGCTGTGCGTGTGTGCATGTGGTATGTGTACCTGTGTGCAGAGATGTGTTTTATGTGCAGAGCTATGTGTGTGCAGATCTGTGTGTGCACAGTGCAAGCCTATGTGTGTGTATGTGCAGACATGTCTATGCAGGCCTGTGTGTGTGCATGTGCAGACCTCTGTGTGTGTGTGTGTGTGTGTGTGTGTTCAGGCTTGTGTGTGTGTGTAGGCATGTGTGTACAGACCTCTGTGTTTTGTGTGTTTTGTGTGTGTGTGTGTGTGTGTATGTGTGTGTTCAGGCTTGTATGTGTGCAGACCTGTGTGTGTGTGTATGTGTGTGTAGAGACCTCTGTGTGTGTTTTGTGTGTGTGTGTATGTGTGTGTTCAGGCTTGTATGTGTGCAGACCTGTGTGTGTGTGTATGTGTGTGTGTGTGAGTATGCAGGCGTATATATATACAGGCCCATGTCTTGCAGGTTTGTGTGTCTGTGTGCATGTAGGCCTGTATGTGAAGGTGTGTGTGTGTGTGTGTGTGTGTGTGTGTGTGTGCGCGCGCGCCTGGTGTGCCTGCCTGTGTGTGGGATGACAGGCAGTGAGTGACTCCCTGGGGCTTCCCTAGGAAGGCATTCCCCAACCTCATTGCCATGGCAACCCTGTAGCCCATCCCTCTGGGCCCTGGAGGGATGGGGCCTGGCAGGTGCAGAGCAGGAGGAGCAGCTACAGGACTCAGAGCTCTGCAGGGCTCTGGTGTCTGTCCTCAGCTAGGTCTGTAGGCTGCAGGGCTCCCTCCAGGCCCCACCTTCCAGAGCCTGCCACTGCAGATCACCCCTCTGGCTACCTCAGCTGTGCCCAGGGCTGTACTCCTGCCCTCCCTGCCATGTCCTGTATGTCCCTGGGAAGCTAGACAGCTGTTGGTCAGAGCACCACCACCAGCTGTGTCTCCTCTGGTCACACTGTGGCATGTGTGCAGAAGTCTGGTCTCCCACGGAGGCCAGTGGAAGCTCCTAGTGTCCAACCCTCAGCTGTGGGCATTAATTTTACCCTCCCCACTCTGCTGGACTTGACCACGTCCCTGCTGACCTCCCTACCTCCATCCTGCATGTACCTTCCAGGAAAATGCTGGTGCCCTCCCAGACCCCTCTCCTTCTGGGGCCCCCAGACCTGCCACTCTGAAGTGGCTCAGCCAGTGGCCTAATCACCTGCTTCCAGCCCCTCATCCTGCGCCCTGGGAGGGAAGAAGAGTGAGGCTTCCTTAACTAGGACACCAGCTTAGAAAAATGATTCACCCAGTTGAATTACTGAGTAGATAAGGGATTCATCAAAAAATATCTCATTGGGCTAATTTTACAGTATTAAATTGCAGAGACCAGTTAATAAAAATGTAATTTGATCACCTGGCACTGTAGGGACTGGAGCGGGGGGACCCCACCCACCTCCTAGCAAGGAGTGTGGCCCAGCAAGGAGGAAATTCCCAGTGCCAACTGGGTGAGGCTCCAGGGGGAAGGGTGAGGCACTGGGGTGGGGGGGTGTCTCTCTGGGTTCTCTGTATGCACTGAAATTATCAGTTTCACAGCACTTGTGGCCCCAGATAGGGGAGCCAGGGAAGGTCCCCCCCAGGCTGGGGAACCGTTGGAGTGGCCCCGGTGCTCCCTGGAGGAGGCTGGGGGCTCTCCCTGGACACCGTTTCCTGCTGCCGGGCCTCTGAGATGCATGTGGCAGGTGAACACCCCACTGGGACTCTAGCTGAGGAGGGGGCTCCAGTGGCATCACACTGAGGTCTCTGGGCTGCTTCTGCAGTCTCCATGGCAACCAGTGCTGCTGGTACTGGGCCAGAAGTTACCAGGCTGTGACTGGCCAAGAGGAAAGGGGGACCCCTGGCTATAGGTTCTCAGCCTTCTAGCTTCCTAATGGAAGGCATGGAGCTTTCCGTCATCCCCCACTATGAGGGTGTTGATGGTGGGTCTTGGAGTAGATCATGGACCCAGGCCCTTGAACTGCAGAGTTCAGGTCTTGGGACCCTTTCTTCCATTTCACCAGCCTCTCTCCTCCTAAGGTACCTAATGTTCAGCCTGACTGTCCGCTCTTGCCAGTTCATGGCCTAGGGAACACAGGCCTAGCCTAGCCCCCCTCGATTCTCCTCCACAGTGGGGCTTCCACAGTTGGCTGCGGGGGGCTCTCTCAGCCAGCCCTTGCTCTCCATCACGCCTGTGTGTGGCTCCACACTCAGTTCCCTGGGGAGTTTACCTGACCATCCTGAATCCCAGATTTAGGGGATTGGAGTTCAGTGCCTAGACCACAGGTCACTTTTTACCCAGAGGTCCGTGGCAGGCCCTAAGGCAGCTATTGGAGTGGTTAGGGTGGGCATACACCATGTTTTCCTCATTCCCCAGTCTGAGCACCTCCTTACTGCTAAAGCCCTGAGTGCTGTAGCCCCTTGGTAGGGTTGGGGTGGGGGTCTAGCCTGTGCTACCAGTGCAGCTCTGGCTCTGGGTCCACCTGTAGACCTCAGCCTGGTTACAGAGGGTAAACAGCCGTACCTGCTGCTCAGCCCGACTCTGCCCTGGGAACAAGGGCATGAGTCCATCTGGAGGAGAGCCTTCAGGGGAGCCGGGGCCTCCTGGGACGTGACCCAGCCTGTGCTGCAGGTGTGGTGTCTGGGCTGTCTTCCTTTCCCTGTGGCTTGATGTCCTCCCTGAACTCTCCTCCCTTCCCAGGAGGTCTGTCCCTGAGCCTGAAGGGTGAGCTCTCCTGGTGCTTGGAGTGTCCTGAGCACTCTAGGCCAGCTTCCTTGAAGGTACTGACAGGTGGGGACAGTCCCTCCAGGAGTCTTCTGTGCCTCCTGGGCAGGGCACATGGACCCTTAGCTCAGGTGTCCAGCCCTCTGTGTCTGTCACACACCGAGGCTCTTGGGGTTCCTAGCTAGTTGGAGCTCTTTACATACAACTAGGGTAGGGGGACGTGTCCCCATTCACACAGGCCTGTCAGTGTTTGGCATGGGTTTGGGTTGCAGGAGTCACTTTGTTTCCTTCAGGGTCCATGTGGCATCCTGAGGGCTGGGGTGTGCACTGTGCGATCCCATTTATGAGGTCTGAGAAGGCAGACCACGTCCATGCGTGAAGCCAGCCATGGTTGCAAGGAACACAAGAACACTTGGGGGCGGGGGGGAGCTCTTGATTGGCTGATGACCTTGTGCGTATGTCCTGAAGCCAAGATCAAATAGTGTCTGAAATTTTTGCAGCTGTTATAAGTCAGTTCTGCTAAGAGGACTGTAGGATATGACAGGTGGAGTGCTGGATGGCAGCTCTTGGGCACATGAAGTCTAGAACAGACTTACCACTTACTCAGCATGTAGCCCCACGGGTCCCTGGCGCTCAGGAGCCCTTTTGTAGGAGTGCCCTAGCACTCTGCCTTAAAGAATGGGGAGTCCTTCAGTGAGAGGCTGGGGGCTCAGGTGTCACCCATGGAGCCCAGCCATGATGTCACTGGGTGCCTTTACTGTGAGGGCACAGTAAGGGAGCTGGGCCACTGAGCAGCAAAGCTTAGTGTTCACAGGTCTCAGAACTGTGTCTAAGGCATGGTGGGGGGAGGCACAGAACCCAGCCCCAGCTAAAGAAGCCAGGAAGGAAAGGATGGGGGTGGGGAGCTGTGGATACTCCTGCCTGATCTGCTCCTGTCACCATGGCAACAGATGGAAGTTTGGAAAGAAATAAGAGGGAGGTGGCTCTATATGAGGCGGCAGGGATTTGGAGACAGGGGCTTTTCAAAGTTTGGGGGTGGAAGGAAGGCTGTGACCTCAGACAGCTGGAATCTCCTCCCAGGGCCATAAAACTGACCCCTCAAGACCTGAGGGTGGGCTTTGTACATAAGGCTCTGTCTTCTATCTAGGGTCTCCCAGACTGGCTTCCTGGGCCAGAGAGGTAGGTTGAAAAGTGTTCCATGACTCCAGCTGGACAGCTAGTGGGTTGAGGTGGACAGCAGGGTGGAGAGCTTGGTGGTGGGCATGGAGACGGCCTCCCTGGGGCACCAGCTTCACCCACGCATGTCCCACTTTGCTCTGGGTCCCTTTCTCCCCTGTTCCCAGAGAGCTTCCTGGCCTGACCTGGCAGGCAGGGCTAGGCTGTAACACCTGACTCTCAGACCCAGCTCTCACTCAGCACACCAACATCTTCAAGGCCAGGCTGGGGACTCAGCCCAACTCTTCATGGGGCATTCAGAGCCTGGTACATGAGGGTGTGAGTGAGGGACTTGGCCTTGTGGTCAGGCCTAAGGAAACAGTGAGTCGTTTACCATGGGGAGGGGGAACAGACCCAGGGACGCCAGCCGTGGGATTCCCAACTATTATGGGAGTTGGCACCAGAGCCAAGACGTTGGCCTTGAGTGCACTGCCCACTGTGCGGGAGGGCACTGCTGGCTATGAGCCTGGCTGAGGTGCCCAAGAGCAGCTTGCCAACCTGGCCTGGCTTCCAGAATGCCAACCTGCCTTGCCTAGCAGAGCATAGCCTCCAGGCCCCAGTATGCACCCCTGCTGTGTCTGCCTTTAGGGGTAGTGGGCTGCGTTCCTTGGGCAAGGCCCGGTGCAAGGGACTGGGAACCACAGAGGCAGGTGGGAGGCATGAGGGGGGTGGGGGAAGGAGGAAGGGAGGGAGAGAGGGAGGGAGGGAGGGAGGGAGGAGGGAGGAGGGCTGGTGTCAGCGGTGTCTTCTCAGGTGGAGATAGTGCTGAGGGTCACACAGGAACTTCCAGCCCAGCATGGGCCTTGGTGCCCAGACTACACAGTGATGCTGTGTATCTGCCAGTGTCTGTGGGGTCCAGGGCAGAGTGTGGCTTTTATTTCACAGCGTCAGGGATGCAGCAGGGCCTCTTGGGCCACCAACATGGTAGAGGGAAGTATATAAGCTCACCCGACAGCCCCGTGGATCTTCATGTGCTTCTCCCTCTCTACCACAGGTGTATGGGCCCAGCCAGGATTCCTGAGAAGGGTGGAGTATGTGTTGAGGCTGGGTCTTTGTCTCAAAGTCCCCAGGGCTCACACTAAGCCAGGCTGGAGCCAGCTGGCTTGGGGCACCTCTGGAGGCACTGTGGTCCATTTTGGACAGTGTTTTCTCCAACCATTAGCCTGTAACCTCCAGATGGTCCCATCAGGACATCGTTGAGTGACATGTCTGCCAACCCTACCACTCTCCCTGTCAACCGAGGGAGCTCTGCCTTCCCAGCTCCTGGATTCTGAGCTGATTTCCAAAGCCCCCACAACTATAACCTTCCCCATATGGGGCCTTTAGGAGGTGCTGAAGGGAGACTGACTGCCTCGAGAGACTGCGCTCCTAGAGGGCTAGTGTAGCAGATAGTGGGCCTGAGCAGCCCCCTTCAGCCTGTGAGGGCCCTTGGCATAGATGTTGGTAGGAAAGAGGGACTCTGTCCTGATCTGGATCCTGTGGAACCAGGTATATTGGGAGACATGGGACATCTCTGCTTCTGTGAAAGGATGCCAGGCCCGTTCGTCCCTGCCCAGTACTAATGGAGCCAGGAAGCTGGACCAAGCAGAGGGGAGAGAGAGACGGCTGTAGTGAGGCCCAGGCTCCCTAGATACCCCTGGGTTGAGACTGCTCCAGCCTCAGGCATTTGTCTTGTGAATCCCAAGACGCTTCTGCACAGGTGTATGAGAATGACCTTTCTCTCCTGGGCTGGCAGCAAGGCATCTTCAGGCTAACAAGCTGGGTGGTTTGGGACCTCCTGCCTCCCTTCTATGGTAGATGATCCCCTGCAAGCCTCATGTCCACTTGGGTGAGGGGGACAACATGTTGGCCTTACCTGCTATCAGAGCTGAGATCATGGGCTGACACAGGCTGACCTCAGAACTTATCAAAGTCACCAGCCTGGTGTGAAGAGGCTGGGCCTTCCCCTGCTGTCCAGCCTTGCAGTCCCCTGGTTGGAAGGGGGTTCTCTGGGCCTTGGTGTGGGAGGCTGTCTCTGTTGGTAACATCCAACATGAGGGCCTATTTGGAGAAGTGGGGTAAAGGCAGAGGGGTGGCCTCTCCCCAAGGCAGAGAAACAAAATGGGTAAAATGCTCCCATTCCTTGAGTGGGTTAATCTCACTGTTTTCTAATTAAGCACATTCCCCTGGAAGGCAGGAAGATGGGGCAGGTGGAATGAGTGACAGGCTTGGGCAGCCAGGCTGGGCTTGGGGAACCACTGGAAGGATGCTGTGCTCATGTACCTGGTGGCTCTGTGCTAAGATCTGGCTTTCATGGTGTTGGGAAGGCCAGGGGGCTCGAAACTTCTTCAGTAGTGTTTTTGTTGTGGTTTTTTTTATTCCTGACACCAATGGATGCCTTATACTCATGACATGGTCCGTTTGCATGTTACAGTGTTCCTGAGGCCTTTGAGTTTTGTGGCATTGTTTATCTCTTATAAACTCTTGGGGGTCTTTTTGAGACAGGGTCTCCCTGTAGCCACAGCTGGCCTGGAACTCACTATGGAGGCCAGACTGGTCTTGATCTCAAGGATATCTGCCTGCCTCTGCCCCCTAAGTTCTGGGATTAAAGGTTTGTACCACCATGCCTGGCTAAACTCCAATTTTTGGTAAGATTTATTTCATTTTTTATTTATGTGTATGTGTTTATATGCCTGTATGCAGGTACTGGTGGAAATCAGAAGAGGGTGTTAGAGCCCCTGGAGCTGGAGTTAAAGGCAGTTGTGAGCCACCTGGCATGGGTGCCAGAAACTGAACTCTACAAGAGCAGTATGTACTCTTAACCGCATCTCTCCAACTCCTAAGCTCTGAGTTTTTAAAACTCTGCGTCCATCTCCATGCAAGCAACCCCCCATCACCTGGTCTGTAAAGTCCTCTTAGGAGCAATCCCTCCCTCAAGCTTCCTGTAGCCTCCTTAACTTCCTTGACTGTGGCCTGCTGGGTAAATACCTCTGGGCCCACTGCCGACTGAAAGTACCATTCCCTCCCACCTGTGTTCGAAGTCCACGCCAGCCTGTTCTGGAGACCTAGGTGATCAGCAACTTAGCTTTGCAGGCTGCCTCTGGGCAGTGGAGGTGGCTCCTGGCTTGACCCTTGTGTCAGATACTAGTGACCTTTCAGAGGGGGAGGAGCAATTATAGGTGGCCGAGACTTCAATTGTGGGAGTTTGGCATTTGCTGTCTACGACCAGGAGAGGGTGTCAGGACACCATCCTTCAAGGCTGAAGGAGGGAATCAGGTCCTGACAGACCAGGTGATAGGGAAGCCTGGCTCCTGCCCCTCCTTGCCTATCCCAGAGTTGCACAGATGACGTTATACTGTCTGGCAGGGACTTGGGATACCAGATAGCAGGGTCACGTGAGGCCAAAGCTCCTTTCTCCTTGCACACCCCTTCCCTTCCTGGCTCAGAGTCTCCTTCAGTGGGCACTGACCTGGAGGTACACTCTACAGAGGAACAGCAGGCTCCGGTCCCCCATTTGGGTGATGGGCAAAAGAGAGCGGGGGGAGGGGGTGCACAGTCAAAGGGCTGCAAGCGTGTGAAATATTTCAGGGCTTAATTAATTTAATTTGAGAGATTCCTTTTCAGAGCATGAACAGTTGTCTCCCCAGAGGCATGCTCCTTCTCTGGCGCACTGGTGGGCGTCCTCTCGGTCTGTGTGGAGGAGCTTTGCCTGCACCTGGTTGCCAGACTCCCCTGGTATATGCAGTGATGGGGAACCCTGGCTATAGCCATGGCCTGGAAATGTGGGTGCTCAGGCTGTGGGGTGGGAAGTGGCTGGGGAGGCCGCATCAGTACCCAGAGCTGTGTGGCTGCTCAGGAGAACGTGAGTGCTTTCATGTCTGTACAGCTAGGCTGGGGGTAGGAGGGGCCATGCTCCAAGCCAGTCTGCCTTTGAAGCAGCCTGCTAGGTCTGACACCCCCGACCCAGGAGCCAAATCCTCTGCCCTGCATGTGCCCCCAGGCATCTTGATACCTCTGCCTGCCAGCCCTGAGTTCTAGCCTAATGTGATCTTGTAGGAGGGTTGGGAGGAGAGGGTCTGGCTGGGCCTTTTGTTGAGGAAATCTGAGGGTTTTCGTGGGCCAACGGCAAGTCTCTGGAACCCCGTTTTAACGGTCAGGCTCTATCCTCAGAGCACTGGTGTGGGCCCGCAGCAGGCAGAGGGAGACCTCTATAGCCTCTGCAGACCTGCAGCGGACTCTGCCAGTGCTGCCCTACTGACATGCAGTGTCAGGATGGTCCTGCCTGGAGCCCTGAAGCCCCAGGTTGGGTGCTAGAGATCCAGGGGGACACCCCCACCCCCAGCTCAGCTCTGAGCAAATCTCTGCTCTCCCATGCTATCCAGGAGGCCCCCCTCCACCTGATAGCTGCCCTGTGCTGGCTACAGTGCAGGTAGCTGTCCATGGTCAGAAAGCTCTTGTGGCCCCGGGCTCCTTGGGACCCTTCTGTCTTTTTGACCCCACCCACCCTGCTCATGGACTCCGGTTTCCCATCGTGGCTGTCCATGGAGAAACAGTGTGGGTCCTCTGCATCCTTCAGTTTGGCAACCCCTTTGTCCAGGCCTGGTAGACAAACTGAACCTGGACAGAGGGGGTGATGCTGGGGACACCACCCATCCGCAAGTCCTGCCTGCCAGAGCAGTGTCAGGAGAGTGTGCCCGCAGGTCATGTGAACCCAGATCTCTGAGCATGCCAGTGCAAGTGTATTTGCTAGGGACAGTCACGCTGCCGTGAGCAGTGCAGTTCTCGTGAATGAATCCTCGTTAGACGTATTAGGTTTGTGGTGATGAATGAGCATGTGTGTGAGCCGAGTTGGGCCTCCAGACACACATCTCCAGGAGAGGTGCATCTCTCGGAGTCTGCAGGGTGGGCAGGGCTGGTCTTGGGTGCCATGAAGAATCCTCGCCTTTCTCCAGTGTCAGGTTGCTGCTGGTCTTTGGTGGCCCTGAGTCCAGCTGATCTCACATTGGAATTTGTAACTCAGTCATGTGCAAAGCCCCTTTTAGGTCACATTCATGGGCTCCAGGCCCTAGGATGTGCACACACCTTTGGGGTTACCCTCTGATCCCCTCTCTGAGGCTTGGGGCCCCAGGTGGGTGCTGGCACGTAGAGTTATACATGGCAGCACACTCCCCATCGAGGCCACCTCCTCTGCACCCTTTGGGCTGCCTCCTACTCTGGGTCTCCTAGAGCCAGGTGAATCTCTGTATGGTGAGAACATGGAGGGCCAGGAGTGGAGGGAGTGTTCATGGGAATGGCCTCTAGCTCTCCCCAGGACCTTGCCCTCCCAGGCAGGCATGGGAAGAGCTGTGGAATCCACGTGGAAGATGGGGAAGGGTTAGGAGCCTCTTTACTGGGGTAGAAACACAGCCATGGGAGCTTCCCCAGCACTTTAAAAGGGGAAAGGGATACCCCCCCCATTCTAGAAGCCTGTTTTGTGTTTGGCAGGGACAGGGCGTGGCTGAACTCCTGCCCTCTGCCCTCCCTGTTGGCCTGAAAGACCAGACTTGGGACTCGTTGAGATTAGTGGAAGGTATAGGTCATCACCGCCCATCACCAGTACCCTCCACTCACAGGTCCTGTGGGGCAGGCTGTGGGTGCTCTGACCATGGGACTCCCACCAGGAGGGCTTCTGGGGCCATGGTCATGATTGGAGATGAAGGGGAACTTAGCAAACTGATGCCTTTGAGCCCTGCCTGTTGCTCTTAGAGAGCCGTCTTGTTTTGCTGGGGCTGTGAAGGGGAGGAGGTAGAGAAGATGGAGCCTTGCTGGAGACCCTGCGACGGGGCGGGATTGCGTCTAGCCAGGGTGCTGCTGAGGCATATCACTGCCTTCTGTACCTGCCCTAAGCATCATCCAGAGGCTTGAGAAACCGAGTGTTCATCCCTCTTCTTTGTGGCTGGTCATTCTGACACTGAGTGGACTAGGGTGGCAAACCCCATTGTCTCCTGATCCCTAGTGTCAGGAAGTTGAGGTAATTTAGCAGTGGCTCAGGTTAGCTGAGGCCCCCTGCCTTTGCTGTGCCCTGGCTTAGTTGTGGCCCCGGCTTGATGGCCCTGGCTTAGTTATGGTTCCAGCTTGGGGTCTGATGAGGTTCAGCTGGGGTATTGGGGAGAGAGGGAAGCTGCTCTCTGCTCAGGGATAAAAAGCTGCTACTAATTTCTCAGCAGGAGATGTTTCTCACAGTATTGACTCCACACTGGCCTGGTTTCTGGGGCCCCACGGCCAGGAGAGGTGTGTTGAGGGAGGGGCTGTGCATGGTGTCAGCAGGAAACCTCTGGAGGGCTACTGCCTGCCAAGGACCCCACTGCCACCTGGAGTAGTGAGACCAGAAGAGCTGAGACCAGGAGGTGTCACATGCCCAAGGGGTCTGCCTCTGCATCATATCCTGCCAGCATGGAATCTAGTGAGCTGGATGGCTGCTGCCCGGAGGCTTTCCTCTCTGGTTTAAGGGTGAGCTTCTTTGGGATCCAGCTAACCCTGTGGACCACTGCCTCTGGTCTCCAGCCCTGATATGGGGGATGGTGCGTGTGTTGGTGATATGGCTGGCCCACTGTGGTGGCTCAGACTGCTATGAAGCTGTGACACCTCCCAGAGCCTGCTGAGTTGTCACGTTGCTCCTCAAGGGCTGTGGGCTGGCAGTGCAGGCTGCACTGCTCTCAGTGGGGTACTGCGTCTGCTATAGAATGCCTGCCCCTGCTGGAGGGGGACTGTGGTCCCCCAGGTGCCCTCCCTGCATCTTACTAACTGCCACCTTTAGGACTAATCTGCTGTCGTGAGCAGCCTGGCCAGGGTACGTTGGTCTCTACATGGCAGATCTATTTTTCCCAGCATGCCCCTTGAAGCCCACACAGTCTGGCTGCATGTCCCGTCTGTTCACAGGGAGATGGGAACCATTGCCCTGTCACACCCCCACAAGTCCAGCCCACAGTGAAGTGGAAAATGGGTCCGTTTGTTGTGGTGGTTGTTCTTGGAGCTGAGCTGCCTGGGGTGGGGGTGGAGGTCTTGGGATAAGGCACCTTGGTCTCAGATGCAGAGTGGTCACAGATGGAGGAGGCACAGGGGACCCTTAAAGCATTCCAGGGATTGCTTGTCTAGAGCCTGAGGTTGGAGCAGGTACCTCTGTTCGACTCAGATGGAGCTGGGTTGGTGTGTTCATCAGCTGACCGGGGCTGGCACTCGGGTGCATCCTACCTGGTGATGAACCTCACTCCTCAAAACCACAGGAGAGGATGCTGCTGGATGCTCGTGCACTGTACCCAAGCACTAGCTGACTGGGCAGGGCCTGGCCCCCAAGTCTGCCACAGGCCAGGCCCTGCTGCCCCGTGCTGGTGGTGTTCAGTACCAAGGACAGCAGTTCCCAGGTGCGGCCCTCCCTACATCCCGGCAGCTAGGGGCTGAGGCGCTGGAGGGAGAAGGCTGTGTCCTCTGCTGTGCTGTGGCTCTCCTCTCTGTTCTTGCTAGGCCTGGGAAGAGGAGATGACTCCTGGTCACTCTCTGAACCTACTCTGGCCAGGACAGGGGTGAGTAGAAGCTGGGGGGGGGCAGTCCCCAGGGTGACCGCTAATGAGATGGGAAACTCTGTGGGCAGGAAGGGTATGGTAGGTACACACAAGGATGTGCAGACAAGATGTGCCCCCCGCCCTCCGCCTGCATACATCCCAACACCTGGCTGTTTCTGAGGCCCTGCCAGGAGCTAAGTCCACCAGTGGCAGGCCTGGGGAGAGGCTAGGGAGATGTCTGGCACAGCATCCACTCTGATGGCCCTCTGGGAGGGTTGGCAAGAGGTGAACGTTGAGAGTTGCTAGTTAGAGATAGCCTGAGGGGAGGAGGGGCCCTGGGTCCAGGTCACTCAGGGGCTGGCTCCTGGAAGTACCTGACTAAGGCATTGCCCCTCCTGTGCTGGCCTTATAGTCCTGGGACAGGACTTGTGAAGCCAGCCTAATTTAGTCAGTTATTGTGACACTGGTGGTATTTATACCCCAGCACCCCTGGGCTGCCAGGCCCTGAGACATCAGTGTTGTGTGGAGTCGGAAGGGCCTGTGGAAGCCACACCTCCCTATCCAGCCCGTGGCCCTTGTCCATATGCTCCTGTCAGCAGGTGGCCCAAGTGTATGTGCACCTGCCCAGGACCAGCCACACCCAGGAGGGCAAGCTCTGGGCATCATGTGCTCTGGGTTCTCTCCACAGGACAGGCAAGCTGCTGTAATCTGGCCAGGCCTGCAGTGAGTCCCACGTGCAGTGGACACGTGAGGCTTGAGTTGCTGCTCATGATGTGTTGGCAGGAGGGGACGCAGAGCAGTGCAGGTGTGAAGGTCTGTGATGACTCCGTGGGAAGAGCTGATGGTTCCTCTGTTCCTCTGGCTGTAGTGGATGGGCTACATCTTGGCCACGTGAAGGGGTGACTTGAAGAAGCCACCTGCCTTACAGAGAGGAGTTGGGTCTTGAGAGCTTGGCCCTGAACCCAGATCTGTTAAAGTCCGGGATATATCAGGAGATCCTGGGGCATTGGGAGCTTGAGAGCTGCATGTAAACGCTGTCTGTGTCTTCCTGGTGAGGCTTCTGAGGAGCAGAATCCTGGGATGTAGTCACGGGGACCCAGTGGATAAGCAGACAGTGACAGCCATGTGTTTCCCAGGTGCCCTGACCAGGTATGGAAAACCAGAAAAGGAGCTGACAGAGTGGATCATGGTCTCCTGGGGACCCAGTGCCTGTGTAGCCACAAGCTTTGCTTATGATACAGTGGGGTCAGCTGGCAAGGGGACCTGGAGAGGGCCCTGGACAACTTGGCCGCTTGTGAGGAGGGTTGTGTGATGAGGCCCTGAGCTCTTCCTGTGGTCACTTTGAGGTGGACACCAGTCATGAGGTGTGCAGGCTGGTAATGCTGCCAAGTGTCGGGGACAAGGCATCCCTGGGCTGCCACTCCTGGCATTCCAACCTCAGACTGGGCATGGCCAGGGGAGCCGGGAGACTGTACAAGGTCTCTCCCCAATGTGGTATTGTCACTTGCCTGGGATATGCCACCCAAATTAAAGAGTGGCAGGCCACCCCAGTGGCCCTCACTGGACAGGTCCTCAGCTGTGCTCGACTTCTGTGACTTTTGCATTCATGGTTCCCAGGACTGGAGGGGAGGGACACTGGCTCCTGGGTCTTTGTCCAGTGTTCCCAGGCTTCTGGCCACCAGCCTAGGTCTCCTACAGGTCCTAGGGAGCCATGTCTGCCTCCTGGATGGTAGCCCCCCACCTCTTTGCTCCCCACTGCCTATGGGTATCCCTGGGAGCTCCTTGGTGCTCACCCGGCCCAACCCAAGGCAAGGTTCCTTCCTTCTCTCTCCCTGAATGAAGCAGTGGCCCTTTGGGGCCGGTGTGCTCCAGAGGGCAGAGCAGTGTGGCCTGGGTGCTGAATTGTGGCTTCTTCCCCCAGGAAGTGCCCCCCCCAGCAGTGCTTTCAGTTCTGTTGAACTGAGTAGTGGGTAGGGGATGTTGGGAATGTTGTCCTGCTGCCCTCACCCAGGCATGGCTCCTGTCCCTGCTTCCAGTGAGGGACAGAACTGCTCAGAACTGAGACACCCTGTGCTCCATGGGCACCTGGTTGGTTCCAGAGCTGATTGGCCGCAGGTACTCACCTGCCCATCCCCTCTGACTCTCCAGCCAGGCTCAGGAGCCCTGGGTGTCTCTGGGTGGGGGTGGCCCTGCTAGGGCCTGGGACCCTCATACTCATGTTGAATTCACCCTTGGGAGGCCTGGGGACCCTTCTTGAGAGCACGGAGGCCCCGGGCCCTTCCAGCCTGCCGAAGCAGTGCACAGTTAGTGACTCCTCAGGCTTCAAGCTCGGCCCCACCCTGGCAAAGCCCCATACAATTATCTGTGTGACACGGTATACTTTCCCTCTCAATGTGAGTCTGCGTCTGTGTAAAGACAATAATTAGAGATAAAAACTACAATTGGAAAATAAGCCCCAGCGAGGTGGAGGGCTGGGTAATGAGGGGTGATCGTGGGCTTCCCGCCAGAAAGCTGCCTAACCCCAAGGCTGTAGGCCAGGGTTCCTGAGTGTGTACTCCCCACTCCTTGCCACAGGGATCCCAGGCATCCAGCCCAGGGGACCCCTACTTGCTCCTGTTCCTGGGGCAGGACTCCATTTTCTCATGTGGAGGCAGGGAGGGAATAGCCCAAAGTGTCGGGAGAACTTTATTAAGGAGCGGCATTTCAATCCTGGGTTTTGCAAGGTATATAGGAGTGTTCAAGGTGCTGTGATGGAGAATGGGCTTTCTGTACATACTGGTAAAGGTTGGGAGGGAGCAGCCTGAGCACCAGGGTGAGCCCAGGATGGCTCCCCTGCACTCTGGCCATGCTGTATGCAGAGCCAGGTAGAGCTCATTCACTTGAGCAGAGGCCATGGTCCCCCATCCCCAGGAGCCCTTGAGTGACTGAATTATGGATAGCAGTTGTCAGCAACACCCACCCTCCAGGCAAGTGCTTTTTCTTCCCTATCTGAGTGGGAATCACAGGTGCTCATGCCAGATCAAAGGCACCCAGCAAGAGGTCCCAGAGCCTGTGCCAGGCCTCAGAGGCAGCTTTCTTGGCCACAGTGCTCTACCGAGGCCACCTCTTAGCCTGGGCTCCCACGTGGGAACCTGGGCTTTCCCCTGCCATGGAGGCCCAGCTCTGTACTCAGATTCCTAGGACCCCCAACCCTGGCCCCCTGGGGCACAGGAAGAATCTAACTGTCTCTAGGCTGGCCCTGGATCTGGCAGAGGTGAGAGGGACCCTTTCTGGTGATGGCCAGCAGAAAGCAGAGCTGGACCAAGATCACCAGCCATGAGGCAGGAGCTGCCATGACCAATTCAGGGAGGGTCGAGGTGCTGTTCCAGCAGAGTGAGCCACAGCAGAGGGTCACGGGAGACCACACATGAGAACAGCACAGGGCCAAGTCCATGGAAAGGTGGGGTGGGGCTAGAGGATGTAAGCAGCCACCTCCCTTCTTCAAAAAGATGAATTTCCCACTGGGGCAGAGGGCTCTTGCAAGTTAAGAAAACAAGCATGCTCATAGGCATGTGCCACTACTCAAGTGGGGAAAGAAGTGGATGGATGCGTGGAAAGATACCCCACGTCTCAAGTAAGCTCACAGAAATGTGTGGTGGTCTGAAATTGGAATGGTTCTGTGAGCTAGAGATCCTACCGTGGTTACAGCACACCTACGTGCTCTGCCCCGGTGTAGCTGAGTGGACAGCACCGTGGCTGAACTTGATGGCAGTGGGCTATGATGGCTAAGGCTGTGGGGGTGAGTGACCAGGGCCCTGTGAGCTGATGAATGAGGTGATTGGCAGGGCATGTTGCCCTTTGGGAGTCTGGGGTGGAGGGCTAGGACTGTGGAAGGCTGGAGATAGTCTTGGGCCTGCCCTGCAGAAGTCTTCAGGTAGGGGCTGTGGATAGGAGTGTGTTGGGGGCAGGGTGGCTCTGGACCCAGACTCTGTACTCTGTCTCTTCAATTGGGGGTGTCTTTGGCCTGGGGGAGAGGCTCTGGTGATCTGGGAGAGGGATGACAGCCCACGGAGAACTCAGGCTCCAAGAGGCATCTGGCTTTGCTGCAGTGAGCGAGCACCTTTCCATGGAGCCGTTCTGGTCAGGGAGTAGGGAGCACCTGGGGTGGCCAGAGGCCAGGGAATCTGGGAGGCTTGGGGATTATGAGGCAAGGTGTAGACCCCCAGATGAGGATGGGATCCTTGCTATCTGGGGTGGGTGTGGTATGTGCTGAGTCCAGCCTCTCTCCCACAGGCCTGGTGAAGCTGGGAATCCATTGTGTCACCTGCCAGAAGGTAGCCATCAAAATCGTCAACCGTGAGAAGCTCAGTGAGTCGGTACTGATGAAGGTGAGGCAGTGGGCTGAGGCAGGAAGACAGTACCTGGAGGGCTGGCCCAGAGTGTCCAGGACTAGCATGGGTGGTTTCTGCTTACGCTCCCTAAAGCCGAGTCCAGGAGCCCTCCGGATTCCTGCCAGAGTAACAAGACTGCTACTAGGCCGTTCCACACTCAGGAAGGGTTCCCCTTGCCTTGCCCTGGCTGGCCCAGGAAACAGGCCCACAGTAGATAGTGGAGGTGCTAGGCTAATCTACTGAAGGAGCTAGCTGGTCCTTAGTTCCCCCGATTAGATTGGGGAGGTGCCCCCTGCCCCGAGACCCATCCCATCAGAACCAGGCTGTTGTGAGGAGGGCAGGACAGCCTCCTGCTGTGGACTCGGAGAAGCCAAGGGACCTGAGGAGCATGACATCTGAAAGAAGACAGCAGCTTAAGTGGGGTGTTGGGGGGCTGACCTGACCCTGCTTTGGGGGTGTGGCTAGGGGCTAGTGTTGAACTGGGAACACAGAGTGGATAGAACCCATGGCACAAGGGCCTGACGTATGGGGTCGAGACTTGGTACTGTGGGTATTGTACACATGGGCCCACATGGAGGTGAAAGGTTTGGGGACAGGGTGGCCCATGAGAGGCTGGTGCCCACCATATTCTGGTGGTTTCTCACTGCCAGTGTCTGGGGCCAAGTTACCTGTGGGCAAAGCTATACTCCTTGGAGGTGTGGTCATCAGCTCAGAAACAGACTTGGAGGAGGCAGCATGCCCTCTGGGAGAGAGGCAAAATGGTGCCAGGCTGGAGCCAGCTGTGTGTCTACCGTTCCCTGTAGGTACAGCCCCCTACATGCACATGATGCCCCCTGCACATACACGCTGCCCTCTCCATGCACGCTTGGACCACTGCATGTTCATGCTGGACAACGGGCATGCTCATCGACAGCTCTGCCCTGGTCCCCACTCTCAACTTATGCAGAGCCCCTACCCAAGTCATCTGTCCTGGCCTGTGCTCCTCCTTGGCTTCTTGAGGAATAGCAAGGCCCAAACTATAGATGTAGCATCAGAACCCTAAGAGGTGCAGGCAGGCCCCTGCAGGAGAGCCTGCTGGTAGCCTGTGGTTGATCGCTGGGGCAGTGACATGGTCTCCCCTCAGGTGGAGCGGGAGATCGCCATCCTGAAGCTCATCGAGCACCCACACGTCCTGAAGCTGCACGACGTCTACGAAAACAAAAAATATTTGTAGGTATTGCTGGGCCTGGAGCGCTGGGGAGGCTGGCGTGGGTGGGCTTATAGAGGTGCAGGCTGCCCTCACCGGTAGAGAGCTGGCTGTTGTGGTGCTGGCAACTGGCAGAGGTGGGTGGGGCTCAGCCCTGGCCACGGCATCCACTGCTTCCTGACTAGACCTGAGGAGCACTAGGCTGTCGCCTTGAGGCCTGTGATGGGGAGGGCTTCGTGGGAGGAAGGTTGGGAGCATCCAGGGGCCTCCTAACACTGCTCCCTCCTGTGTGGCTTCTTTGGGGCTACCTTGACCCTCACAACTCCCACTGTCTCCCAAGACCCAGTCTCAATGAGATTGCCTGGGCATGGAGTGGAGGGGTGGCTGGGAGGCCAGGGAGCAGGGCCTGAGTGCCTCAGAGGTGAGGCTTGCATGGGGGGTGAGCCTGGCTGCCGTGTGTTATTGTGACCAAATACCCGACAAGAGAAGGGGTTATTTTGTGTCATGCTCATAGTTTGAGGGTGCGGTCCATAATGGTTGTGGGGGGGTGGCGATGGAACCAGCTTTCTCATATCTGGGCAGATGAGCCACAGAATGATCACTGGTGTTCAGCTGGCTCCCTCCCCCTTCAGTCCTAGGCCCCAGCCTATGGGGAGGTGCCACTCATATTCAGAACAAGTCCCCCTCCCACCCAGAAATCTCTGGGAATGCCCTCACAGACATACCCATAGGTGTGCCTCACCAATGACCCTGCCACCATGGGTAGTGGGCAAGGGGACCAGAGGCCGCAGGCCGCCTGTCCCTGGGGGTTAGCCTGAACAAGTGGCTGACTCTCGTTGTTTACCTGGAGAGACTGAGGGCTCCTCAGAGCTGAGGGTGGGGAGCAGGGTGGGGAGCAGTAGACAGAGCACCAGCTACCACAGGCCTGATGGCTGGGCGGGTGATGCTCCTGGACCTCTGTGCTGGTAGGGAGAGTCTGAGGAGGTGCTCTGCTGAGGCAGTGTTGAGCCTCTGCCCATGTCCCCTACCCCAATTCCTACTGGGTCCCCTGAGGCTTGCTCACAGGGCTTGGAACCCCAGGTCGGCTGACCATCACTTTCATACCCGGCCCTCCGCCCAGGCCACAGAGGGTCCATGGGTCCCTCGGGGCAGGGCTGAGCGGCTGTGCTGTCTGCCCTAGTGAGAGCTTCCAGGAGCCGTGGCGGGGCCCTCCTCCTGGCCTTGCTCTGGGCCTCATACCTGTCTCTCTGACTAGGCAGCAGGAGGGTGGGCAGGGGCTGTGCCACCGGACCACGGTGCCTGCACTCATGCCCCCACCTGCCCCACAGATACCTGGTGCTAGAACATGTGTCTGGGGGGGAGCTGTTTGACTACCTGGTGAAGAAGGGGCGGCTGACCCCCAAGGAGGCCCGCAAGTTCTTCCGACAGATCATCTCTGCGCTGGACTTCTGCCACAGCCACTCCATATGGTGCGAGCCAGGCCAGGCCGGGTTGGGCCTTTGTCCCAAGTGTGCAGCAGGGTCCCCACTGGCTCCCTCTAGGAGCCCACCCAGGCTCCATCCCTGTGTGTGTGCCCTGTGGAGGGCAGGAGGACACCTCACCCCTGTCACCCAGGCCAGGCAGACTACTTAGTGTTCGCTGCCACTGCCCTGCTCACAGACAGGAATCTGGAGAGAGGAACAGCCTCCATGAGGGGCCAAAGAGGGGCAGGGCCCCAGTCAGGCTCACCCGGGCCTTCCTCCCCAGTCACAGAGACCTGAAACCAGAAAACCTGCTTCTGGACGAGAAGAACAACATCCGCATTGCGGACTTCGGCATGGCATCCCTGCAGGTGGGCGACAGCCTGCTCGAGACAAGCTGCGGGTGAGTGGCACCCCCACAGGCCCAGGACATGGCCCCAGGGGCAGACAGCTTGGTCATGGCTGACCAGACTGGACAAGCCTGTGGCTGTGGAGCTGCTGGACATTCTGGGAAACCTGAGGACTTGCTCTCAGAGCTTCTGACCCCACTCCCAGCCCCAGAGCCTGGCTGAGGTCAGGAGGCAGGACTCTGCCCTATAGTGGGGATGTGATGAGACCCTCCGCCTGGCACCAGTATTTGCCCTCAGTAATAGCAGGGAGAGTTCATGGCCCTGGTCTCCCTGGCTCTGGATGAATGGGCAGCCAGGTCCAAGCACAGCAGTGCCCAGGCTCCAGACCTCTGTCCCCAGCGGAGCGTATAGGGTGTTTAGGTTGGGGGCAACTTGGTTTCAAAGCCTGCCGGTCTGTTGGGGCCAGCCCAGCCGTGGGACCCGACAGAGCAGGACTTCTATAGGGAGAGCCTCAGAGGGTCCAGGGTCACAGGTCTAGACTGTGCATCCTGACCTCCTGGTCTCTGACCTGCTGTCTTTGCCCTCAGATCCCCACACTATGCCTGTCCAGAGGTGATTCGGGTAAGTGGCCATGGGGTTCCCTGTGGTAGAAGGGCCTCCTTGTGCTGCTGCTGCTGGGCAAGACTCAGCTCAGCTGCCTCCCCTCACACCCACCACCCTCACACCCACCACCCTCACACCCACCACCTCACACCCACCTCCTCACACCCACCCTCAGACTCACACCCACCCCCTCACACCCACCACCCTCACACCCACTTCCTCACACCCACCACCTCACACCCACCCTCGGACCCACCACCTCACACCCACCACCTCACACCCATCCTCAGACCCACCACCTCACACCCACACCCACCACCTCACACCCACCACCTTACACCCACCCTCAGACCCACCACCTCACACCCACCACCTCACACCCACCACCTTACACCCACCCTCAGACCCACCACCTCACACCCACCACCTCACACCCACCCCCTCACACCCACCCCCTCACACCCATCCTCAGACTCACACCCACCACCTCACACCCACCACCTCACACCCACCACCTTACACCCACCCTCAGACCCACCACCTCACACCCACCACCTCACACCCACCACCTTACACCCACCCTCAGACCCACCACCTCACACCCACCACCTCACACCCACCACCTTACACCCACCCTCAGACCCACCACCTCACACCCACCACCTCACACCCACCACCTTACACCCACCCTCAGACCCACCACCTCACACCCACCACCTCACACCCACCACCTTACACCCACCCTCAGACCCACCACCTCACACCCACCACCTCACACCCACCACCTTACACCCACCCTCAGACCCACCACCTCACACCCACCACCTCACACCCACCACCTTACACCCACCCTCAGACCCACCACCTCACACCCACCACCTCACACCCACCCCTATACCTCTGTCCTGCACCTTGCCGATGCCTGGCACTGCCCTCCTCCCACAGGGGGAGAAGTATGACGGTCGCAAGGCAGACGTGTGGAGCTGTGGTGTGATCCTGTTCGCCTTGCTGGTGGTGAGCCCCTCTGGCCCATGCTCCTGCCCCTTCCCTGTCCCTTTCCAGCCACATGTGCCCTCTTGCCAGCCCTTCCCCTATGCCACCTGCCCTTGGTGACTGATGTCCTGCCTGTCACAGGGGGCACTGCCCTTTGATGATGACAACTTGCGGCAGCTGCTCGAAAAGGTCAAGAGGGGCGTGTTCCACATGCCGCACTTCATCCCTCCCGACTGCCAGAGCCTACTTCGTGGCATGATTGAGGTGGATGCGGCACGGCACTTCACGGTACGTCCTGCCTTTCTGTCGGCCCTGGCCGGGGCTCGAGTGCAGGGAGCCTGGCCCTGTGCACTCCCGTCTTCCCTTCTCCACACGTTTCCTGGACCTGTCCCGTCCTCATATAGCCCTGCACCCATGGGGCCGAGCTTCCATCTCTAGCACCCGCTCCCTGGCACTTTAGGAAGAGGCTTCTCAGTGTGGATGGGTGAGCCCATCCATGCCCATGTGTGTGCTGCAGGGGGCATTGCATGCACAAAAGTGTGAAGGTGGAGGTATGGGTCTGTTTTCCAGCATGTGTGTGTAGGTGTAGAGGGCCTGTGCCCAGGTCACCCACCACCCTCACACCCACCTCCTCACACCCACCCTCAGACTCACACCCTCCCCCTCACACCCACCACCCTCACACCCACCTCCTCACACCCACCCTCAGACTCACACCCTCCCCCTCACACCCACCACCCTCACACCCACCTCCTCACACCCACCCTCAGACTCACACCCTCCCCCTCACACCCACCACCCTCACACCCACCTCCTCACACCCACCACCCTCACACCCACCTCCTCACACCCACCACCCTCACACCCACCTCCTCACACCCACCACCCTCACACCCACCTCCTCACACCCACCACCCTCACACCCACCTCCTCACACCCACCACCCTCACACCCACCTCCTCACACCCACCACCCTCACACCCACCTCCTCACACCCACCACCCTCACACCCACCTCCTCACACCCACTACATCACACCCACCTCCTCCCACCCACCACCTCACACCCACCTCACACCCACCTCCTCACACCCACCCTCACACCCACCTCCTCACACCCACCACCTCACACCCACCCCTATACCTCCACCCTCAGACCCACCACCTCACACCCACCACCTCACACCCACCACCTTACACCCACCCTCAGACCCACCACCTCACACCCACCACCTCACACCCACCACCTTACACCCACCCTCAGACCCACCACCTCACACCCACCACCTCACACCCACCACCTTACACCCACCCTCAGACCCACCACCTCACACCCACCACCTCACACCCACCACCTTACACCCACCCTCAGACCCACCACCTCACACCCACCACCTCACACCCACCACCTTACACCCACCCTCAGACCCACCACCTCACACCCACCACCTCACACCCACCACCTTACACCCACCCTCAGACCCACCACCTCACACCCACCACCTCACACCCACCACCTTACACCCACCCTCAGACCCACCACCTCACACCCACCACCTCACACCCACCCCTATACCTCTGTCCTGCACCTTGCCGATGCCTGGCACTGCCCTCCTCCCACAGGGGGAGAAGTATGACGGTCGCAAGGCAGACGTGTGGAGCTGTGGTGTGATCCTGTTCGCCTTGCTGGTGGTGAGCCCCTCTGGCCCATGCTCCTGCCCCTTCCCTGTCCCTTTCCAGCCACATGTGCCCTCTTGCCAGCCCTTCCCCTATGCCACCTGCCCTTGGTGACTGATGTCCTGCCTGTCACAGGGGGCACTGCCCTTTGATGATGACAACTTGCGGCAGCTGCTCGAAAAGGTCAAGAGGGGCGTGTTCCACATGCCGCACTTCATCCCTCCCGACTGCCAGAGCCTACTTCGTGGCATGATTGAGGTGGATGCGGCACGGCACTTCACGGTACGTCCTGCCTTTCTGTCGGCCCTGGCCGGGGCTCGAGTGCAGGGAGCCTGGCCCTGTGCACTCCCGTCTTCCCTTCTCCACACGTTTCCTGGACCTGTCCCGTCCTCATATAGCCCTGCACCCATGGGGCCGAGCTTCCATCTCTAGCACCCGCTCCCTGGCACTTTAGGAAGAGGCTTCTCAGTGTGGATGGGTGAGCCCATCCATGCCCATGTGTGTGCTGCAGGGGGCATTGCATGCACAAAAGTGTGAAGGTGGAGGTATGGGTCTGTTTTCCAGCATGTGTGTGTAGGTGTAGAGGGCCTGTGCCCAGGTGTGTGTAGGGTGAATGCCCGTGTGTGTCACCTGTGCACAGCTATGCATGCGTGCCCAGGTGTGTGTGGGACCTGTGCCTAACTACATGGGGGGAGGTTGCCAGTTGTGTGTAGGGCCTGTGCACAGCTGTGTGGGGAGTGTGTGCCCAGGTGTGTGAGGCCTGTGCCCAGCTGTGTGGGGAATGTGTGCCCGGGTGTGAGGGACCTGTGCTCACCTGTGTGGGGCATGTGTGCTCAGTTGTGAGGGGCTGGTGCCCAGATCTGAGAAACGTGGGCATAGTGAGTGGTAGGCCTGTGCCTGTGAGCGGGTGGGTCAGGGGTCTGGAGGCATCCCCTCTACTATCGTCCTGTCCCTGTGACACCCTTCTGGCATGCCTCCTGACAGTATGAACTCAACTCTGTCAGCTACTTGGGGGAAAGGCCTGAGGGAAGCCCCAGCAACGTGATTGTGCCACATAGCATCTGCCTGTGTGAGGGAGGCAAGATGCCCTGTGGGCTGACATTTCCTGGAAGAGGACCATCTGCCCTCTGCCCCAAAGCAAACTGTTCCTATCTCTTGAGTCAGGATGGAGAGAAGGCTGTAGCTGGCCACCCCGGCCTCTTGCTCATAGTGTACCCAGCCCATCTCAGCCCCCTGACTTCCTCCTGGGCTGGTTTCCAGTTCCTGCCCTTTGATCCAAGAGGGTCCAGCCAGGCAGCACAGGCACCCCAGGGCTCTGCTCGCTTCCCTGTCTCTTCTCCCTCCCTGGATCCCTGGCCTTGTCTGGAGCCCTGCTCCCCACCTCCAGCCTCTTTCCCTGGCTGCATCTCTACATCTGGGAGTGGCGGGGACAGGGATGCTGGCCTGGGCCTCTGGGAATGCAGCCTCTCCCCTGCCCTCTCCTTCTCCTGCTCTGGACCCCCACCTCCTAACATGGGCTCCCCCTGGTACTAACCCCCTGTTTCTCTTTCCTTGTAGCTAGAGCACATTCAGAAACACATATGGTATATGTAAGTAGCTTCTCTGCCCACTAACGCCTGCTTTGCCTGTTGCTGTGGCCTATAGGGCCTGTTAGGAACGGGGGAGGGTGCCGGCCAGCTCGGGGCTGCCCCAGCCTCACTCTCTACCTCACTGAGTGGCTGTGGCAGGACACAGAAGGTCTGCAGGGCTGGGTGCAGGGACAGCAGCAGGACTTGGGCTCTGGTGAGGGTGGGCCTCCCACCTTCCTGGCCACCTCAGGGTGGGTAGAATTGCTTTGGGATAAGCTGGAAGTGAGTGACCACTTCTGGATACCCTGTCGCCCACAGAGGAGGCAAGAACGAGCCAGAGCCAGAGCAGCCCATCCCACGTAAAGTGCAGATCCGCTCTCTGCCCAGTCTGGAGGACATCGACCCTGATGTGCTGGACAGCATGCACTCACTGGGCTGCTTCCGAGACCGAAACAAGCTGCTACAGGACCTGCTGTCTGAGGAGTAGGTTGGGGCAGGGATGGCTGGCTTGCCCACTGGTTGCCCCAGGCTCTAGCTACTCTAGGAGGTGCCCTTGTGGTTCCCGCATGCACCCTCCCAGGTGGGTGGCCACAGCCAGAGTCCCTGAATAGCTTCTGATGGGTACAACACATCAGGAGTACTCTCCATGTGCTGACCCCCTGCAGGGAAAACCAGGAAAAGATGATTTATTTCCTCCTCCTGGACCGGAAAGAAAGGTATCCCAGCCACGAGGACGAGGACCTGCCCCCCAGGAATGAGATAGGTATGAGGCCTTCAGCCCACCCTGCGTCCCCTGGGCCTAGGTGGCTACCCAGCCTGACCCCTGTATACACACAGATCCTCCCCGGAAGCGTGTGGACTCTCCAATGCTGAACCGACACGGCAAGCGGAGACCCGAGCGCAAATCCATGGAAGTGCTCAGTGTAACGGATGGCGGTTCCCCAGTGCCCGCACGGAGAGCCATTGAGATGGCCCAGCATGGCCAGAGGTACGTGCCTGCCCCAGGGGCCCAAGCCTCCTGCTTTCATGGCCAGGCAACATCAGCCCCCTACTAGACTACACTTGGTCTGGTCCTGTTGGTCTCTGCCCACTGACCTTGGGCTATGGACTGAGGCTGCTGGCTAAGCTGGAGTGCGCTGTGATAGGCATGCTGGCTGGCTGCATGGACTGAGCTGGGCTGCACTGGCTGAGTTGGGCTGCACTGGACTAAGCTGGACTGGACTGGGCTGGGTTGGACTTTGCTGCACTGAGCTAGACGGAGTTGAGCTAGACTGGGCTGGACTAGACTAGACTGGACTGGACTGAGCTGGGCTGAACTGACATAGACTGAGCTGGACCAAAGTAGACTGGCTTGAACTGGGCTGACCTGGGCTGGTTTGGACTGAGGTAGTCTGGCCTGGACTAAACTGAGCTGTTCTAAACTGGACTGAGCTGGATTGGACTGGGTTGGGCTGGACTGGACTGAACTGAGCTGGCTTGCACTAGACCGGGCTGTATTGGCCTGGGTTGAGCTGGGCTGAACTGAGCGACTAGACTGGACTGGATTGGGCTGGGCTGAGTTGGACTGAGCTGGACCTAGGTGGTCTGTTCTAGACTGAACTGGACTGGGGCTGGGCTATAATATGGTGTAACTATGTTTGGAGGCCCCTACCTAGTCCCTCCCTGGTGCTCAGCCATCTGCAGGT
The DNA here is from genome assembly GCF_000622305.1 of Nannospalax galili. Taxonomy (NCBI): domain Eukaryota; kingdom Metazoa; phylum Chordata; class Mammalia; order Rodentia; family Spalacidae; genus Nannospalax; species Nannospalax galili. Next base: position 1,482,601 of record NW_008356261.1, read on the forward strand.
GGCTGCCAGCAGCAGCGCTGTGGGCAGGATTTGCAGTTCAGGGGAGTCATGAGCAAGTCTCAATTGTCCCAACTAGATGCCTGCAGAGGAAGGGCACCCAGAGCCTGCAAAACCTGTCCTGCCATGGGAAGAGGGCTCCCCTCCAGCTAGGGGTATTGGTCAGCTGGGAGCAGGCCTGGAGCCTGGGACATCCCACAGCCCCAGCCAGCAGAGGTCAGCACTGCACTCTGCACCTAGCACCCATCGCTCTTTCCCACTGCTGGGAGCTTGGGTGCTGAAGCAGGCCAGGTCTGCCCTTGAGTTTTTCCAGGACTGGGAACCAGGAGATGGTGAAGTGGTCGTAGGGTAGGGCTTCCCCAGCTCCCCCGACCCACTAGTTCTGAGGTCCTCCCTGCAGATCAGGTCTAGCTCAGGCTCTGACCGCATGGATCCACCCCTTGAGGGGTTCCTTCCAACTCTCCAGCCAGTGATGGCTGGGTCCCTCCTGGCCATGCTTGTACCTAACCCTTCTCTGGGACCCCGCTTCATGTGGATGTGCCTCACCTAAGCAGGACTCTCCCAGCAGCTCTTGTGCACCCCATCTGCTCAAGTGGTGGTTGCCGCTCCCTGGCCTGAACCCCACAGATGGCCGAGGGTGGATACTCTGCCTTTCCACACCGAAAGCCTGAGTGAGCTTCGAGGCCAGGCTGTGAAGGATGGGCCCATCTGTGGGGTGGCAGCTGTCCCCAAGGGACTCTGGAAGGTCCTTTGTCCTGATACATCCAGCCGACTTCTGTTCTGGCTTGACCACTTGGCACTGGGCTAAGGTGATGCCGCTGGCTGGGACAGAAGAGGTTCTATGGCTGGTGGGAGTCTAGACATCCTCCAAGTCCTGGCTAACTTCCTGCCCAGCAGGTCACGCTCCTGCCCCATCTCTCTCTTCATCTCTGTGCCTGAGGTCGACAGGCCATGCCCTGCCTTGGGGCAGCATGGAGGGCTTCCCCAGTGTGGCTGGGCAGCAGATGGCCCAGCGGCTGACCTGCGTGCGTGTGGCCGCGGCAGTAACTCTGTTTTCTCGCTTTGTTCCTGCTGTAGTAAGGCAGTGTTCAGTAAAAGCCTGGATATCGCTGAAGCCCATCCCCAATTCAGCAAAGAAGACAGGTATACACCCTGCCCATACGCCCCGACCTCCCAGCCCCAGATGCAGGGCAACTGCCTGAGCCGGGCAGAGGCGGGCCCGGAGACAGGACTTGCTGTCAGATACCTCTGCCTCTCCTTTCTGGGAAAGAAACCATCCAGCAGGCCAAGGGAAGGACCTGGCCAGCTGTGAGGAGGCAAGGAGGGGTGGGGTTGCTGGGGCAAGGCCCATGGCCAGCCCAAGGCAGAGACCCATGCACTTAAGGCTTGCACAGGCTAGGGCCCGAGGCACCACCCTACTCTCCCTACAGACCTGCCTCATGGTTGCAGGCCTGCCATCCCCTGCCGGCCCTTGTCCTCTGTCTAGGTGGCCCTGCTGGCCTCAGGTGTGGGAGCAGCCCTGCTAACCACATGGGCCGGCCAGTCTAGCTGAAGTGGCTGAGTGTCCCAGGCCCTTGGCAGGTGGCAGCAGGCCCCTGACAGCTGCTGTCAACGCATGCTGCCTGCTTAGATGGCCACATCCTGTTGGGTGCCATACCACCCCTGCACCTGCCTGTGCCCCCTTCCTGCTTGCCTTTACCTACCCTGGCTGCCCTCAGGGCCGGTACCATCTTTCTTGCCTCGGGCTGCAGCTCAGCTCCAGCACTGCTGGCCAGAGATGAGATCGCTGCGGCCCCCACCATTTCCAGCTTCCCTTCTTCTGCCCTTGTGCCCAGCAATGTGCTCCTGGCTGGTGTGCTGGTATCTGGGCTCCAGGCCTTGCTGCTTGTGGCTGCACCCCTACCCCCCACCCCTTGGTGTGGCCATCTCCATCTTCTTCACCCCTTTTCGGGACCCTGCTCCCAGCTGCACACCTGGGTCCCAGTTAGGTCCCTGGTGCTGCTCTGGCCCAGGCATGCTTGCCAACCACGGGTCTCCACTGCCCCTTGGGCTTCTCTCAGTACTAGGTGGGGGAGGCTTGGAGGTCCTGGCCATAGGGCCCTGGCTACAGGTGCTCCAAGATCTGGCAAAGGGCCAACAGAGGCCAGGGACTTGGCCCATCAGATGTTCTGCAGCCCAAGAGCCGGACCAGGTGGGGCCAGAGACCTGTTGTAGCCAGTCTGGCTGGTGGCAGGCAGGCTGGGGCAGTGCAGGCTGGTCTAGTATTTTCTCCTCTCCTGTGGCTGTGCCCTACCCTTAGCTACCCCTCCAGGGATGGTAGGTCCCACTGCAGGGGGTGAACCTGTGTTTTAGTGTCCCTTCTCGTGGTGTGGCAGAGTAAAGGCCTGGTCACTGCCCTGCAGGGCAGCTGTTCTCCTGTGTTGCAATGGACACACAGGACCAGCGCCTGTCTCGAGCCGTGCCCGAGCTAGGTCTTCAGCCCAGTGGGGCAGTGGTGGGTCAGGATGAGGGCTGTAGGCTGGCCCTGGGCATCTCTTGTGGGTAGCTATGGATGTGAAGGGGCTGGGCAAGTGTCCAGTGTATAAGCCACATGCTAGATGCTGTAACAGTTAAGCCTTAGAGAGGCTGGGCTTGGGCGCCAGGGGTCAAGACTGCACAGGGCTGGATCCAGTTCACAGGAAGCCCACGTCTTGTGCCCTTGCTCCTCTGTCCACACAGTGCTTGTGGACCCTTGCCCAGACCTTGGTACCTCTCGTGCCAGGTCTGGGGCCACTGGTGGGTGGCTCCTCTGTGTGGGCAGGAGCCCCAGGGACCCTGGATGCATATTGGACACTGACCAGTGAAGTCAGCAGGATGACCCCCGGCACAGCCGTGTCTCCAGAGACCTTCCTGAGCATGGCAAGAGCCTCAGGGCTCCTGGAAAAGCCACCAGGGGGGCAGGAGCTGTGAGGCCCCCTCCTGCTGACTCAGCACTCTGCTTTGTATCCCCAGGTCTCGGTCTATCAGCGGTGCCTCCTCAGGCCTTTCAACGAGTCCACTCAGCAGTCCCCGGGTGAGTGAATGCCCCACCCCAGCCTCACATGACAGGGCTAGCCTCAGCGAACAGAAAGGGACCCCAACTAGTGTGCCCCCAGGGGAAGGGCGGGGCCTCCTCGGACTGGAAAGCAGACGCCCACCGCGTGCACGCAGGCCTCCTCCGTGGGTGCCCTCCTGGCTGCTGCGCTGCCTCTGGGCTCTTGCTAACTGCATGTTCTTTTGTTTTGTGTTGTTTTCTTGTGTGTCACGTTTTCTTTTGTGCAAACCCTCCCCTCGGCTGCCCTCTCCCCCTGGTACTACTGCTTGGGGTCCTGCCTGAACGCTTTTCTGATCCTGGCTGCTGTGTGTGCATGTGGGTGGGGCGGCACGGGCGGCGTTTCACCGTCATCCCACCTGTTCCCACTCTGTGCCCTTGTAGCCTGTTAGAAAGTTTGTCCTGCCCCCTCTGTCCCCTGAACCCCCCTTTGTGGCCCACCCCTTGGCCACCTCCGTGGAGCCCGAAGCTTGTCGGAGCACCTCACGGCCCGGATACGTCCTCCCTCCACAGGCCGCCCTGCGGCCCAACCCCAAGACACAGACCTTGCCGTGCAAGGCCAAGCTGACTGACAAGCGGCTGCAGGGCACCAAGTCCAACCCGCTCCCAGCCTGCACCCAGGCCTGGCCTCCTGGAGCCAGCGGTGGCCCTCTGCTGGCCCTGGCCCCTGGGCCCCCCACCCTGCTGGCCCCTGCCTGGCTCCCATCCATCAGGACTGAACCAAACACCAAATCTGTCCCCACCATACAGGTGACCCCTCACCCCTCACCGAGGGGTAGCCCCCTTCCTACCCCCAAAGGGACGCCTGTCCACACACCAAAGGAGAGCCCGGCCGGCACACCTAACCCCACACCGCCATCCAGCCCCAGCGTTGGAGGGGTGCCCTGGCGGACACGACTCAACTCCATCAAGAACAGCTTCCTGGGCTCACCCCGCTTCCACCGCCGGAAACTGCAAGGTTGGTGCCAGCCTCTGAATCCACCCTGCACCCCATTCCTCCCAGACCCCATCCGTCCCATCATCTGGGCAGTAGCTCTGTCCAGAAGGCCTGCCGAAAGGTCAGGGATTCTGCAGGTCCTGGACTGACTGTTCTGGGGCCAGTTTTTCTGCCCAGCTGGAGCCAGGGCTGGCTGGAGGCCTGGAGTGGGGCTTCAGCATGGATGGCACCCTGAGCCAGGGGCTGGACTGGGATTGGCCTCCCAAGGGGACACCTGTGGGACCAGGAGCACTCACCTACCTTTTCCCTGCCCTTCCCTGTGCAGTTCCCACACCAGAGGAGATGTCCAACCTGACGCCAGAGTCCTCTCCAGAGTAAGTGGCTTTGCTGGAGGCTGGTATGGCAGGGGTGGGGTCTAGGATCCTTCCACAGGGCAGGGGTAACTGCCTGAGGACTTCCTTCTGGCCCCTGGCCTGGCCCCCTTGGGCCCGATTCAGCTTGTCATGTCTCTGTGAGCTTTTGTCCTGTCCACGTGGGGAGGCCAATTGGGGGAATTGCCCTAACTGCTCAGAAGTCACAGAGGAGTCTGAGCTATGGGCAAGTGAGGGTGAACAGGGCTTCCCAGGGATGGTAGGTCTCAGGGAGAAATGGGCCTGTGCTGAAGAAGAGAGACAACCATAGGATGGAGGGCCCAGGGAAAGCACTGGGGGCCTGGTGGAGGCACCTATGTTGCTTGGGAGGTCCTGGCAGAGGCTGGGGACAGGTACGTGCCTTCCTAGCTCTCAGCTAGATGGAAGGAAATGTAGGTGGGCCGAGTGCATCTGCCCTGCAGACACCGGAGGGCTGCACAGCATGGCATCTGGGAGTGATTTCCCAGCCGAGGCCCTCTCTGTGCCCTCACAGCTGCCTCTCGGTCACTTCCTCAGTAGCTACTGGTGTGTGTGCGCGTGCACGCGGGGAAATGTCATGTGACCTGGGTGTAGCCCTCTGCAAAGGAGAGCACTGCAGTGTTGTGGCCATGTGGCCTTACACAGTGACCTCTACACAGGGCCATTTCTCAGTGCGTTGCCCATGTCCAGTAAGGACCTATGGGAGACCACTTGCTCCCTGCTCAACCCACTGGGAGCAGTGTCTGCAGAGGAGTTCCCTTGCTGTGTGGGCCTTTTGTCCAGGTGGAGGTCAGAGGCCTGGGTTCACCACAGCTGCCCTGAGGCTCTGGGAACAGGAGCATTTCTTGCCTAGGTCAGGTCATTATGTTGCTCTTATCAAAGGTTTTAGAAAAATGCCTGCAAATACTCCCTTGAGAAAGCAGAGTGACTGTGAGAGAAGCTAGAGGCCAGTGAGGAGGCCACAGCCTCCTGCCACCTCCTCCTTGATCAAGGCCCCTTGGAGGCTCTGCTCCCCTCCCCCAGACCTGTACAGTGGTCCTGGAAGGCTTGGCACCATCCACCTTCAGTCTCATGTGATGGAGGACCTAGGCCTGCCGGCTGCCACCAGCCCTGTGTTCACTGTAGCTTCCTCAGAAACAGGCAGGGTGGAGGCAACGGTGCTTCAGGAACTGTGACTTCAGTCCAGGGCTGGACACTCAGACAGGCTCCCACACGGCTAGAGCCTTCACCCTTGCAAAGCCGTTCTCTCTGAAGCCTTCACCCCACTAGATGGGGCCCCCTTGGTTGGACGTTTTCCCTGCGCTGAGTCTACTGACCTAGGTTCTGTCTAATATACCATGGCTACATCCAGAATGCTGTGTCCAGGCTAGTGCCAGAGCCTGGCCACATGGTCACTAAAGCTCCACCATGGGCTGTGTCACCCTGTGCCACACAGTCTCCTCTGATCTTCCAGCTTCTTTGGGGGATGATGGCTGTACCAACAGCCATGCCAATGGGTCCAAGTACAGGAAGCCGGGATGGCTCCTTCCTTCTGTGATTTTCTTAGCACTACCTGTGCTTTCCAGAACTACCTGGCTACTCCAAGATACTCTAAGTACTGCTGGGCTCCAGGTCCTGGCATCACCCTGGTGCAAGTGGGCAGGAGCCTGCACCAGAGTCCGAGACACGGACAGACTGACTGTGGCTAGCACAGAGGGGCTGGGGGCCAGGTCTGCCACGGTTGAAGAGTAGCACTGCAAATGATCAAGAAAGGGGATGTAACACAGCCAGGAAACCCCACACTCAACACAGGTTAGCAAAGGGCAGGTGCTGCTGCCCAGCTCTGTTCCAGACCATGCTGACCACATGCCAGCCCTGGTTCTGGTCCTGGACGCTGCTGTGGCCACTTCCCTCCAGCCTGTAGCCTCTGTGCATCACTGGCTGCAACCAGCTCTGGTCTCAGGGCTGCAAGCCCAGTGTTGGTGTGCCATGGTGGTCTCCAGGGCTGGAGAAGAATCCCTTCCGAGCATCCATGGTGGCGGGCTGTTTTGGGGTCCTTGCACTGGGGAGCCCGTCAACAAGACAGCAAGAGGCTGTGTTCGTGCACAGCGTCCTCAGAGGTGCTGTGCTTACCTTTCCTGATGTTCTGGGTAGGCCCACAAGTGACTCTGTGGTGTCCGCCCCCGTGGGCTTGCATTTCCAGCCCCTGGAGCTGTGGTATTCCGTTTTAGAGACGGTGTGGCAAGCAGGTGGTGCACAGTGAGCAGTACTGTAGTAGAGCTGGGGTGGTGGAGGGGTAGCCCAGCCAGACAGCCGAGACCAGCCGGGCAGCAGTGGGGTGGCGGCCGAGCTCTGTCAAGCTGTCATGGAAAGGAGACCTACTCTTGCAGTCGGGAAATGTGTGCCAGCCCTGGCTGGGGGCTGTGTGGCTGTGAGGAGCTCTGGGGAGGCCCTTCCCCAACCGATCCTGAGGGTCTGCCAGGGGCCCCTGTGCCACAAGCTGAGGTGAGGAGCCACACCACCACCTGACCTGAGAAGCCTGCCAGACGGAAGGTACCACCTGGCCTTGTTCTCTGAGTAGCTGCACTAAGCACGCATCAGGCCGGGAACATTTCTGCCAGGACGGGGCAGAGCAGGCTGCTCCACCAGAACCCAAATGAAGGGCAGGACCCACATTTCAGTTGTCCTCTCCTGCCTAGGTCAGTGGTTTCCAGCAGGTGCCACTCAGACAGCGCTGTGGGAATCAAGGGTTTGTGGTTGGGTGTGTGTTGGGGTGAAATTTGTGTGTTGGGACATGGGGTCTGGATTAAGGAAATGGGATGTGGGTCTGGGTTAGTGATGTGCAATGGGGATCTAGGGTTAGGGATGTTGGGGTAGGGTTAGAATTAGAGACATAAGCCGGGTGTGGTGGCGCATGTCTTTAATCCCAGCACTTGGGAGGCAGAGGCAGGCAGATCTCTGTGAGTTCGAGGCCAGCCTGGTCTCCTGGTCTCCATAGCTAATCCAGGCTAGCTGGGGCTATAGGGAGACCCTGTCTCCAAAAAAAAAAAAAAAAAGAATTAGAGATGTTTATTAATGTTCAGGGTTATGGTTATGGAGGTTAGGGTTAGGGTTCGGTTGGGGTTAAGGATTTTGATTTTGGGTTATGTTTGGTCCTTGCGAGTATAGAGTTGGTGATTGGCCTTAGTGTTGGTTAGACTACTAGGAGAGTGGCTGTGGCCAGCCTAAATTAGGGCATTGTGGCAGGTTTGGGACGTGGGGAGGTCTTAGGAGTGGACAGGACAACACACCCCATAATCACAGCCTCTGCTCTGCCCAGGCTGGCCAAGAAATCCTGGTTTGGAAACTTCATCAACCTGGAGAAGGAGGAGCAGATCTTTGTGGTGATCAAGGACAAGCCCCTGAGCTCCATCAAGGCTGACATCGTTCACGCCTTCCTGTCGGTGAGGCCACGGTAGAGCTAGGTAGACACCTATGGACTCAGCCCTTCAGGCAGATCACAGGGCTTCCTATTCATGTCAACCCAGGACACCCACCTGCCCTAGTACTCTTCTGCCTGAACCACCACTGTCCACCCAGGCCCTTGCCCTGTGGGAGCTGCGCAGCTCTGGAAGTGGGGAGCCGCCTGTGGCTGGGCTGGGCTTCGGGCAAAACCTCCCAGAGGGAGGGTCAAGCACAGGTGGCCACACAATTCAGAGAGGCGGTAACCCTGAGGGACCCGTGTGGGGTCTGATGACCCTCAGGACAGCCTGAGGCCCAGAGCCTGTTTCCCTGTCACTTCTTTGTTTGAGGTCCTGTGGCCCCTAGCCTGCTTGCAAAGGCTTGTGGTCTCAGGGCATGGGCTCTCTTGGTCCTGAGGAGCAGAAAGGCCACTAAAGCCCAGGATGTGAGCTTCCAGAGTCTCCTCAGAAGGCCTTCTCCCTCCTGACTCCTGTGGAACCTGCCTTGTGCTAGGCCAGGCTTCTCTGGGGTTTTCCTTAGCATCTGCCTCCCACCCCAGTACCACAACATGCTGGCCTTTGGCCTAGGGGAGTCATCCTGCCCATAGTCACCCCATCAGAGGGTGCCCTTCTTGCCCCAGAATGGACCCCACTCCAGGGAACTCTTGCCCCACTGGACACTCTGCCCTTGGGTCCTTCAGGCTACTATGTCCTGTAATGCCCTGGGGACAGCTTCCAGAGGCCTAAGGACAGTCCAGACCAGACCAAGTAGACACACAAGATTAGCCACAGACTCCTGGGCTGTGGCATCCCGCTAATAGCCCTACCTTTTGGGTCTTAGCCTGTGTCCTCCTCACACCTGTTTACTGCATCCTTCGCAAGGCTCCTGGGTCACCCGCCCTCATAACTGACCAGTATGCTGGGGTGACCCTGTCTGCCTTCCAGTTTTGCTCTTGCTGCTGTGAAGCTCATTTGGCCAGCCCTGTGGACTCACATAGAGGGCAACATAACACAGCTTGGAAAAACGCGGCATAGGGGACAGTCTCCCACATCAAGCAATAGCCTTCCTGGTCCCTCCCGTGATGCCCCCTCCATTCCTGCCCGACTCTGGGTTGTAGGGTCCCCTACCCCCTTCCAACCTAGGGTTTGCATGGACCCTGGACTGGCTGGGGCCATGGGGGCTCTGATGTGAGTTTCTCTCTGACTTTGTTCGTCTCCTGTACCACACTCGGTTCTCAGAGCTGGAGACGGCTTGGAGGGTTGGATATATGGCCTGGTGTCCATGTAGTGCTGGCTCTGGGGCCATCTCCCCAGAGAGCCAGGGGTGGGTTAGTGGGGACTGCCGGGAGGCTGTGCTCATGCTGGCCCTGTGCATACCGCAGATCCCCAGCCTCAGCCACAGCGTCATCTCCCAGACAAGCTTCCGGGCTGAATATAAGGCAACGGGGGGCCCAGCTGTGTTCCAGAAGCCCGTCAAGTTCCAGGTGGACATCACCTACACAGAGGGTGGCGAGGCCCACAAGGAGAATGGCATCTACTCAGTCACGTTCACCCTGCTGTCAGGTGGGCCGCACATCTGGGGGCTCCAGGCCCACAGTCACTGGCCCTGCCAGAGACCTGACCACCTATCTTTCCCCTAGGCCCTAGCCGCCGTTTCAAGAGGGTGGTAGAGACCATCCAGGCCCAGCTGCTGAGCACCCATGACCAACCATCAGCCCAGCACCTGTCAGGTGAGGCGGGAGCTCAGCCCAGTACCTGTGGCTAGTGCCATTTGGATGGGAGGTTCGAGGACCGGACATGGCCTCCTACTCTGATGGATGCCCACCTCCCTGCCCCGAGCCATGCTGCACCCCTCAGGGAGCAGGGCCCCTCCCTGGGCATCCACACTGAAAGGCACCTCTTGTCCACCGTAGAACTCCCCCCCGCTGCCAGCGCCAGGACTAAGCGACTAAGCTGGGGTGCTGGGCTTAAGGGCCAGAAGGTGGCCACCAGCTACGAGAGTAGCCTCTGACGCTGGCAGGTAAGGTGTCCGGCCTACTGCCGGGGAGGGGAGGGGCTGTGGGCAGGGCCTCCTGCAAGAGCCAGGCTTGTCCCAAGAGTGACACCCTGTGCCCACCCACCAGGCCTGGCCCTGGACAGGCCTGCAGGTTCAGCACCCAGGTAGCTGGACATGGTAGCCTGAGCAGGCTCTGGGAATAGGGACCAAGACCCTGACCGCCTGACCATCAGGGCTCCCCCTATAGCACTCCATGAGGGCCGGGACTCCCCATCTCCATGCTGCTGTCCCCCAGAACTCTGCATTAAGCAGGATGGGATCTGAGGCCTTGGCCCCAGCAGGCGCTCAGGAGGGTGCCCAAGCTGCTGGGTGTCTCTGGGAGGAGGCAAAACCTGTGTGCCCAGCCTGTGTACTAGCACACATATGGGACCCATGTATCAGTGACGGGTTGGTGGTACAGGATCTGGGATATCTTAATGAAGGGATGGGCTGATGGTGTGTGGCATGTAAGGGACCTGGGGGAGATGGGGTGTGGCCCAAGGCCAGCTTCTCTGAACCCCACAGCCAGCAGGGCCTTATTTCGTGCTTGTGGGGTCCAGCCTCTCCACCTGTTCCCCATTTCATTCCATTCTCATTCCATTGCCTGTGGATGTGCCCCCAACATGGGCCTCATCACCCTCTGGTGGGTGGGGCTGGAGCCCCCAACAGCCCTGGTCTCACTCAGCTGCACAGGAGAAAGGCTGGTGTGGTGGGCAGGGAGCAGGCAGGGCTAGGTGCTCCACGGGCACCATCCTCCAGTCAGCTCAACCTCTGATTTTTGAGGCTTCAGGCCTCCATCTTAGAGGAAAACTAAGACTTGGGAACAACCCAGTGCTAGTGGGAAACCAAAGGCCAGGAATGGCAGGTGGCTGAGGTGGAGGCGGGCTGGAGGTGTCCAGGGCAAGTCAGTTCAGGGTCTGGCCTGTTGCCAGGGTTCTGCCTGCTTAGCTGACGCAGACTTCCTCCACTCCCGGGTCTTGGACAGCTCCCCAAGCTGTCTTGTGAGATATTCTGTCACATCCCCCTCCCACGTCCCAGGCTTCACAGGGAGTATGATGGCCATGGCCTGCACAGGGCTCACCCACCAGTGCTGTCCTGCCAGACGTGACCTAGGCAGAGCCTACCCTTGAGACCGTTGAGACTTCTGAGCCCTCACTCTGGGACCTCAGCCTGTCCCCCCATGGCCCCTCACTGTCTCCTGGTGGCCTGGCCTGTCTCACCATGCTTCCACACTGGATACCTGTCCAGTGAGCTTAGCTCCAGAGTCCCTGCTGGTGCTGAGCCAGAGTGTAACCCTCCGGGAGACCTGGTTGTCACCCAGACAGGGACTCCACAGTGCGAGGAGGCCAAGCGGACATGCCCCAACCTGTGAGGGTGCTGAGGGATAGTCTTGGGTCTGCTGCCACTGCCAGCAGGCCCAGCCTGGCAGGAGAGGGCCAGTGACAGAGCCAAGAAGAAGCAGGAGGTGAATCGGAGCCAGTGGTCAGTGAGGTGTAGGCAGTGTACAGGCAGCCTGTATAGATCATGCCAGAGCAGGAGCTATGTCTAGCTCACGGGAGACAGGGCCAGACCAGGGAAAGGCCGTGTACCGTCTAACGGTTTTGGCTGTTGGAAGATGACCCTCCACTGTCTGTCTGGTTCCCACCCAGGTGTAGTGTGGGGTGCAGGGACTGCTTAGACTGATCCTCACTGCTCCCAGCTCTGCCCCTCCTGGGCCTGCTTGTCCTGTCACTCAGCCTCCCAGGTTCAGCTTCTCGGCTCTTGGCAGCTGGTCCACCTGTAGTCACCCCCTCTCTGTGGCCCCATCCCCTTTGGCCTCTTCTGCCCTCTCAGGGCCCTGCCCTCTCTCAGCTTGGCTGGGGACAGATGGCCAGCCAGCCCTAGGTGGCACGCTGTGCAGCCTGTTCACTCTCTCCCTCCCTCTCTCCATTCTGTGCTCCAGACACCACTAACTGTATGGAAGTGATGACGGGGCGGCTTTCCAAATGTGGTAAGAACCCTCACGCTCACCTGGCCCCTAGCCTGCCACCGCCACTGTGTGCCCCGCAGCCTGCCCCACTGCCCCTGGGCTGTCCGGGTTCCCCTGTGCATACACAGGCATCGAACCACCTGCCACCTCCGGCTCCATCTTTTGCCAAGAATGGTCTTGACCACTCACTCCCTACTCCTCATCCCTACACTCAGGTCAAGCTGAGGAAGGACCCCAAGGCTCAGAGCAGAAAAGGGTCCTCATGGCCCAAGGCCACCTAGAGTCCCACAGATAGCACTGGCTTGGGGGCAGAGGGAATGCTTGTCTACAGAAAGTGCTTGGCAGGAGAGGAGGAGTCTATAGCACTGGGCTTAGATGGAAGTCAGATGAGGGAGTGGAATTTAAGTACCTGGCTGGCACAGCCAAGCAGTGAGCACAGGCCCAGGAGGTTGGCGGGGGCGGGGGGGTCATCTGTCTGCCCTGTTTGTCCTGCCTTCTGGGACCAGAGGCCCAGCCCTAGCTGCCTGTCCCCAAGCCCCTGCCTGCCCGCCTGTGCCTTCCATGCCTGTCCACCTGCCATCCATCTGTCTGTCTGCTGCTGAACTATGCTGGCCAGGGCCAGGCTCTCCTTGTATGCTGGGTACTGGCTCCAGCTTGCTCATCCCAGAGCAAGCATCCCCCCACTGAGCAGCAACCAACCCCAGGGTCTGACTTAGCCCCAGTCTTTACCCTGGTATTTCTACAATTGGGGTTAGCTCACGTGGCCGAGACCTGGGAAGGCCCAGGCCCTTCGGGGTCACACCCGGTGAGGGGGAGGAGTCACACTGCCTGCCCTGGGCCTCAGTTTTCAGAAGCAGTCCTAGGTGCCCATGTCATCTTGGAGGTGTGGAGGGTCCAAGTGTCTGCTCTGCAGCACCAGCCACCTCCCCACCCACCCCCGCACCACCGCTGGCACTAGGCCCCCCACTGGCCGCCTGCCCGCCCTGCCTGCTGCCCTCTGTCCCTGCTAGTCCATCTCAGACTTCCTCTCGCTGGATTTTTCTTTCTCTCGTCGAGGCCCTTTCGTTCATTTGTTTGTTCTTTCTCTCCTTCCCTCCCCTTTTTTTCTTCTCTCTCTCTCTGTCTTCTGTGTACCCAGGCACCCCATTGAGTAACTTCTTTGACGTAATTAAACAACTTTTTTCAGACGAGAAGAACGGGCAGGCGGCCCAGGCCCCCAGCACACCCGCCAAGCGGAGTGCCCACAGTCCCCCGGGTGACTCCGCGGCCGCTGGCCCTGGAGGGGACACCGAGTACCCGATGGGCAAGGACATGGCCAAGACGGGGCCGCCCGCCGCCCGCCGTGAGCAGCCTTAGACACTGGTCCCTCCCCAGCACAGCACAGCACTGACCGCGGCCATCTGCCGCCACCCCGTGTGGACCAGGCCCCACCTGCCTGCCCAGACCTTGTCTCGAGCCTGGGAGGAAAGGAGAGTGGCCAGGCCCGGCCGCAGGCTTAGCCTCTGGGCTTGCTCTCTCTTCTCTCGTGGTCTCTGTCTCTGCCTGTCTCTGACGGCATCGCTTGTTTCCGCTCTGATACCAGGAATTATCCCGAAAAGTTAACATGTCACCTCCACGAGGCCACCCTCTGTGCTGCGTGTGGACACTGGCTGACCGAAGGCAGCTGCTGTGGACTACCCTCTCTCCTGCTGCTGCCACTGCTGCCAGGCGGAGAGGCCAGCCCGCCGCCCACCGCTCCACCTGCCCCAGGCAGCTCCGCATGGCCCACAGGAGGAGGGCCCGGCTCCCAGGGGATGCCTCCACCAGCCCAGTTGCCCTGGACTCCCAGTGACCAGTCCTGCCCACCATCGTCCAGGGCGGGGGATGGTGATGGGTGAAGCAGTGAGGATGGACTGTCCACCGGCCTCCATGTCATACCTGGAGGCCTCCTGGGTCACCCACCTCGCCTCCTCCGACCTTGGCCTCGCCAGGGCCTCCTCTCACCTGTGTCTACTGCTCCACCTCGCTAGGCTGTTGGTTCTCTCGGGCCGAAGTGGAAACAGAGACCCCGGGTGCCCCAGAGCTGCCAGGCTGTGAGGGCTGGGCCGAGACCAGTATTATTTATTTGCTGTTTTAATTTATTGAGTTTCTTTATCTCTCTGTTCTCTGTTCAGGGAAGGGGAAGCAGTGTATGTCTGTCTGTCTGTCTGTCTCTTCTGACTCGGGCAGGGTGGGTCTGGAGCCCAGGTTCCCTCTAAGGACAGAGTCATTGGGGGCTGGGGACAGTGGGGGACTGACCAGTGGATGCAGCACTGGCAAGCTACTGTAAACTTTAAAGAATTCCTGCAAGATATTTTTATAAACATTTTTTTTCTTGGTTGTTTTTGGAAAAGGGATGTGGGGGTGGGGGGGGAACCACTGGGACAGAGCTAGATTTTGTGTTTCGATTCCTTGATCTTGGTTATTTCTACACACACACACACACACACACACACACACACTTAAAGAATGATGCAGTTAGCTCTGTCCCGGGTTGTTTTGTTACTGTTCAGCAGCAGCTCCAGTTCCAGGGGAAGGCCCAGGTTATGTGGCACCAGCCTGCACTGGCCAGCCACACCTGCTGCCCACAGAGACCACCCAGCACTCCGTTTACATCAGGCTGGGGGTGAGCCTGGTTTGGTGTCAGAGAAAGGTAGAAGGCTCTGACCTGGCACCTAACTCACACACAGATGGCAGGGATGCCTGGGGCTTTTTTTTTTTTTTTTTAATTCAGATTTTAAAAAGTTAAAAATCCAAGGCTTTTTTTTTTTTTAATTCAGATTTTAAAAAGTTAAAAAAAAAAAAATCCAAGGCCAGAAACGGAGTTAGACGCTCTCTCTACACCATGCTCCTCCTGGAGGTGGCGAGGGCAAGGGGCCCGTCACTGCCTGCTGCAGCCCTTCGCTTTGCCTGTCCGGCTTGTCTGTGTTCTGTTCTGTTCAGCTGGGCCAGTCCCTCCCGGCTGGCCCAAGGTGCCTGGCGCAGCAGCAGGAGGGGCCGGGCGGCAGGTCCCATGCATGCCTTTGCTCCTCCCCATGTACAGATTTTAACGCTTCTGTTACATTGAACTCCACCACAGGCTGGGATTTCTATACATAGGAAAAAACCAAACACCCGAAACAGCCAAGCGACGCGGTACAAGTGGAACGAGGCTTCTCCGAGGCGGCAGGATACCGAAAGCAATACCTCTCCTTAGTTCTCCTGTTTTATACTTCGGACACACTCGGACTCACGCAGACTTCACGGAAATGAACAAGCCCCATCCAGTGTAACCATGTCAAATAACTGTGAGCAACTTCAGTTCTGGAACAATAAATTCCTTCCGTAAAGACACATGACGCAAGGTCTCCGTCCGGGCCGGGCGGGCACGGGAACGGGTGCAGGACACGCAGAGGTGGCTCTCATCCCCAACTTGCACCTGTCTGGGCTGTGCCCAGGGAAGAGGATCTATTTCTACAAGAGGGTCCAGGTGCTCGAGTCGGTCAGATGGGCTGGGGTGTTGGCCTAGTCTACCCTCTGTCGGGGATGAGCTTCCAGTGTGGACCAGGACTGGGGGACGAGCAGTCTGGAGACACACAGGCTGCCAAGGACCTCTGCTGGGGACAGCAGCAGTGGCAGCACTGCCCTCGACATGGTCGTCCTGCCTCCTCCACCCTAGACATATGCCTGGGGCCACCCAGTACTTGGGCTTTTCCTAGAATAACCTGTTTCTAGCCTTTATTTTACTCTATTTTGAGACCGTCTCACAACGAAGCCCTGGCTAGCTGGAAACGATGTAGACCAGGCTGGTCTTAAACTCAGAGATCCACCTGCCTCTACCTCTCCAGTGCTAGGATTAAAGGTGCGTGCCGCCACACCCGATCTAGCACCATCCTGTTCTTGCTTGAGGTTGAGTCCAGTCAAAGCACCAGGAGTTGGCCTTGAAAACGGGTCCAAGGCTGATGGAGGAGAGAACCAGCCATACTCCCTATGGAGAGCCAGGGCATAGGCACCGAGCTGACCCTGGACTCATCTCTGCTGCTGTCATGTGGTCTAGTCCTGTGTCTTAAATGCCTGGGAGCTGAGGCTAGGCAATCCTCAGTGAAGGATGTGATTGATCAGTGCTCGATCCGTGAAGCTGTGTGTTTGGCACGGATGCTGTCTTGCGTGTGGCAGGGTTCCACTGCAGCATGCTGGTGGTGAGGCTGATGGTTCTCTGTGTGGGCACTCTCCCAACACTAGAGCTTGCAGCATCCCTGGTCTCTGCCCCGTGGATGCCAGGTGTCTTCTACCTTGTGACAAGGCATTTCCTGGCACTACTACATGTCTCCCGGGAGTAGAGTGGCCCCAGGTGAGCTCAGACTTACCTGACAAATAGGTTTGCTGAGCCCAGGGAGGTCTGTGCAGTCAGGCGTGAAGCCCAGGACAAGCAAGCACAGAGGCCAGGGCCATCCTCTGCTGAACCCTGGATGCCACCGTGCCTGCCAAGGAGCGGGGTACCCAGAAGGCACGTGGAGAGGACGAGGGACCAGGCTATTCACACAGCACTGCAGCTTCTCAGTTCATTAGAGCTTTCAAGCTATGTAGGTTTGGGGAAGGATCTGGCCAGAGGTGCCTGATGGGCTCCAGGGCTGAGTTGTACGATGTCTTCTGTAGGCCTGCAGCTGCTTTGCTGAGAGCAGTGGTCCGCAGGGTCCCATCCTCCTCCAGTCTTCTGGATGTTTAACTTCAGTCAGCCTTTGTGGGCACCACGGCGACAGGTGTGTCCGGCCGACCCAGCAGCTTCTCAGCACCGGGTCTTCCCCAGGGCTCTTGCGACCCAACTCCTGACACTAAGCTGCAGGCCCAGTCCAAAGGTTCTCATGAAAAATAAGCATGAAGACATGGTCTCGAGCATTTCACTGTTACTATGAAGAAATTAAAATGGGAGACTTCAAAAAAATACATAAAAAGCCTCTTAAGATGACAGCATTTTGGGCACTAGCTTGATTGGCCTGGCGGGGAACACAAGGGCCTGACTGCCGCCCACCCCAGGAAGTGCAGCACAGCAAGCACCCTTGGGAAGAGATGCTGCGGAACACGCTGACCCCACCCCAGGGAGCCTGTCCCAGGGGTCATGCTCCTTTCAGCTGAGCCTCCTGATAGCAAAGCAGAGCGGGGAGCCGCACACCTACGGCCCGGCCCTTCCCAAACCTGTCCAGTTCACTGTGCGAGGCCAGGCCTGGCTGATGGCTCTGCCTCCTCACCAGGCACCCCCTTTCCTGGTGGCCCGTCCACTGACTCTCCCTCCCCTTATCTACCCACTTCCACCAGCCCAGCTCTCTTGGTACAAGGCAAGCAGAGCACCAGAGAGGACAGCACAGGAAGGCAATGGAGTCCCTAAGTCCCATGCACAGTGGGCTTGGCTTCTGTGGGCTGTGGCCCATGTTACAAATGTCTTTTAAAAAGCTATGTATGTATGTGTCTGAGTTGAGTGCCCACGGAAGTCAGAAGTGGGTGTTGAACACTTTGGAGCTGGAGGTACAGGTGGTTGTAAGCCACCCAATGTAGGTGCTAGGAACTGAACTTGGGTCCTCTGCAAAAGCACTACTCACTACTCACTCTTAACCGCTGAGCCATTGCTCCAGCCCCTGAGATGCCTGATTTTTTATTTTTCAGCCTTTTGGGGGGGAGGGGGCGGTCAGGGTCTCCCTGCAGTCCCAGCTGGCCTGGAACTCACTATGTGGTTCAGACTGGCCTCTATCTCAGTGATCTGCCTGCCTCTGTCTCCTGAGTGCTGGGATGAAAAGCATGCGCCATCTTGCCCAGCTAGATGTCTGTTTCTTATTGCTGTGGTAACAGGTAACTGCCAACTTGGTTTAAATCCCAGACAAGTCAAGAACCAGTAGGTCTCACACTGAAGCACGTCTTGGCAGCACTTTGTTCATTCCGGGACTCCAGGCCCCTTTATCCCATGGCTAATGGCCTTACCACTGTCTTCTGGACGGGAACTCCAGGCTGAGTCCTCATGCTGTTGCCTCTGGGTCTCTGCTCTGCTGTCCCGCCCACCATTAAAGGCCTTGTGTGAACAAGCTCAGGTCATCTCCATGCCCACATCAGGGCAAAGCAACCTCTATTCCACCTGCAACGTTGTCCCCTCGGTGCAGGGTTGAGAACTTGGGGCATGTTTAGTGTCAGAGGTATCAGTCTACCTATCTTTCTGCCCATTTACCCCCTGCCAAACATCCATCCTGCAGGCAAAACACTCGTCACATCGACAAGGTAAAGCCAGGCCCTAACCTGACCTGGTCTCATCAGCTGAGAAGCCTCAAGTCAAGTGAGGTATTGCTACAAGTGTGACCCATCCTGGCCGATCAATCCCTCTGCCCCTGCAGGCCTGTGAGCCAGACGTACATCATGTGCTCCCAGCCACGGGACTGACAGAAAGCCGGCTGCAGACATCCACTGAGGCTCAAGGGTCTAGCCCTGTGCCCTGCCCCATTTGTAGGAAGCACAGCGTTGGCAGCTGGCCGCCAGTCAACTTCCTGCCCGAGAACTTTCGGACAGCACACCTTCCGTCTCATCCCACTGCAGGGCTACTGATGACATACAGTTCTCAGGAGACTTTGGGGACTCCTGTGTCTGTCACGGGGACACATTCCCTGACAAAACTCTTGTCCACAGGCCTTTCCCTAAGCCTTCTCTATTTTAGCTTCTGGTTGGAGGCTGACTCCACACTCACCTCTTCCAAGAGCCTCTGCCAATGAACACTCTAGGCTTTCTGTCCTGCTGAGGTTTGAGCACAGGACTGTCTGGCCTCTTTCTCCAGAGCACACCTGCAAATCTCTAGTGGTTTGTCCATCTCACAGGCCGACACTGGTTAGGCGCTAGCTCCCCTTTGGCCCACAGCTTACTGTTTTCTCTCTGCACACTACACAGTGGCAAGACCTGGCTGCCTCTCGTGCTGCTTGGAGACTTCCGCCAGATGCCCAAGCTGCCTGCCCTCTGCCAGCACACCTCGTCTCGTGGCCAGTGGCATGCCTTCTCCCGGGCCCTCACAGTAATGCCGCTCACACTTACAAATGGTTGCCACAACTCTGCACACACGGCTTTCCCCGCTGTGCCTTTACCCCCCACTCCTAAGTAGCAGACTGACACATTTCTGCCAATGATGTTTAGCAGATCCCGGGCCTTCCCCATCTCGCCCCCACCCCCCATGTGCAGCCTCTGCTGCCCAGAGTCTGCCCAGCTTGAGTTGAGCAGTTGAGCTCCACTACAGGCTGAACCCAGGGACACCCCCCACCCTGCCCCAGCCCCGTGTTGGCCAACTCTCAGCAAGGTGCTGCCCTGGTCATGGAGAGCACATGGAGCCAGCCAGTGCACCTGAGCTTGAGGTGAGGACTGGCTCCTAGCACTGCCCAGCAGGTGGCAGCAGCTCCCCTTGATGCCCGCCACTTCCACAGGTTCTAACAGTCCATGTACTTGGAGATCTAGCTGCTCATTCCTATCAGACCAGCAGGTATCAGATGACTCCCCACGGAGACGTCACCCCACTTAGACTCTACCTCAGGCTCCACACAGCAGCTCCAGCTAGAAGCCTGTCTTCCCAGAAGCCGGCCAGGGCTCTGCACCGGACAGCCTCTCCACCAGCCTCTAATATACCCACCAGCCTCCACGGGGCAGCCAGAGACGTGGCAGGTCTGCTCTCTGAAGGGTTCTGTCTAGAGCCCAGCTCCCTGTATCTGGGAGTTGAGCCAGGGAAGGCCCAGCAGGTCCATCTCTACCCCATTCCTCTTGTCCTTTGCCCAGGGCTCCCTAGGGCACCCTCAGCCAGCAGAGGTCCTGCCTTGAACTCTATCTACAGCAACCCTAGACATGGCATCCTGAGGCCTCCGCTTCGGGAGTCCACAGCAAGCAAGCTGGGCAATACCCAGGGGTCAGGGTTCAGGCAGTCTGGTGGCTCTGTTCCCAGGAATTGGGTCAGGAGGCTTAGAGTTGGTCCAGGGAGGTTTGCTGTTATTTTTGACAGGGATGCCCACCCAGCCTAGCCCTAGGCTGGGCTCCAACTCGCAATTCTCCTGCCTCAGCCTCACAAGGACTCCTGTGGAGAGGTGGTGGGGTCAGGCTGTGAAGACCGGGATTTTCTGGTGAGTCCTGCTAATCCTTAGATAGGGGCCGCTCTCTGTTGTGAAGGTCCAAAGGCAGGTGGGGTTGGCTCAGGTGTTCACAGGAGCTGACACGTCCCCACAGAAAAGAGAAGAGCCTCCAGCCCTCCATTTAGCTCCTGGGGGATGCTGATGCTGCAGAGTGGAGAAAAGACCAGGTAGCCGCACGTGCACTGCATAGGCTGAGCTAGAGGGCCAGGTGAGCACTAAACCTGGGGGCCCACAAGCTAAAGGACATGTGGGCTGCTGGATATCCCAGGAACACACCACGGCTGCTGGCGCCAATCAGCAGGCACAGCACAGGCTGCCAGGGCCCAAAGTTCTGAGGTCTGTGCTGACCAGGCCATTCCCTCACCTGCTTCCTCTTCTCAGCCCACCTGGGCCCTGGACCAACTCCAGGCTTGAACTCAGGCCTTGCCCCAACCTGGAATGCAGGCTGCTGGCTCCTTGGCCCCCACTGTTGAGCCTCAGCCAACTGCAACCATGTCTTGGGCCTCTGTCCGCCCATGAGGCTGGGTACAGAAACAGTGAGGATGAGGTCGAGGCCACCTGGGCCGGTGACACTTGAACCCCTCCCTACCCAGAAGTCTCAAGGAAGATCAGGACCACTTGGAACAGCAGGCTAGGACACACAGGCTCTGACCTGAGAGAATTCTTTTTATTATGACTGAACAGATGAACTAAAGCGAATTCTGCCTTCTGCTGACAGTCCTGTCTCCACAGGGCCTTAGCCCTGTCCTGGCCCTGCCCTGGCCCCTGTGCACAATGGGCCCTCCCTGGGCACTGAGGAAGCAGCAAAGGGGGGATGACAGGAGCAAGCAGCAGGCGTGGGCCCTCCTGGGTCACCCCAGGCCTCTCTACCCCAGCAACTGAGCCACCGACAGCCAGGATCCAGGCAAGGGCCGGGAAGGGAACGGGGGGAGGCTTCTGCCAAAGCCCCAGTTCCAAAGCAGAGGACCCTGGGTCTGCAGATCAAGCCCCCTCAGAGGAGACACCTCTCACAAGGTGCTTCTTTCAAAGCCGCAGAGCCCCTCAGAGAAGGGGCAGGGGAGGGCAAGAGCCAAACGGAAGACCCAAGAAAGGAAAACCCCACAGAAGAAAACTCAAAACATCCAATAAATGTTTGTTGAATGAACGAATGAATCCAAAGGCTCTTCGCTACAAACGGCACTCATCCATCCAAGAGAAAGCCAGGAAATGCGCCTTGACCCTGGCGGCATCTGTGGAGACCACACTCGGAGCAGCCCGGGACCCTCAGACCTTGCCACCAGCATGCCCGGGCACGTGTGCGCACACGCAGACACACAGCTGTCTCTTTGCACATGTGCACCCATGTGGCCCTGGGGCTCATCTCTCCTTCACATGGTTCTGTGCCCCCTGGGCCCCGCCGCTGGCCCCATCCCCAGTGGCACCACCAGCGGCAGCGTTGCTGCACAGCACCTCAGAGAGGTCGTCCATGACGGCGGTCTCTTTGGGGTCAAGCAGGTTGAACTCTCTTGTGAAGAGAATGAAGTGGACGTACAGTGTGTTCAAGTGTCCGTGCAGCTCGAGGGCCAAGGTCTCCTTGAAGTGGGCCCAGTAGATGTGGCCCAGCACGTGGAACAGGTACTTGCAGATCTTCTTCACCAAAGACTCGAAGGAGCTGGGGAATTCTCTGCCTGGGGGGAGGTCACATGTCACAGACCTGCCAGGAGGCCAGGCTCCTACAACCGGGGTTAGCCCAGAGTGCTCACGCCACCCCCCAACACTGCAGCCTCCACAGCACTGCATGTAGGGACTGGTGACAGCCAAGCCATACTGGCCACAGCATGGACCACGCATGGGCCCTCAGGCTCTGTGTGCTTCCCTGGCAAGCCCTCCAGGGCTATCTGTGGACAGGGGCTGGGAGTGATGACAAGTACACAGGCTCCCCCTGCAGGCCAGTGTTGTTCCTTTGGCTGCTTAGGACAAGCTCCCCTGCAGGCCAGTGCTGTCCCTTAGGTCGCTCAGAATGAGCTCTGGGTCCCCGTCAGGCCCTAGACAGCCCTGGACACACCAGTCCCAAATAAGGTGGACTGTGATGGCCTCATTGTGTAGAACTGCTGGCAGAAGCAAAGGGGAGAAGTCAAGGCCCAGGGGCTCAGGGTGTAGGTGGGCACTTGCCTCCAGCAGCTCTGAACCCTACAATGAGGTAACTCCTTCCCTCCACAGTTCAGTTCCCACGTGCTGAGCAGAAGCCGGAGCCACACAGCCATTGCCCTTTTAGACCCCTGCCTTGCAATCAGATCCGAGGCCCTGTGGCCCAGTGGAGTAAAGCAGTGGTTGGCCTTGCAATGAAGCCCGCTCAGAGCACAGGTGGGGTGCACGCGGCAAGAGACATACCGTATTTTGTGGGGAAGACATCTTCGTCAGTCACCAGTTTCTGCACAGAGCTCATGACGAAGTCAACATACTGGGGGGCTGTGCACTTGACCTTCTTCCCCCGCTCATCATACCAGTAGTACTGTCTGTGGGGACAGAGACTTGATCAGGGTGCCGGCCCTGCCACATACCCACCCCAAGAGCAGGCTCCCTCTCACACAGCACAGGGCTGTGGACAGCCCAAGGCCCGTCACTGTTCAAAGTCAGCATCCAAAAATGCTCAGTGGCATCCAGGGAAGAATACGAACCACAGTCACATGACCAAAAACGTACAACATAGGACAATGAATGTGTCACCTTCATTTCTCCCTGTTTCTTCACAGCATCAGAGTCTATCCTTCATAATAAACATGCACCACGTTTTTATTATTTGGACACAGGTGTCTGCCTAGAAGTGACCTGGGGCTGGCCGAGGGCTCAGACCCTTGTCAGTGTCTCAGCATTAGAAGCCACCCTCCCCACAGGCATAGTGGGTGCCTACAGTCAGTGGTCTGGCTCTGGAGGCCCATCCCAAACTCCCCAACCTGTGCATAGGGTAGCTAGTCCCCATGTGACTGCCAGTTCTGAGCAGACCAGTGTCAAGAAAGGGGACACACTAGGTGTACAGAGCCAGAGTCATCACGTCGCATGGACCCCATAGCCATCCCTCGTTCTGTGGAGAGCTGGTGCTGTGCCCCTCAGGCATCCCCTTGGGAGTCCTTGCCATGCAGGTGTCACGTGGGTGCAGGTGTCACACGGGTCTCTCACAAGCCCCTGGATCTGGCTGCGTGGGTATCTGTCCCTCTCACCCGACCAGTACTGACTATCTTCTCAGGATCTGCCACTTGTCCTTCCATTAGGACCAGCTGCTCACCTGCTGGTGCACGGAGGGCTCTCTGCGTGTTCGGGACACTAGTTTGTGTGTAGTGGGTGCCTCCCAGATGTGCCCTCCTGCCGTGGTTTTCTCTCTCCCCATAGCTATCGAGTTCTGAATCATCACGAAGTCCAACTGGCAGGTCTTCAGTATCAGCTCCTTTGATGTCACAGGCCAGAGAACTCCTCCATCTCCTCCAGGTCTTGTCCTCTCACACTTTTCTGCAGTAGGTGTGAAGCTTGAGGTCGACGTTCCTTCCCCTCCACTCTGTAACGCTGGCTTTCGACTAGCAGTTGTAGAACAACCTGTCCTTTCAGTTTCAAGAGGCTGCACTCAGTTTCTTTCTGGACTCTGCTCTGACCCACTGACTTGTGTGTCTGTCCCTTGGTCTACACCACAGTGCCTCAGTTACCCTGGTTTAGCAGTGTACCAACTGTGGGCCTCCTCCAGCTACTGTGCCTAAATTCCAGAAAGGAACAGCTAACAACTCTGCTGGGATTTTATCAGGGAATGTACTAAACCACAGATCTGTTCAGAATAGATTTGTGCGTTCGGTGTTCTGAGTCCCCAATCAAGGACCACAACGGCACACCCCCTGATACTTGCATGCTGGCTGACTTCCTGAACCTGGCCCTCTGTGGTTTTCAGGCAGAGCAGCTTCCTGCTCTGGAGCTCTGATTTACCAGTGGCTTCCAGCTGCACACAACAGCTGGTTGTTCTGTGTGTTGACCTTGCTACATCCATTCCATAGCTGGAACCCTTGAGGTTTTCCACAATTACGTTCTATGTGACTAGGGACAGTTCACTTCTCTTCCAGCGTGGATGGCTTTCCCTGCCTCTTCCTTGTCTTACTATACTAGATGAGTTTTGAAGTTCTGTTGGTCAAAGTCCATTCGATCCTAGCTATGCAGAGGGTTTTGTGATGTTCCCTAGTTGTCCTTACACTATCTGCTGGGCTGTAGGGCTCCTCCCCAGTTCTCACATTCACATTCCTCTTTACCCGTCTTGCTGCTCTGTCCCCATCAGCCGACTCACTGATTACTGCTCCCAGAAGCCAGTTTTGGTGAGCTCCATCTCTGTGCATGTCCTCTCTTCTACTCATTGGTTGGTTCTGGTTTTGGTTTTCTACTTTCTCTGTGACTGAAACTCACAGAGGTCTTCGTCTGGAATACGCATAGTCCTCTGAATTTCTCTCACTAAGCCTTGCTGTAGCTGTGGGCCATGAATTCTTTTCTTTCTTTCTTTCTTTCTTTCTTTCTTTCTTTCTTTCTTTCT
>NW_008356261.1:1507179-1525163 GCF_000622305.1 Nannospalax galili
GTGTTTCTGAGAGGCTCCCATTCTTGGCCTGGACTCCTCCAATACCTCTGCCTCAGTCTCCCAACGTCTGGGGTTACAGATGGGCGCGACTATATTCGGCTCTATCTCACAAATTCCGATATCTTGCATTTTTACTTGTGTTTGGTCCAAAACAGCTTCTCAGTCCCTCGTGATTTCTTTCCAAGTTGTGATACTTGAGCGTGCTGATCCCCACGTGTTGGAGATGTTCCTGTTATTTCTAGCACCGATTCCAGCTGAATTCCACAAGGATCACACAGTTTATGGAGTGTGACTTCAATCTTCCAAAGCTCTCAAGGGCTCTTCTGAACCCAGGACGGGGTCTACTTTGGGAGCATCCTTTATGAGCTAGAATGTTCTCAGACGTCACCTCAGCCAGGGGCATGTCCCCACCTTCTCTGTTCCTGCCCCTCCTCCTGCAGCTGGCAACTTGCTGTGAAGTTCTACCACCTGCAGCACAGCCGGGGGGCACAGGCGCAGCCCACCTCCTGTGGAAACCCGTTGGAAACCTCGAGCCTCTGTGCTATGCACACGGACACTTCAACTGTCGTCCAGTTTGTCTTTTCCCTCTTGTACTGTGAACCCTCAATCAATCGATCGATCGATCCCAAACAAAATGGAATGCTTTTTGGAAACCCCTGTGCCCAGCTTGCATTGTTGACATTTACCACACTGTTGGTTTTCGGTCTGTTCTGTTTTCAGTTTACCCACCAGGACCCGACTCTGTCTTTGTGTAGTTTTCCAGGTTGCATAGAGGACTGGAAAGCACATACTTGGTTCTTCATGCTTGACTTAGCACCTAAATGTGTCTTCAGCTAGACAGTCAGCTGCAGCACTGAGTGGACACCTTCCCTCCCCATCATGGCTCACATGCCCCTTCTCTGCACCCCAAAAATGTGTCAGAATGCCTCATTTCTATGCTCACTCTCACACAACCACAAATCTCCATGAGCTCCACAGGAGGGTTGTGCTGCTGCTGTTGCTGCGGCTCTTCCTTCACCTGGCATGCAGCTGAAGCCTCACTGGAACTCTCCTGTGGGTCAAGCCAGCTCACACTGGTCCATTCACCCATGTTCCTGAAGGACATGACTGCCGGATGTGGAATATGGGATAATGCCTCTTTGGCACCAGACAGACAGCCACACAGGACCATCCCAGCTGCCACGGGGTCTTTACTGTGCCTGGTGACTATAGAGTTTCATAGTCCCCCAGGGCTCACTCAGCTCTACCAGTCTAAAGGGCCATCTCTGACACACACTCGGCCATGTTTCTGAACATGTCTTGACTCCCTTGGATGCTGGTCTTTGGGGATTATTCCACAGGCACAGGAGAGATAGAAATGTGCCCTAGCCTAGTGAGGGCCCTCCTCTAATCCAGGTAAACCTCCGGGACTGGTAAACAGCAAGATCTGTAGAACCCTGGCTAAGTTTCCTTTTCCTTTCAAACTAATTTTAAGTTTCCATCCCTTGTTCTCAAATGATTCCTAGGAAGGGATTATAGGAGTTAACAATTCATAGAAAGTGATCCCACGAAGTAGGCAAAAGCCCAGCTCAGCTCTCTCCCTCTCCATCACGGACGGGACGCAGCAGGGTCCACATCCGTATGCAGGTCTGCCCAACACCTCACAGCTCCTATGCTCTCAAGGAAGCTTCTTCCTAACAAATCCAGTACTGGGGCATGTGGAAGAAGCTAGGGAGGACATCAGGTTGGTTGGCATTGTCTAGGCTGTGCACGTGCCCAAGTGCTGCCCTCACGATCTGCCATGGGCCTGTCCCTCAGAGGCTACCTCAGTCCCACACAGGTTAAGCTTGTTCCTAGCAAGACTACCCAGCTCAGCTGACTACGGCAGAAGGGATTCCTGCACCTGCTGCACGGAGGTGGATGGCAGGCTCTCCAGAGCAGAGTTCGGCTGTCTGGGGAGCGGTGCCTATGGGGAGGACTGAATGCACATGCCTGTTTCCATGTGTCCACAGCATCTTGACAGCAAAGAGCCTTCATGGAAGAGCTCCCGCCTCCCTAGGCCACATCCACTGAGGCTGAGCCCTGACAGCAGTCTGTTCACTCCTACCACTAACCTAGTGCTGCTGGTCCCACCCACAAAGTAGGTCCCCTAAAGCCCCTCAGGACACCCGCCTTCTACAAAACTAAATGTTTATGGGCTTCCAAGAGAGCACCCAGCACCAGATCTGTCAAAAAGCTGTCAATACAGCCCCTCGGCTGGCATGATGAGCCTGTTCACCTAGCCCTGCAACTCCGACTGAGCGCTCTGCAGGCTCAGGGAGCAGCTGAGCATGGTCTGCTTGTCGCTTCTGCTGGCTCTGAGCAGCCCAGTGCCCCGTCAGAGGCACTCAGGCAGTGCTTCTGGCTCCCAGGGGCCAGAGGACTCTGAGCAGCTGGCATCCCAGACAGCAGGGTGAACCATGGGCCCATCCCATGCCTCCCAGCAGGCACTGTGGCCAGGCGGCTACTCACGTGTTGCACACGGCCATCGTCTGACACGTCTCTCCTGTGCAAAATTCTGAGATTGTGCTATACTGCAGGTTGATGTGGTGGAAAAATGTTGTTGCTGGAAGAGAAGCAAAGGGCCAGGTGAGCACTTAACCCTGCTCCAGCCACCTGACAGGGCACAGGCTCAGCTGAGTACGGTCCTTTCCTTTCAGGGACCACTTCACACCCAGGTGGCAGGTAGGCTGCTGAGCACTGCTTTGGGGGGTGGGGGGGATAGCTGGAGACGGGGAGAGAGAAAAGAGGGAGGCTCCCCGCTCTCACGCACTGTTGCTGGCCAGCCACTCGTTGAGGTCGATCTCCCGGGGCAGCACCACCAGCTCCTTGAACTCAAAGTCAGTGATCCTCGACTTGGTGTGCTCGGGGTCCAGGTACGCCTTCTTCTCCTCTGCAGCGGGTTTCTTGCCGTTTGGCTTGGCTTTAGACTTCCTGTCAAGAGAAGGGACAGAGTGGTCACCACATGCAGTTGGGGCCAGACCATACCAGGCCTCAGAGGGCCTGGCCTGCTGGGCTGTATCAGATGCAAGCAAGAAGAGGGGCCACCAAAAATCCTCAAGTGAATCCTGCCCCAGCCAGGGCCCAGACTATTCTGGGCAGAGGCAGTAGCCTCTGGGTGGTTGGAGCCTAGAGCCCAAGGCAGGTGGGTGGTGGCCACACTAGCGTGGGCCTCCTCAGCCATGACCCTACAGACAGCCTGCTTAACACTGGACCGTGCTGCTACATGGGCGGACAACAGGGGTCAACACCTGTGCTTGAAGTGTAAATCCTGGAACAAAGCCGCTCTCCTGGGGGCCCCAGCAGAGTCCTGCAGGCTGCATGCAAGCCCAGGATGAGGCTCCACCTTCCAGGTGGTCCAGCTTCAGGAGAGTGCATGGCGCCCATCAACACTTCAGGGCAAGGACAACCTTGGGAGGTACTAGGTTGCAAACCCACACCCCCAAACACAGGATGCTCTCCCCAATAGTCCAAGGCTGGCCAGCTGAGGGCTGGCTGCTCCCACAGGTCCTGTTGACATGCTCTACCACTGAGCGGCACACTCCCCTTGCTGGATTAGCTATGCCCGGGAGGGGCACTCACCTTGTCACCCTGCATGGAGTGAACGCAAAGGAAACACCTAAGGTGAGGCTCTGCCACAGCACCAGGACCTCCTCCACCAGGTCCCAGGGAAGCAGAGGCAGAGTAAGAACCCAGCCAGACGACACAGGACTCTTAAACTTCCACCTTGTTTTAATATAGTTGTGTTGCTTTGTTAACACACAGTGGGACTTACTATGCTTATTTTAAACAGGAAATGCATGCCTTTTAAATGCCTTATGTTCACTCAAATAGTACCCCTAAAGCAGCACACACTGATCCCACCCATAGGTAGTTGCTCCCCCAATGCTGGTGGCAGCACTGAGCCCGTGAGCCTGTAGCCCTTAGTGAACAGTCTCCCAGGCAGGGCAGTGAGCTGGGTGTGTCCCCAGAGAGAACTACAGTCCCCACAGGCAGTGAAAGCTTGGCCCAAGTTCTCGAAGGGCTACTAGTCAAGCCAGGATAGACGAGATTGCCAATGTCTCTGTCCCTGTCATACATATGGCTAAGTCTGTGCCAGTCAGAAGTCTGGCCAGTGGGCTCCTTCCTCAGGGTGATCAGGTGAAGGCCTGAAGAGGCTGCTTCTGTGCCCACGTCAGGCCAGCTGGACAACAGACAGGCACTTCTGGGCACTGACCACACAGTATGTGGTGCAAGGAAGTCTCCACCAACCCCTGAACTGCCAGTGGGCACCCACATGGAGCGCTGTCTGATATGAAGCTCAGGATGAGGGTCCTGAGGAGTCTGATGGTAAATATTCCCACAGGAGAGGTGAGCCTCCTGTTCAAATTTAACAACTAATCTCTTCAACAGTAAACATTAGGACTAAAATGTAAGACGTAAGCTGGGTGTAGTGGTGCACACCTTTAATAAACCCAGCACTTGGGGGGCAGAGGCAGGCGGATCTCTGTGAGTTTGAGGCCAGCCTACATAGTAAGTTCCAGGCCAGCTGGGGCTACAAGGAGACCCTGTCTTAAAAAGACCAAAATAAATAAATAAAAATTAAATACTTAAAAAATATAAGATGCAAGCCGGGCGTGGTGGCGCACGCCTTTAATCCCAGCACTCAGGAGGCAGAGGCAGGCGGATCTCTGTGAGTTCCAGGCCAGCCTGGTCTACATAGTGAGTTCCAGGACAGCTGGGGCTACAGGGAGACCCTGTCTCAAAAAGGCCAAAAAAAAAAATATATATATATATAAGATGCAAAATCTATACTGGCAAGAAGTCTCGTGACCAGAAACAGTCGCTTCTGACTAGAAACGCTCAAGAAGAGCTTCTGCAGCAGGCTGAGAGGGGATGCACAGTGGGCGAATCAAAGGCAGACCCTCTTCCGGTGAGGCCAGCCACTGCCAGGAGCACAGGACTGCATAGAACCTACTACAGGGGTCACAACAGACCAGGAAAGTGAAGGCAGCACAGATCCAGGCACAGGAATCCTGTCTCAGAAACAGCCTCCTTAGGAGCACCCACCCTGCTCCACAGGGGTGAGAGGAAGCTGGAGCACCCTGCAGGAGAAGGACTGCACAAAAGTCACGACTGCCAGGGCCAAACCTCCTCCCAAACGGGTGGGGGGGGGGTCTGTGTTAGTGCCTTGCTCAGCCCCCTATGCCTACTCCAAGTGAGGCCTGGCTATCAGGATGGTACAGCGTAGGCCTCAGGCCAGGGCATTGGCTAGGTATCGGCCTTCCTAACCTGAGTATGCAGATAAGCTACAGGGCATGGTGCCGGGAGGCAGCCTGGCCTGGCTGTGTCCCTGTCCTCCACAACCTTGGGAGGCCACGTGGGGGTGAGGGTGGGGGTGGGGTGGGGTGAAAGGTCTTTCTAACTCTGACTGTGACCTATTTTTTCCTTTCTTGTGCTTTGAAAAGTTGCTGATGGTTTATTTAAAAGAAAGAGGAAAGAAAAATGCTCCCCAAATGCCAGGGAAATGTTTTCCGTTCAGCTTCTCATGGCAGAGCTCAGCCTTAAAAGGCGACATGTGCTCAGCCTTCAGGGCAGGGCCAAAAGCAGCAAGAGCCAGGCAGGGACAGGGCAGGGCTCAGCCCAGTCCTAGAACTCCTGTCAGGGCTGAAGCATGGGTGCGGATACACCACACAGAAAGTGGCATGAGCTTCTGGGCCCAGCAGCCCAGCAGTGTGGCCACCATCCTTTCCAGAAGCTGTGGACAGGGACAAGCCCAAGGAGGGGCTCTGCTGGTGTCTTCAGGACACGTCCACTCCGTCCTCAGCACGGCATCCTAGGACACATCCACTCCGTCCTCAGCAATTCTCAGATTCCTTGACTACTTGTGTGTGCTGAGCTCACTCATTCAGACAGAGACCCACCTGGAATGTAATGCCAGGCATGTCCAATCACATGAGAGCCCAAGCCTAGCACCAACCCTACCCGGGTCAAGGCCTCTAGTGTTCTTAAAGGGCAGGTTTCCTCGGGACTACCGAGCTGATTTCTGCCTCCTATGTACCTTGTCTTGAGGGCCAAGACTATATAGCATGGGGCTGGTGGGGGCCAAGCTGTCAAACCGTCTCCATGCTCTGAGCTTAAGAAATGTCTCCTGCAAGTAAAGGGAGTGACAGGACAGCCAGGCAGAGCTGCCAATAGGCAGTAGTCATCACCATGGCTCTTGGGCACAGCCCCAGGACACATTCGAAGAGGGCCCTATGAACATCATTCTGCCGTCATACCAGCACTCCCTTCACAGCAGGGATGGGGTCTTTGGACTGAGGCCACCCTCCAGGGGTAGGGATAGGACAGTGTCTAAAAGGCCTGGCTTCCTCTGTGATGGGCCATGGGAGCCCAGGGTGACGTCAGAGGTGGTAAGCAGCTGTCATGCTGGACACCAGCACATGATGCTATTGATTGGCCCTTGCCTTCCTAGAACATGCAGGCAGGTGCACACCAGGCCTAAGCCTTCCCTGCTTTAGTCTTGTCCTCCCTGCTGTCCCCATCATGCAGAGCCAGCCCAGGCTCTTGAGCTCATGAGGTACACTTCGTGACAGCCTCCTGCCAACCTAAGTTTCTCTGGGTCCCAGTCACAGGGCCTTCACCCCTGCCCGGGAGGCAGGAGGCAGAGGCAACACAGGACCAGTCTCCGCTTGAAGAACATGACAGAGATGCTGGTGTTCCCATTTCCCACCTTCCCTGAGGGAGGGGGACTCAGCCAGGGCACCAGGCTCATCTAGAGGGCCAGTTCTAGTTCCTTTGCTAGGGTCTCTGTCCTTACCTGGTGGGAAGAACAGACAAACATCCCCCCAGACTCTGTCCAGCCCAGGCCCAGAAACCCTCTCAGGGCACTTAGGGTCATGGCCTCAGAGGCTGGCCAGGCCTGTATACTTGCTTGACATCATGGGCTCGTCCAGCTTCCCTTGACTACACTGTGACCCCACAGGTACAATGACATCCCTGGCTGTGGAGGGAGGACTGTGGGGTCAAGGCCTTGAGTGACCAGGGAGTAGTGCTAGGCCTCAGTGTACCCACAGGCCTGCCAATGCTCCTGGAAGGAAGAGCCCTCCAGCAAAGCCCCGAACAGTGGAGTTGAAGCTGGCCCCACTGAGCAGGCATTGCCCACGTTCTAGGCTATACCAGAATCACCTTCTTCCTACCTCCATGTGTCCACCTGGCCTCAGCCTATTGCCCCCTGCTCTACTGTCACAGCACTCTGTCCACCCCTAGTCCTGGTCCTCTAAGACCCCACCCATCAAATGCCACAGTCTCTAGTCCATACCCCATGACACCAGGCCCTTTGGCAACCCCAGTACAGGTGTGAGTTGGGGCTAGTTGCCATGTCTGACCTCCAAGGAGCAGCAAAAACTTGCAGCTTTTAAAAACAAATCTCTGAAGCCAGGTGTGGTGGCACACGCCTTTAATCCCAGCACTTGGGAGGCAGAGGCAGGCAGATCTCTGTGAGTTCAAGGCCAGCGTGGTCTATACAGCAGCAAGTTCCAAGACAGCTGGGGCTACAGGGAGACCCTGTCTCAAAACAAACAAGCAAGCAAATTTCTACATCTGTGGGCTCCTAGGCACAGAGCAAGGCAGCTGTCGTGTTGCCGTGGGAGCCAGGCCAGGAGCACCTTTCTGAGACCAGGACGGTAAGATGCTTGCGCTGGCACCTGCTTTTCCCTACATAGTATGGCTCAGTCTGCATCCCCTCACTAGGACCCCATCCTGAGCTCCACTTTGCCTTCTTCAGCCTCTGACCCCACACGGATGCTCAGAAAGCAGAGCCCACCCAGTAAGAGTGGGACTTAGACGGGGGAGGTATGTGTGCGAAGTCAAAGGGATGGAGGGCAGGAGGAGGCCAAGGTCTGGGGGTGGTGGGGTGGGGATCCAAGAGTCCCATGGCAAAGCAGAGAGTACCAGGAGGAGGAGCAGTACAGGCACTGCAGGCCTCCAGAGAAGCAGGGGAGGGCTTGCTTCCCACCACTGCCAGCTGGGTAAACCTCGGGAGAGTGGGGGTTAACATTGCAGGGGCAGATGTTAACAGTGGGAGGCTGGAGTTAACATCCAGGGGTAGAGGTTAACACTGAGGTAAAGTGCAGATAGTAATACTGAGTGGACTGCAGATTTACACTGAGAGGCCAGGGGGTTACGCTGAGGGGGCAGGTATTATCATGGGATGGGAGAGCTAACACTGAGGGGCCAGGGGGTTACACTGAGGGGGCAGGTATTAACATGGGATGGGAGAGCTAACACTGAGGGGCCAGTGGTTAACAAAGAAGGGGCAGATGTTAACATGGAGGGCTGGGGATTAACACTGAAGGGGGCGGGGTTAATACTGAGGGGCTGGGATTAACAGTGAAGGGCAGAGGGGGCAGGGCAGAAGCAGGCATGGAGACACAAGCCCTCCCAGCCCAGGACTGAGGACCACTACTATTTAGGCAGACTGTAGCTAGAGGCTAAGAGGAGTCAGTGTGGACCATCCCACTAGGGCTCATACACTCCTTGTCAAGGCAAGTGTCTATGCTGGCCAGTCTGGAGAAACCCTAGGTCCAGAGCCCCCATGACACCAACTAGCATAGACACTCTGCTGGACGCTCACTGCCTAGCCAAGTACTCCAGGCTTCCTTATCCCCGAGATATCACTGAACTAGAGCATGTTCACCCTGATTGTCCAGTCTCTGCTACGCTTCTGGGCCTTAGTCTCTGAGGGGCCTGGAAATTGTGTTTCTAACACCGGGAAGCCCACATCTGAACCAAATCCTCACTAATCCCATTTCCTGTAGCTTGGCTTCACAGGCTGATGTGGGAAGACCTTCCTGGCCATCTGATCCTTCAGCACCACCTCACTGCATAGGCTGGGCTGGCCAGAAGCAGCAGAAGGGCCACGGTAGCTCTCTCTCGGCATCCCTGTGCCCGTGACGTAGTAGAGAACAGAGCTGGAGCACACCGGACAGCAGAGGGGACACGGACACACCAGAGCTGAGCACATCTAGCTAGTACTCTGCTATTCCCACCAGACCCTGCCTGTTAGGTACACTCCTTGGGAAGGCCAGGCAAAGGTGCTCCCAGGGGACCTCCCCAGTGGGGTCAGCCTAGGCCCCGATTTTCCAGAAGGTGGTCAAGAGTCACTGGCAGGTGGGTGCCATCTTTATGTTCCCTGCGGCTGGTGTTGGTGCTTGTTCACCACACATACAGAAACACACCGACATGGCACTGGCCTCTACGTGCTGCTCACATCCACCACCTTCCAAATTAGAGCCAACAACGCCACCAATTTGCCAACACACTTCAAAAACTTCACACCTTCACATCAGAATTGACCGGCTAGCTCCCAGCTCCTGCGTCCACCTCTTGTGGACCTTCCCTGTCCAAGCGGACAGGTGATGACATGTCGGCAATGGTCCCCGGAGGAGCAGAGGTAGAGGAGCCCAGGGAAGGTGGGTACACAGGACAGGAGAACTCAGCAGCTACTCTCAAGGGAAGCCCAAACAGACTGGACTCACCTCAGCCTCACCAAGAGCCCTGCTTTGGGGTACAATTAAAGAGGCATTAGAAAAGTGGACACTTCCGTCGTAAACGATGGTCACTGAGAAGAGACAGGCACAGATTCCTGCACAGAAGGACTTGGCTGAACTCTAGAAGGTGACACATCAAAGTGACTGTGTGGCCGAGGAGCATGCTCCACGGTCCCCAAAACCACCACCCTGCCTGCAAGCCGTGGACATACATTCCTACAATTCTACTTGCATGGCAGGCAGGCGCAGGCACTCGCGTGTGCGCACGTGCTCTCTGTCTCTCTGTCTCTCTCTCTCTCTCTCTCTCTGTCTCTCTCTCTCTCTAGGCTGGAGGAAAGAACACTACTGCAGGTCAGAAAACTCTGAAAACGCTTTCCTAGCGCCATACCTATAGTAGCCAACCTACAAGAGGCAGCTGGGGACACCATGTCACTTCTTTAGACACTTAAGGACAGGCTCCAGGCCACCCTTGCCTCAGACAGAAAAAGTCCATGCCCAAGACATGGCCACTGGCCAAACAACGGGCCAGACACACCTGCTGGTGGCTCAGAGGGGACACGGTAGCATTCCTGTGTTGGTGAGATGCAGTGAATCCTGAAAGGGAGACAGTCACTGGCCAGGTGTTGGCTGGGTGCATTCCTTCTGAGAGGCACCCTCCCACAGACAGCAGGACGTCCACAGTTATGGAAAGCCTCACACAGTGAAGGTCTAGTGCATACACCTGCTCCTGGGCAGCATACAGGCTGGCCGGGCTGCATCAGCTACCCTAGCACCAGGTCCCAGGGGCAGCACACCCACTCCACTGCAGGCCCAGCCCAGCACAACAGGCTGCTTTACCAGGACAGCGGCCAGGACCATAGCTAACTGCCTCCCAAGCAGACTGCCTGTGGGCAGGCTGTTACCTGAGCACTTTGCTGACGGCCTGGAGCACCATTTTGCAGCGGAGTCCAGTCTTGGGAGGCTGGCTAAGCAGAACTTGCTCTGAAGGGAGACTGTAGTGCTCTCCAAACATGATGTGGGGAGTGCAGAGCTGGGGGGGGGGCAAAGTGAAGGCCAGGCAAGGCCTGCTCGGGATCCCTCCCTCAGAAGTGCCCTCCGCCCTTGCTCTGCGCCAATGAGGACTTCTGGAGAGACAAACAGCTGCTCCCTTTACACAGCAGGGACCGCCCAGGCTGGCAGAGTGTGGGAGTGCCTGGACTGCCTCTTCAAAGTGGTGCAGAGCTGGCGGGGCAGGGTGGGACCAGCAAGGCCAGAAGGGAGGGGACAGGCCAGCTCTAGAGTGGGAAGGGCCTGTCAGAGAGGCCTTCATTACACCTGAGGCCCTCCCATGCATTCTGCCCAGGCCAGCGGTTACTCTGGCCTGATCCGGACCCAGATGAGCAGAGTCTTGAAACCTGCAAGTAGGCAAAGCTTCTCCAGCAAGCACTCAGGCATGGACCAGCCATCAGGCCCCTTCAGAGTAGGCACAAGCTGTTGTCACTCTGAAGTGGGTTTCCAATCAGACAAGCTTTGGGGAAAGGGCCAACAGGTTCCTGAAAGAGCTGGAGAGCAGAGCTAGTTCCAGGACAGGGCTGTTCCTCAGGCCTGGCAGCTACCACCAAGGGCCAGAGCCAGCAGAAATATTTGAAGCTCATTATGGGTGCCGCAAGCTGTGTGACCAAGGCCTTCTTCATGGCTGTTCTGTACACTGGAGACCACCAAGCCTAGGAAGTCCGACACCTGGGAGTGCTTGCTCCCACCCACCTCAGCCCAGGCCCCACTGCAGTGTCAGAGCAGTCCTGGACTAATGGGGAGGCTCTGCCCATGAGATTCACGATGGCCTAGATGTGAGCTTGCTCCTTGCTTCTATCATCGAGACACTGGACCCTGTAGAACTTTTCCAGAGGTGACAGGTATGAACCAGGCTGGGTGTTAAGGTGACAGTGCACAAAGACACGCACAGACACACAGACACACACACCAGGGGAAGAGAGGCCAGTGCGTGCGCGCACACACACACACACACACACACACACACACACACACACACACCTCAGGGGTGAGGAGGAGGTGACAGTGAATGCATTCATGTGTGCACACACACACACCCCAGGGGTGAGGAGGTGACAGTGAATGCACACACACACACCAGGGGAAGCGAGGCCAGTGCACACACACACACACACCAGGGGAGAAGGTGACAGTGCACACATACATACACACACACACACACACACCAGGGGAGGAGCTGACAATGCACACACACAGACACACACAGACACACACACACACACACACACAGCAGGGGAGAAGCTGACAGTGCACACACGCACAGACACACACACACACACACACAGCAGGGGAGACGCTGACAGTGCACACACACACAGACACACACACACACACACACACCAGGGGAGGAGCTGACAGTGCACACACACAGACAGACAGACAGACAGACAGACACACACACACAGCAGGTCAGAAGCTGACAGTGCACACATGCACACCAGGTGCTTGGCTGGGTGACCCACAGACAGAAGGTCAAACTGCACAGTGGTGCCTGCAGTGTGCGGTGGTGGAGACAAAGAGGCCAGATGGTGCAGGGCCCAAAGTCCAGGAGGGACTTGGGATGAAAACCATCTACAGGTTTAACCAGGGCAATGGCATCATCCAATTTATGTTCCTCAAAAGTCCCTCTGGCTGTGGTCTGCAGTAATGGGGACAGGACAAGCGGAAAACTGGGCTAGAAGTTTCCACAGTGGTCTGCATGGCACTTGCACACAGCACACTTTGAAACAGAGCCAGGATCTGATGATGAGCTGGTGTAGATGATGAAGAGAGGGTGTGAAGAAGGCTCCGAGGCGCTACCCCTCACTGGTCTATTCTGTATTACTACTATGAATGACCTGAGGTTGGGTCAGTTTAATGAGGTTTATTTAGTATGGAAGGTCAGGGCCCCATTTGGCAAATGCTCTTTTGCTGACAGAATTCCAAGGTGTCATAGGACATCCAGCAGAGGCAGAGAGTGTCTGTAGTTTTTCTTAACTGAGCAGCAGGGCTCCATCCTGGGGTTCCGCTCCAGACTTCTCTAACCCTAATCCCCACTGAAGTCCCTACCTCTGAAAACCACCGATCAGTGCCTCATGGTGGAGATTACACTTTAACACACAGGTCTTTGGGGGAAGGGAACACACTCAGACCACATCCCGACCACAGAAGCACCTATCGGGTGGTTAAGGGAAGAACCGACAACACGGGGTGCTAAGAGAGTGGACCAAGGGGGCTGCTCTTCCTGGAGGGACTCCAAAACGGCCAGCCAGTCCAACAGATATTCCAAAAAGTCAGATGCATAATCACCATGTGACTCAGCCACTTCTCTCCTGGGCATCCAACAGAGAAATGAAAATTATATTTAAAAGGTGTGACGTGAGTGGAGGGAAAAAGGTATCTGTAAGAAACAGTGCTGGGTGTCCTGAGCCCGACCTCACATGCAAATGCACCAGAGAAGGAAACACAGACGAAGCTCAGGGCTGCATCTGCAAAGCTTACAACAGTTCTCACAATACAAACAGCACTAATCAAAGGAAAAAACAGATGGAAAAATTTGCAGACGCACGTAAGATTCTTTTTGAAATATTGTTAAAAATGAACGTACTAGCCAGGCATGGTGGGGCACGCCTTTAATCCCGCACTCAGGAGGCAGAGGCAGGCAGATCTCTGTGAGATCAAGGCCAGCCTGGTCTACATAGCGAGTTCCAGGCCAACTGGGGCTACAAGGAGACCCTGTCTCAAAAAGAACCCCCCAAAAGAATGTACTAGGTAAGTCATAGAACATCTTCCTGACCAGACTCTTACCTAGAGTAACTACAGAAATCCTGCAATTCAACAATTTAAAAAGGCAATCCACTCTTCAAGAAGGACAGAAGACTGAACTGACACTTTGGCAAAGGCAGACCCACGCACAGCCAGTTACGCATAAGGAAGTGACCAGGGGAGCTAGTCGCTGGAGAAGTGCACGGCCTACGACCCACATCACACTGCCTGAGACTTAGGGAACGGCTCAAGTCAAACGGACTGCAAATGCTGGAAAACGATGGAGGAGGCGGGCAACCAGAAAGCTAACCACATCGGTGGGACAGGAAACGGAACTGACTAATGTGGGAAAGAGTTGGCAGTTTCTTTTCAAAGTTAAACTGAGCCAGTAATTCCACAGCTAACCCTAACCCAGAGAAAACAAGTCTGTCCATATAAAGACTTGTGTGAGAACATCCCGGCAGGGCTATCCACAACAAAGACCTGGACACAGCCCCAAAGCCCATGAGCAGAAGAGCACAGGACAAACTGCCGTACGCTCATGCCATGGACCACTGGGGAGATGGAACCCTTGGTTAAGCCAAGATAGCATTAGAAGGCATGCCAAGAATAAAAGAGCGGGGACCATGGGTTCCATTCATATCTTCTAGAAGAAGGCTGGGCCTGGGGCCACGTCTGGAATCTTAGCACCAGGGCAGCTGAGGCAGGAGGGTCACGAGTCCAAGGCCAGCCTGGGCTGCAGAGTGAGCTGGGTTTCAACAAAATGAAAATCAAAACCAAATCAACAACAACAACAGAGTCGTCAAATTAGTCTTGGATAAAATAAAGTCAGAACAGCAGCTGCCTCTTGGGAGAGGGAGTGTGGGGGGCACTACCCTGCTGGGAGAGGGGGTGGGGGCACCACCCTGCTGAGACAGCCCGTGTCCCGTGTCTCTAACGGGCAGCTCCAGAACACACCCTCAAAAAGCCCTGACACTTGAGACTTGTGACTGTCACTGCTTAGACTTCAGGTGTCGGGTTTTTAAAGGCCAAGCTTGTATAAAGGATGGGCGAGAACACTGAGAGAAAGTGGTGAGACTGAAGAGGCTCCAGACCTGAAGCACGCACCAGAAAGGGACACATGCGGCCAGACGCCACGTCGAGGTGCTGGGTGGTCACTGGAGCACAAGGAAGAAGTGCTCTGGGAGACTGCTTTAGACAGAGCCAGATCATTCCAGCAGACCTGAGCAACACTGGTGTGTCCTAAACACTCATCCTTCCCCCCAAATTCCCAAGGAGAAGCCCGAAGCCCCAGCACCACTATGTTGGGAGGTGGGATCTTGGAACTAGATCACTAGGCAGAAGCCTGGCCCTCTGGGTAGCCCAACAAGAATAGGAAGAGCCCAGGCAGAAGCCGAGGGGGGCTTCTCGCCCCACGGCAGACCCCAGCAGCCACACTACTGTGGGAAGGCACTCACAGAGCGGCCTGACCGCCAGTGAAAAGAATTTGAACAGGGTGGGTCCCAGATCCAGATCTGGACACCAGCAGAGGAATCAGCACACAGGATGGAGACACAGGAAATACAGGGGAGCAGCCTGTGCTTTCCAGATACATGGGAGGAGCAGGGCAGGGACGGGACCTCAGTGAGAGCTCTACTCAGTAACAGGAGGTGAGGCCTGCCTGGTTACTGCCATGGAGCCAAAGCCACCTTCTGGCCTGACGGGATCTCTGGTATACAGGAGACGGGCAGGGAGGCTGGCTGACAGGAACACTGGATTCTCTGTGCTGGTTTTGCAGTTTCTTGCAAGTTTACTCAAGATAGTATTGGATGATTCTAGCCTTCTGTCTGCTGGAAGGAGTCTTGTTCCAAGGGCGGGAGAAAGGCCTGCTCTTGGGATTGCACCATCAATTTACTTCAAAATACAAAGCTAAAAAGAGAGACTCACAATCCAAGTACACTGCATGAACCGCAGCTGAATCCACAAGTCAACCTCACTGAGGCAAGCTAAACGGGCTGCAGAAAAGGGACCAGGGACCAGGCCCTCCTTGTGCATTAGAAAACACAGCCTTGAAATCTGTGACGATCTAAGGAAGGCATCTACCCTTATGCGCAGGTGGAAACACGTCTATGTCCAGAACTGGCTTCTCAGTCGTGTGTGATGAAGGCTGCTGTGCTGCTGGGGTGAGCTGGGGACAGAACACCCAC
Organism: Nannospalax galili; assembly: GCF_000622305.1. NCBI lineage: Eukaryota > Metazoa > Chordata > Mammalia > Rodentia > Spalacidae > Nannospalax > Nannospalax galili. The sequence continues at coordinate 1,522,709 of NW_008356261.1, forward strand.
AGTCGTTCACCTTCACACTGTCCCCCTTTAGGAACAGACTCTGTGAACACAGCAACTTCCCTTCAACATCCCCCAGTCCTCTTGAAACAGCCAGAGCCACCAAAGCTTAGGTACTTCCAACCAAAACCCTGTCAGGGTGGGGGCAGGTCACTGCGATGTCACAGCATGAGACCTATAAGGTAACACATGCAATACCTCTGGGCTTACGAAGTTCTCAGTTGTGTGGGGTGGAGGCAGTGCAAGTGGATCTGCAACAGGGTTTGCATAGGGGACACAGATGGTAAGACCTCACTCCCAGACCAGTGCATAGCTCTAGGGATACAGCCACCATTACCAGCATCCCTGGGGCTCACTGTGCCCCGATCTGTAGGTCTCCTGAGTATCTGGCTGGCTTGGAGGAGAGGAGAGAGACAGTGACCACCACCTCATGGAAATCCCATGATCACCCTCTTTCTTGCTTACAAAACCATTTTGCTAGGAACAGCAAATCCAAGTTTCACACTAGGAGAAATGGCCTAGAGCACCCTCGTGACCATGTGACGTGACGTTCTTTCTGTCCACAGGGGACAGCTGAGGTCTGTGCTGCTGGGCACGTAGCACCTGGTGTCTAAGAATGCTGACCAAATGTGACCTTGGGTAGAATAACAAACCATGGTGGTATTTAGGCTGTTCCCAACCACCTCTCTGCCTATGGTGTCGAGAGAGAGCTGCTGAGAAGAACAAGGGCCCCCAAAAACTCACCAACAACCCACTTACACCATCACTGACCCTGACTGGTCCTGCTCGCCTCTTACCCTGAGTTCTTGCTAAGTGTGTTCAGGAGCCTAGGGCACAGGGCACAACAGGAGACAGCAGGATTCCTAACTCCTTGATGCAAACACTGTAAAGAGCTGATACTACTGGGCCCCAACAGTTGACAAGGGAGAATTTCCCAAAGCATGTGTCTCCAAACTATAACCACCACACAACTTAATAATTTCTGCAGAATGACATGAAATTTCCAGGTGCAACTATCAAGACCCTACATTCAAGACGTGCACCTCTTCAGTGACGTGCAACACACCCACACTCTTTTGGTTCTTTTCCCAGTCTTTGTGGGTCCCCCACCCTCCGCCCAGATGAGTCTAGCCTTCTGTCTGCTGGAAGGAATGTGTTCCAAGGGCGGGAGAAAGGCCTGGCCCTCTAGGGATTGCACCGTCAATGACCAGTGGGTTTCTGTTGGAAAGCTGGTGCAGGCCAGATGCACGCGTATGATCTTGGGGATGTGATCCCAGCAGGCACACAGCTGCAGCATGGGGGCACCCCGGCATCTCTGCACAGGACCACCACAGAAGGCACAAATACAGATAGAACTCTCTGGTGCCAAGTGCCGGCCTTTCTCTGCCATCGAGGAACTTAGCCTATCTACATCAAAGAGAGCAAAGGGTTAGGACCATACCACCCTGACCCCATCTGATGTCACAAGCTATGGTCACAAGCTACGTAGGGTTAGACATGGAGAGGATCTGTTGGGAAAGAGCAAAGTGCTGCACAGGTGGAGGAGGTGAAGCAACGGACCCGCTTGTGCACACTTCACATTCCACAGTCAAGCAGGGTCCTTTAGGGCAACTGGGAAACAAGGAGCGACAGGTACAGCACCCACCACAAGGATGCCTTTCAAACCAAGTCCTCAGAAGGGGGCCTGTGAGAGACCACACTTGTCAGGGTGGAACAGGGCAGGGGTACCTAGTTTGAAACCACCAAACACTGGTCAACATATGAGAAGTGACACTTTTCCGCTAGACAGATACTCAGGCAACAAAAGATAGTGATCCTGTGAGACACACAGGGACCCCCTGCCACCCCAGAGTCCACCCAGGAGGGGCCTGGTGGAGTCCTGTAGGCTGCTGAGTTGAGACTCCCCAGGATCTGGACAAGGCAAAGCAGCCTTCCTCAGAGGACAATCAAAGCCTTCAGACCCCTGAGAGAAGAACACTGCCAAGGACCCCACCAAGGCCTCATCACGTACTGACTGAGGCATGTACATGCAGGTACCATGAAGTAAGACAGCTCCCTGGGGGCCAGGGGACACTGTGGAAGCTCACACAGTCAGTCCACTGGGAGTCAAGTGCAGCACAACCACGGTTTAAAAGAACCAATTCCATGGGATGTCCTCAGAAAGGCTTACCTGATCACCCCAGACATCCTCAAGGTATCTACTGGCACTGCAAACTGGGCTCGGGTCAGCTCCTCCTGGTGTCCTCCCAGCTTCTTCTGATCCTCCCTGTGGCCCTTCCAGATCCCACATCCCAGTACCCAGAAAACATATCTGGCCCAGTGTCTTAGGCCCTATCCCTGAGCAGGCCCACTGAGTTGTCACTACTACTACTACTCCAAACCTCATTTACCCCACCTCCCCTCCATACCAGACACCCCCCACCCCCCCATACCATACCCCCCACCACACATATACACC
>NW_008356261.1:1525586-1531210 GCF_000622305.1 Nannospalax galili
CACACATACCCCCTCACACCATACACCGCCCCCACCACATATATCCCCACACTATACACATGCCTACCACCACCCCACACCTCCACCACCACACCATACATACCCCCACCGCATTCCCCAGACCACATCCCCCCACATAGCATACCCACATCCCCCATCCCCCTCCCACACCCTTCCACCCCCCCATCACACACAGCATACACACCTCAGTCTGCTGAGCAATGGAGCAGGCTTCCACCCTGGGGTCTCAGCTGGGACTCTTACTCAGATACCCTTCAGGCTGTGCTCAAAAGCGGCCCTGTTCCTGGAGGCCCTCCACAGCCCTACCTCATACTGTTTGCTGTAGCCACTACATTCCCAACACCTAAAACAGAGCAGCAGTCAATATCTGCTAATGAATGAAGGAATTCCAAATGAGAATCATGGCTAGAAGGCAGCTCTTAGAATCTGGAGGAGCTCTAGATGGGGTGGTAAGAGGCAGAGCACAGTGACTCCCAGGAGCCTGCCTTACTCTGCCTTGGCATGCTGCTCTGTCTGGGGCTGGGCCAACCTCATGCTCCATTCCTGCGGGTCCCTCGCAGGATCCAAAGCAGTGTCGTGAGGTCCTCACAGCGAGATGGTCAAGCACAGGGCTGCGGGCTCAAATTACAGGCTCACTAGGACAGGATCAAGGGAAGGGCAGGCCTTCTCCAAGACAGTCATCTCTGTGGCAGTGCAGCTGCCCACAGTGACCAACCAGAGGGAACTGCATCCTGGAAAGCAGCCACGATGGTGTCTGGGGAAGCTGACTTTGAAAGCCATGCGTTTTCGCCCCACGGAATTCTAGGCATGGCCCTGGTGGCTGTGGGAAGGTAAAGGACAGAGGAAAGTCCATGAAGAGTAGGACTCAGCCTACTCAAAGGCCACACAGGTGAGGTGGGCACCACTCTGCTTCTCTGACACAGCTACCCTCTTGGCCTTGTCCCCCAACACCTGGATGCCATGCCTTGTCTTCTCAGACATAACACTTCCCTCATGAGTCTCCTAAGCTCTGAGATTTGCCTCTGATCCCACAGTGCCTGCTGTGTTGACAGATGAAGCCTGTGCCCCTACGTGAGCCAGCATCACCAAGGCACACCAGTGCCACCTGCACCAGAGATGCAGCAGACGAGGACCGAACTAAGACTAGCACTGCCGACCAGTAACCGAACCAAGCCCTAGCACTGCCGACCAGTAACCGAACCGAGCACTAGCACTGCCAACCAGTAACTGAATCGAGCACTAGTAATGGAGAGGAGTCTGTGCTCAGCGCCCAGCTCTGGCCACTCATCCTCTCTCTCTGTCATCATCTCATTACGTATCTGCGCAGCAGGTACTGAAGCTGCTGCTGGCCTGGGTCTGGGCACAGCAGCGATACGCAGTTCTACCCTCCAAAGCAAAGTCCCTAGGGAAGGTTAAACACACCCCGGTAACAGTCTCAGATGGGCAAAACTATGGGGCAAGTGAGTCTCCTGCCACTTTTCAGGGCTCCGTCACACACATGGCAAATGTGCTTAACATACATGGGAGCCGAAATGTTTCTTGGGGCAGGCAGGCTAGCTGGACAGAGAACATGGTGATGTGTTTTTGTCATGGTCACTCTAGAGGAGACCTCCAGAGTTCTGCTGCTAAGCTATGTAGCTGGGTAAACACGGCTCTGCACAGCCAGCCAGGCCCTCAAGCCCGGGCTAGGAGGTCCATCCACAGACCTTGTCTGCTGTCTGGCCCCATGAGCAGGAGCAAGCATGGAACCACTGGAGGGAAGAATGTCCAGTGGTCAGGGCTGGAACAGGTCCCAAAGTGAAGAACTAGCACCCAGGGATCTGCAGACCCTGAGACAGAGTGTACGGCTTGCCACAGGGAGGTGACCTGGCTGTGGCTTCTTGTCACTCCCACCAGGCATAGCCTTGAGCTCCAAAGCATCTGAGTTCCCAGAGATGCTTCTAAGAGGGAGCTTGTGCCGTGAGACAGCACCTGCACAGCCAGGTGGAAAGGTCCCAGCGGCACGGTCACTGGCGACCCAGGAGCTCAAGTACACCAGGACGGACAGCACACAGCTCCCTTATAGCTCAAGCGGGGCCTTGGCCACAGCTTCTCCACACTTCAGTTTGTCCAGGTGTCTCATGTCACTGATGGTGAAGTCCTGTGTGGGAGACGCCTCGTTCTCCACCCCGTGTCCAGATCCCAAGATTCCTCAAGAGCCCACCACAGCCCAGCCCAGGGCTGATAAGGCCAGGGTCTCACTCAGCCCAGGGTGAGGATTCAACCCTGCCAGGCTTTGAAACAGGCAACTGGGGAAGGATCTGGGACAGGAGAGTCTTAGGTAGGAGCTCAGGGGTAAGGAAGAGAAGCCAATGGAGGACTGCCTTCAGAATCCCATCCGCGTGGAGAATGGAACCCGGCAGGGGCAAGGTCAGGTTTGGACTCTATCTGAGGACCTGGAAAGCCCTTATAGGAAGGATTTAATTGAGGGAGCAGAGATTGCACCAGCACCACAGGGCCGAGCAGGGCAGGGCCCTGAAGGGCAGGCTAGCAGTTTGACGTGGGAGGCAGAACAGTCCAGAGATCCTGGAAACAAGCCCCCAACCTCCCCCCACAAAACATCTGGATAACTACATGGTAGAGACACTGTCACCATGCAGAGACATCAAGCCTTGGGTTTAGCCCTGTCTCCCCACCCAGGGTGATGGAAATAGGCAGCTCTCGGCACCAGTCCACTGAGCAATGCCCCAGAGGGCTCTCTCCTCAGACTCAGGACTCAGTAGCCAGGTGACTGCGGAGTGGCAGAGAAGCAGGTGTCAGCATGGAGTCCACGAAACTAACTCAGGTACAACAGATGTCCACACAGAACCCTATCCACAGACGAGGGGCCCATAAGCACCCTCATCTTCACATCTGCATTCAGCTTGCACACCCAGTGCAACTTGCTGACTGAGAAGCTTCCAGGCCAACAGACCCACCCTGACCAGGGAGCACAGGCCACAGAACAGAATGGCAGTCTCAGTGCCCTGCTGTCCCCATGCAGAGCAGGTGTGGCCTCCAGGCACATACTGAACAGTCCAGTGAACTGCCCTGGGTCAAGTCAATCCTGCTGCTGCTAGCCCTGTGGCCTCTAGCCAGCCTGGAAGGTGCAGAGGCCTGCCAGGCCCCAGTGGGTGGGTCGAGACGCACCTGGTCAGGCTGTAGGAGCAGTTTCTCACAAACAGCATGCCTGGGGAGAAGATTCTCAGAAAGAAATCCAGAGTGACTGACCGCAGTGCCCTGTTGTCCTCTGTTTAGTCCTGCTGGCTGCAGCAGCCATCCCCCTCCTTTCTGAGCTACAGAGAGTCTGCAGGATTGGAAGAACCTACCAGGCAGCTCAGCCAGACAGCCAAGGCTAGGCAAATAAGAGCCCCGCCTGCCCATGCTGAAGGGCAGGAGCTGCAGGGAGGCCTCTGTCCTGGGCTCCTGGCAGGGTCAGTACAGAGCCCAGGAGCCTCAGACAGTGGGTGGGGGTGGGACGGTCTTTGTTCTCTTTACCCCCAGGCAGTGTTCACAGCCCTTTCCTGGTAGACCATGAGGTCCAAAATCACCACGGTGGGCTGTTGCCTTCCAGGTTGGGAGGAAGGCTTCCTAAGACCCTTCAACCTCCTCCATGAGGGTCCCAACAGCACTGGTGCAAAAGTGCCTTGTGACCTGCTGCTCCTGGTGTCCATCCTGAGTGGCTGCACTAAAACTCTGGGTGTCAAGAGGCTACTCCATTCAGGAGCTCTGCCTTTAGAGGGCATGGTCAGCCTGAGAGCATGGTAAGGTGGGGGTAGCAAAGATGACCCTGTGCACCCCACAGGTCACTACCCTGCAGGCCATGGGTCCTCTGCATCTGCTGGGCTAAATGACACCCTCTACATGTCCTCGACACAGAGGCACCCAGGCCAGGGACACCCCATGTAGGGGTCAGGCAGGGACACCAAGTGGCTATTCTGTCTGATAACTTTATGGGCTGAAATTCCAGGAAAGGGTAAGAAGCCCATTCCCTGGGAACCCTCCATGTGCCAGGCAGGACAGTAAACTCTACCACAGACACGTTAGCTCCTACTCCAGCCTCCAGACTGTGGGAGAAGGGAAGGGCTCACACAAAACCCCTGTCCGGTTCTCCAGGCCTGCCCTTGGCAAAAACAAGAAACAACAAAAAACAAAATTGAACTATGAGAAAGACCGTTGGGCAGAAAAGCTGCCCTTCTTCTTAGCATAGCACACACTGCTATGAACTTGGGTCCAGGACCCCAATGGTTCCTGAAGCCACCGAACACCGGGGAAGCCTCAGCAGGACTGACTGCCCAGAAAGAACCGCACATACCAAGTGAGAAGGCTCTACCCAGCACCTAACCACGAGGGAGTGAGGGGCCTGTGGCATGGTGGGTGGTCCTTACAGACCCATGAAAGACTGACCGTGTAAACACTGGAAGGCAGAGCTGGACTCCTGACTCTGGAGGGCCTGGACTGTAAACTCTGGAAGATGGGACACAGAGCTTGCTCTTTTTCTTACACCAGGAACAGCTGGCATGGGATGGCACCTAGGAGGAAACCAAGCAGGAAAAGCGTGCACGGCACCCTGTTATGATCTCAGCAGATCCTCCTGATGCTGTGGGAGCACCAGAACAAACATTTCCATATCCAGAATGGGAGACACGAAGATCTGCACCAATCCCTTGTCTTGGTTTCCTTTCCCTGTAGCTGTGATAAAACACCAGACAGAAGCACCTGCTTGGCTCACAACTCCAGGCTGTAGCCTGTCCCTGGGGGGAAAAGTCAAAGCAGTGGGAGCTTGAAGCAGCCAGTCACATCCAGTGAGGAGCAGAGGATGAACACACCATTACTGCTCAGCTCACATTTTCCACTCTTACGCAGTCCAAGACCCAAACCAGGGGATGAGTCCAATCCAGTGGGTGGAGTGAGGGTCTTCCCATCTCAATGAACATAGTCAAGATACTCCCCCACAGGCATGTTCACAGGCCAGCCTGATCCAGACGGTCCCTCATCAGGACTCTCGTCTTAGGTGACTCCATTTGTATAAAGCTGATGTTAGAACTAACTATCAGCCCCTGTGTTAGCAAGTTATTAACACACAGTCAACTGAGAAACATCTTCAGCCAGCATGACAGAAGAGCTCCACCACACAATCAAGCCACACATTACATCCTTTTCTTAGAAAGTCTAACAGAAAAGCGTCTGGATCGCCTTGCTTCCCTGTAGAGTCCTGCAATGCTATGTGTACAGCTGCATTTGTGCCTCTGTGTGTACGAGTGTGTGACGTGTGTATCTATGTGATCCCCCTAAGGTTCTCTGCCACCCAGGCCAAGATCCCCAGTCATCTGGCCCTGGGGTCTGAGCAAGAGCTCGCTCTGAATTGCCATCTGCTCTGGGTTTGTTCTCCCAGGTGACTTTCCTACCGCACCTCTAAGCCCCTCACTTTCCACACCACAGTCAGCACAAAGGAGCAGTATACTATCTGCTCTGCCCCATCACCCAGCAAAGTCACACTTCATCCCCCCACACCTCGGCCCCCCGACCTTGCCCCCCCAACACCTCGTCCCCCACACACCTCAGCCCACACACACCTCACCCCC
>NW_008356261.1:1531660-1533141 GCF_000622305.1 Nannospalax galili
CCCACACACACCTCGGCCCCCACACACCTCAGCCCACACACACAGGCTCCCAGCAACCACACCAGCCAAGTGCACAGAAAGCACCAACCACAGCAACCACGCTGAGAAATGCCAGACATCAAGACCCAGGTGACCTCAGGGCCCCTGCTCATTAAACTCCAGCACTCACAGATGAAGTGCTAAGGGCAGGTGGGCAGCTGCTGAGAGGGAGGCCAAGGAGGCTTTGGTGTACCCACTGGTCTGTGCTGTACCTGGGGGGTGATTCAGGGCCACGTACGCCTGTCAGAATGTGCCCAAGCACGTGCCTTAATTGCTGCTTTTCTGAACTCTCTGCATGGCTCTCCAGGAAAACGGTGCTCTCGCTATGCTGCTCTCCAGGAGAATGGGGCGCTGGCCATGGCCTCTACTGAGGGACAGCCTGGCAAGTGGGACAACAGAAAACCCACTCACAGACAGCCCACGACATGGGACGTGTGGAGTGTCTCCTGAGGGCTGAGAAGGGTCACTGAGTCCCACGGAGGGCAGCTCTGGACACTGCTGCTAACGCTCATAAGTAGGATGATCCTGGGGTGGTGGCTTGTCTGCAGTGTTGAGATGGGGCCCAGAGCCTCACATGGGCTAGACCATAGCTCTGCCACTGAGCTCCATCCCCAGTTCTTTGACCTGAATTCTCAAGTGCTTTTCAGATGAAATCTTTCACAGTAACAAATAGTTCTGCCTGACTTCAAAGATGGAAAGGAAAGGTATAGAGGTTGCCAGGGCTCCCTCCAGGCTACACTCCCCATGTAAACAACATGCCCACGTGCCCACTGGGGGGAGGGGAGCTGCATCCAAACACCCATACTTTAAACAGCTGGGCTCAGCCTGAGTGTAAAGTCACTGCCCCACTGATGGCCCAGGACCAGCAGTTGAAGGAAAAGGAGCTGCCATGCAGAGAGTACCAGGCAGGGAGCACCAGGCAGGGGCACCAGGCTGGAGCCATGGGAAGGGCAGTTAGAACTGGCTCATTCATCAGCATCGTCTACCCAAAGGAAGGGAAACAAGTTAGAGGCTGGTGGCCGGGGCAGGCTGTGCTCCACTGCGGTCTGATGCAGCCCTGATACTCCAAGGCTGTTCCACATGGTCCCCTGTGCTGTCGGCCTAGCACCGGAGCCTTTACCCTTGGTCATCTCTGAGGGGACGGGTACACAGAGAAGGGAGGCGAGCATATTTACATCCATGGGACCAGAGTGATGCTCCTGTGCCAGGACTCCACAGCCCTTTACCAACCAGCCCTGTGCCTGGCTCAAGAGCATCTGGCCTCAGCATCTCTACCTTCCTGATGCCCCACACTCACCCCCCGCCCAACCTGGCAACTGGGAAGGAGGCCTCAGGAGAGAGGAGGTGTTTGTGGCCGAGGCACACTCTGTATTAGGGAGGCAGAGGAGCAGCACCGAGCTCACCTGCAGCTGCAGCGGGTCACACCCCCACCAAGCACACAG
>NW_008356261.1:1533159-1555960 GCF_000622305.1 Nannospalax galili
GCCTGCTACACACCCTTGGCGCATCACCAAGTTGTACGGGCCCTACGCACAAGCAGTCGAGAGGGCAATGGCTGGCCCTGCCAAGTTGCCCCACCCCGTCTGATGGTATAAAAACCTCAGCTGCAAAAATTAGCCCAGCTCAGTCCATAGGAAGGAGGTGGAGAGCCCACACGAGAGGGAGGCAGCAGCTGAGGACAAAGCTGGCCAAATGGCACAGGGCAGCTCGGAGCCTGCCTGCCTCTCTTGTGAGGCTGTGCGGCCTCTCCAGGCTCCCACCTCCATGTTATATGCCAAGCAAAGGGGATCCCACAGTGGTCTTATTGGGGCACTCTAACCAAAAACCTAGAAGTCAATGGGTTTTTTAAAAACTCCAGAAATAGACTTCCAGAGACAGAACTAAAGAAAAGCTGCCTGCCATACAAAAATGGTAACTGCATGGCGGGACCAAGAGGGGTCTCCAGAGAAGGAGCTCCTAACCGAGTGCCGGTCACTGTCCCAGCCTGTCAAGAACACCGCCTGCTGCAGTGCAGCCCACTCTGCAGTGCAGCCCACTCTGCAGAGCAGCTGGCCCAGAGAGCACAGAAGGCATCACAGCACAGGGCAGGGCAGCTTCGCTCACACAGCATGGCGTATACAGCCCTCACCACTGGGACTGCTCCTAGCCTACAGCTCTAACCAGAGTGAGTCACAAAGCACCAAGTGGAGCCCAGGGTCTGAGAGGTCAGTGCAGTGCCTGACGCTGTCCTTGTACTACAACCACCAGGTGAGGGACGGACCCAGGGTGGCCCCCAGGCCAGGCCAGGGCTCTGTCAGTCTTGGCTGCTCTGTCCTGGAACAGAGGTGGTAGGCAAGGCAGCAGGAGGCTGGTACTCTTGAGAAGTCACAGGGCACTGCTCCTCCACTGGCCACCTGTTCTGCCAGCTGCAGGGCACCAGGCAGGCATGCTGTCCCTTCCAAAGCACATTCCTCTCTAATTGGAAATGCTGTTTTTGTCTTTGAAGCCACAGGGAAGGCATGAGATGTGAGAGGCCCTGCATTCCAAGGACAGAAGACAGAGGTGAGGACAGCAGGGTAGGGGTTGTGGTCCGTCCTTCACATTCCTTAAGGCAGCAGCAACTGAGCAGCTGTGGCTGGCGGAGAAGACTCGGCACACAGCACCTGTGGAAAGGACCTGCGGCAGGGCGGGTTACTTGAGGTCACTTCACTGACCCTGGCCCAGCCTCGGCCCTCGACCAGAGAGTGCCTTTCAAAGCCGAGCCTGCTCAGGACACAGGCTCCAAAGCCCACGTTGGTCCTTCTCTTGCTGCTGTCACAGTAATGCCTGAGCTTGGGGATTATGATCGACACCTCAGCCCTTGGGTCCTGTCTAACAAGTTGGCACCTGGCAAGGGCCTCCGTGCTGTGGCCGCCGCAGAAGGCGGCAGAGGGCAAAAGGGGCCGACAGCAAGCGGAGGACACTGCCTTTCCACGGTAATGGCACTAACACACCCAACCACAGCGCACCCACCCTGCTGGCTGCTAGGACTCTCAAGGGTCTCACGTGTGTTGGCACCCGTGCGCCTCCTTCAAACCCCAGCACCTGCCATATCCTCTTCCCAGAAAGCTTACCCTACCTCACCGCACTGTTCCCACAGGTCTCTGTAGACTCTTCCCAGGGTCCCTCAGAAGCACTGTCCTCTCTGTCCTGACAGGTCTGCAGGCTGTTGTCATCTGCCTCCTAGAGAAAGCTCTTAGCGGCAGTGTGGTATGTTCAAGGGTTGCAAATCAACACCAAGAGGTCCACTCAACCCAAAACAGCAACAAAGGACAGGAAAAAGATACCAAGTGGTGTGAGGAAAGCAGAAGGCCAGCAGACTTGGGAAAGATCCATGGAGAGACAACAAAAACAAGAGCTATGCCCTCCTTCCACCACTGTAGGCTAGACCCTCCCTGCCCAAGGCTATCCCCCAGAATGTAGCACGATGCAAGAGGTGAGAACCCTTGGACCAGAAAGCCTAATTTTTGGCAATTTATCACAAATATTCAAACTCGGAACAACGCACAAATAATGAGGCAGAATGACGCGTTACTTACAGGATGACATCACTGAGATGGAGTGGTCTTGCACACCAGGAAGGGCAAGACGGCGCTTTCCCCTGTGAAGGCCACAAGACTGCCCAGTGCTGCTCACAATGTTTCTCCATGTGCACAGCAGCTACTGAGGCCACTCCATGTGGCAGGAGATCTGGGTGGCAGACCTATATCCCAGCCCTCTACCCAGCCCTGGGAAGCTCAGACGCGTCTAGGCAATCAGGGACATCCATCCTAGCTCAGGTGGATTCCTGGGCCTCCAGAAGAAGCCTGCCCTGCAGCGTCCCGTGGCAGATGGGTAGACTCCATACCTGCCCCACTTCCCAAGCAGTAAACAGGCCTGGGGCAGAGCCCTCTCTCTGGGCCTCTACTGTAGTGAGTGCTACCATCCTGGCCCTGTGTGCTGGATCGCTTTAGTCTCAACTTGACACACCTGGGTTGAGGGAGCCTCAACTGCGGAATTGCCTCCATTGAACTGGCCTGTGGCCATGTCTGTGGGGAATCTTCTTGGTGAGTGATGTGCCATGCCCACGATGAACCGGGAGGACTGTGTTTGTTCTCCAGAACCCTGAACGCAAGGTAAGAACCAGACATGATAGAGTGGACTTGTTCCTCATGGCCATCCTGACAGCTCCTGAGGTACAGGAGAGGTCACAAGAGGTCACAGTCAAAATAAACAAGATCAAATGCCAGGCATGGTGGTACAGGCCCTTTAATCCCAGCACTTAGAAGGCAGAGGCAGAGGGACCTCTGTGAGTTCAAGGCCAGCCTGGTCAACATAGCTGGTTCCAGGCCAGCTGGAACTACAGGGAGACCCTGTCTCACAGAGAGAACAAAAACAAAACAACAAAACCACAGTCAGAAGTGAGCCAGTTAAGATAACCCTTTCTCTTGCTGGGTTGTCAGAGATGGAAATGTTGGCACCACTCCAAGCTGGCATAGCACTTGTGTGCACTCGGGCTCTCCCACTGTGCTGGGGCAGGTCATGGGTCTTGGGTCCTGGCTCCCAGGTCATGGGTACATGCACGCAGACACATCTGAGAGTGCAGGCAGCTGGGTGCCGATGTGTTCCCACTATGCTAAGTCTCCTCCAGCCTGCTCTCATTAGCCCCACAGCAGCATGGTGGGGGCAGCTAGCCCACACAGAAGGGTCACACTCAGTGGGTAAGCTGTAGAGTGATTGTTCTTGCATGGTGGGCAGGACCACTGCAGGGACCTTGGTGGTCAAGAGTGCCCTCTGGTGGAGACAGGACCCAGCCTACACTACAGTGCTGGTGGGGTATGACACAACAGAGACAGGAGTTAGGGAAGTAGGGATAGGGATGCTGACATACGGGACAGTGGCCAGTCCTTGGTCCTCATCCCCTTCTCAATCAGCCCTGATGGCTCCACAGGCACTAGGCCCGCAATTCTTTGTGCCAGCCCCCCCGCCAAGGGAACTAGAGAGCACCACTGTGCCTGCATGGAGAGGGGCTTAAGGGCCTGAGGGAGAAATGAGGTGGGGGTCAGTCACTTCTTGGAGAGTGCCTGGATACCATTCAGAGAGAGGCCTTCCTTGAAGGCCAAGTGGGCTATGGAGAAACAGGCTGGACTTGAGAATCGGACTGCTGGGCTCACCCGCCCACCTTCCCACATGTGAATTGAGAAAGATGGCTCAAGCGTGTCCTGAGTGAGCTGAGCAGATGTCACTTCTCCAGGAATCTGGCTCCAGCCCTGAACGTGGAAAGGCCAGCAGCATTCAAAGAGCATCTAGGCACACTGAGGCAGTGCCTTCAAATGGGACAGAACCGGGATGAAGAGGACTTGTCTGCCCAGCTTGCTCTGAATAGTTGCAGGGAGAGATCCTCTAGCTGGCAGATGACAGCACTATCAGTGGCTGCACTGACAGGGCTATCCCTCTCACCCCTGGCAGGCCCACCAAGCTACCTTGCACCAGTGGCCGTCCTTCTGCCTGCTACAAAGTGTACCTGGGAAGCGCTGCCTTCACCCGCTGGCCATCTCATCTTCTACCTGACCCCACCCATAACCATGTAAGGCCTCCCTGAGCCCCACCTCTCCTCACCCCTCTCTTCTTCCTCTAGCCCCAGAGTTAGGCTGGCCCGCTCCCATAGTTCAAAGCCCAGGTACTCACTGCCCATCTGACACCTCCCTGCTGAGGTGTCTGTCTCATGCCACAGGGAGCAGAGCTGCTGCTGCCACACAGGTATGCAATGTGATCAGAGCTCCAAAGAGCCGAGCTCTTGGGGTAGGACCCTCCCTGCAGCATCAGAATGGTCTTGGGAGAACACACATCTGGTCATGCTGAATCCATGAAGGCTGCCTCAGGTGTCTGAATCCCTCCACATGTGGCCTTCACTTGTCTTGGGAAACTGCCTCCAGCTCGCCTCCCTCCAGCACCTCCCAAGTCTCCCTGGAGGGCTAAAGGAGGGGCCCCGAGGCCTCTTGCTATCCATTTGCTACCTGTAGCACTGAGGCGAGGTGCAAGGCCATCTTGCAGACAGCAGCAGGGAGGAGGCAGGGCTGAGGGGCGCAGACAGGAGGCTCCCTATACTCATTAGCTCTGCAAGCACCACGTGTCAGCACTGCCCTCGTGTTGAGCAGCTCAGAGCCCTGCCTCCAGGAAAGTGGCATTCCCAAGCAGAGATGGCACAAGAAGTCAGTGAGCATCCGGTGGAACGCGCTGGGAAGAAAGGCCCATGAGAAAAGCTGTGAAGACAGCTAAGGCAGGAATATTCACCTAAAAGAACTGAAGTAGGATCTCGAAGAGAGGCTTGCACTCTCCCCTCCATCATAGCACACAGACAGACAAGATACGGGAACGACCAAAGTGCCCCGCCATAGATGAATGATTAAAAACAACGCCGGCCATGGCTGCATACTCCTGTAAGTCTAGCACTCAGGAGTCTGAGGTAGAAAGATGCCATGAGTTCAAGGCCAGTCTGAGTTACACGGTGAGACCCTGTCTTAAAAAGAAATGGTGGCGCCGGGCATAGTGGCGCACACCTTTAGTCCCAGCACTCGGGAGGCAGAGGCAAGCGGATCGTGGTGAGTTCAAGGCCAGCCTGGTCTCCACAGGGAGTTCCAGACCAGGTGGGACCACAGGGAGACCCTGTCTCAAAAACAAAACAAAAACAAAAGAAAAATGTGGTTTCTACAAAGGAAGTCCTGAAACATGCTCTGGCCTAGATGGAGCAGGAAGACACCACATCGAGAGGTCACTGGCAAATGATGGGGCATGTGCCCACTGACAGTGGGTGCTCATGAGCCAAATTCAGAGAGGCAAAAGACTGTCTGCCAGGGACTGGAGGCAAGGAAAACAGCTTTGCTATCCAACTAGCACAAAGTTTCAAATATATAAGATGAGCAAGTTCTAGAAATCCACTGTTTGACATCTTGGTTACAGCTAACAATACTGTACTGAACATTTTAAAAAGTGTTAGAGGGGCTGGAGAGATGGCTCAGCAGTTAAGAGCACTTGAGTGCTCTTGCAGAGGACCCAGGTTCAATTTCCCACACCCACATGGCGGCTATGAACTGTCCTTAATTCCAGTTCAGGGGAATCTGAAGCCCTCTTCTGACCTCCGTGGCATTGCACGACATGGGTGCACTCACATACATGCAGGCAATACACTCATACACGTAAAATAAAAATAATAAAATATTTTTTAAAAAGTGTTAGAGTTGGGCATAGTGGTACATGCCTTTAATACCAGCACCCGGGAGGCAGAGGCAGGTGCATCTCCATGAGTTCAAGGCCAACCTGATCTACATAGTGAGTTCCAGGCCAGCTGGGGCTACAGGGAGACACTGTCTCAAAAAGACAAAAAAAAAAGGTGTTAGGAAGCTGGACGTGGTGGTACACACCTTTAATCCCAGAACTTGAGAGGCACAGGCAGGTGGATCTTGTGAGTTCAAAGCCAGCCTGCCTGGTCTACATAATGAGTTCCAGGCCAGCCAGTGCTACATAGTGAGGCCATGAAATGCCAGAAGCCAGGCACTATGACGGGCATCTATAGTCCCGGCTGAACAGATTTCTTCAGCCTAGGGAGTCTGCAGCCAGCCTGGGAGACGTGACCAGGTGACTACTAAACACAAACAATACAAAGAAATGCACTAGGAGAAGCTCACGTGTGTCATCACAAATGTTCTAAAGCAGGGAGGAACGTGGAGAAAGAACGCGATCCGTTGTTCACTGTGCTCGGACAGCAGCCAGGCCTCCCAGATGCTGCACACTGAAACACAGAAACTCACCGCACATAGGAAGAGAAGCAACAGAGGAGGCAGGAGTGGAGTCTGATCCCAAGTCCTGCTCACCACGAGAGCACCTGGGAAACTCCTCACAGCCACACCAAGGGAAGTCCTCACAAAAGACCCTAGCGAGAGACGCATGGTGCGAAGTGTGCCCAGGCAGTTCCCAATGACCCTGCTGTGGGGATTGGCGCTCATTTCTGAGTCTGGCTTGCACGCAGGCATTAGAACAAGCAGAATGTGTGTGCTTAAGAACTCAAATCTGTGCAGTGAGCAAGGGACAAGAAGCGACTGAAAGAAATTCCTGGCCTTGAGCTTGAACAGGAAGGCGAGTGAGGCCAAGGTACCCTGGTTTTTTTCCGAGTTCTGTTTGCCCAACAGGACTAGAAGCAGTAGCTAACCCAGGCAGGGGGCACCTGGAGCATAGTCTTCCAGCTCACTTCCCATGACCAGAGCCAGGACTGCCTGATCCAGGCACAGGACAGCAAGGGCCAGGAGGAGCGCAGACCACACTGTCATTACAGGGACAGGGTGGTATCCCAGGCTTCCAGCCCAGGGGTTAAGACAGGACAAGGTGCTAATCAGCGCAGAGACAGTCACAACAGCTGACAGACCAAGGCAGCTCCAACCCATGAACACTTTACAGATACACCTATCTTAAGCTAGCCACTTTTGGCTGACACCATGGAAGTACCACACTGGTGAAGGGGGCTGAGTCTTACCAACGTGGCTAAGGACAGAAGTCCAGGAAAAGGGAAACGACGTGAAAGGCTCAGCATGGCTAGCAGGCCCACAGTACAACTAGTTCCCTCAGTAGAAAAGCACAGGGAAGGTGGCATACAGCTCAGAGGGCACCTGGCACCAGCAGAAACCCCCGTGGGCTTTGTCTGAGTTTCACTTGAAAGGGAGGCAGGAGAGAACGGAGGGAAATGAAGGAAGGGAAGACGAAAGGAACAAAAACCTGGGGGAGGGTCGGGTACTCGGGGCTCCCTTAGAAAACACGCACACAGAGGACTCCTGAGGCCGGCAGCGCTGCACACCTGCAATCCCGCACTCGGGAGGCCCAGGCGGGATCCTGCGTTCCAAGTCAGACTGGGCCACACAGCATAAGACCCCATCTTAAAGCAAAGCAAAAAGCATTTCCCATAGCTCAGAGATGTGCGCTAGAAAATCTCACTTCAAAATGTTTGGGCGGGGCTGGAGAGATGGCTCAGCAGTTAAAAGCACTGGCTGCTCTTGCAGAGGACCCGGGTTCTATTCCCAGCACCCACGCGGTGGTTAACAACCATCTGGAACTCCAGTTCCAGGGGCTCTGACATCCTCTTCTGACCTCCTCCGGCATTACATGACACAGGTGCACTTACACACATGCAGGCAATACACGCATACACATAAAATAAAAATAAATACTATTTTAAAAGATAATAATAAATTTAAAATGTCTGGGCAGAGGGCTGGGGCACATGGTTCACTGGTGAAGTGCTTACCCACCTTCTGTGAGGCACTGAGTTTGAGTGCCAGCATCACACACAGAAATCAAGTTCATCAAATGCTTGGGCAGGAGGGGAAAGGCAGGAGTGCACAGCAGATCCCATCAACACCTTCTCTGCTTCTGTGGCCTGTGTCATTCCACATCAAGGGCAGTGCTCCTTCGCACCCTAGGCTCCCTTAGAGCCGCACACAGTCAGCCATGATCTGAGTGTGGCTGGAAAGGCTGGTGTTGCATTGAGGGAGGAACAAGGAGGGCAGCCGGGACTCTCAGGCTAACCTTTCCACTCTACCCAATACTCTGGCATAGCGCTCCTGAACCCAGGACAGCCATGCAGTGACTCCCATGCCAGCACAACCAGCTTCCTCAAAGCCTGGCAGCCCTGCCTGGTCTGTCTTCAAAGCTAGCTCCATGATGAGCTCACAGCCACATCCTTCCTCACAAGCAGCTTCCCCAGGAGAAAAGGCCCTTCTGAGCTCTCCCTCACCAACCTCCAGACACAATTACTCCACAGACCCTGCCACACCCTCCATGCTTTCTGGAACAACAGCTGTGAAGCCACTTCCCACAGGTATATGCAGATAGCGCCAAATCTAGAAGGGCTTCTGTGCATCCATGTACTCCCACACCCATACGCACATTGGTTGGGGCCACTGGGGCTCCCACTGAACAAAGTTGGTGAGCAGGGACCCAAGGATGGCACGGCACTACAGCAGGTATGCAGGGTTGGGGTTGAGGCCTGGTTTGGACTCCTGTTCCCACTGAACAAAGTTGGTGAGCAGGGACCCAAGGATGGCACTACAGCAGGTATGCAGGGTTGGGGTTGAGGCCTGGTTTGGACTCCTGGAGGCTCCTCCATCCTGTATAAGCAGTTGGCCCAAGGTCCACAGGATCTCATTTCTAACAAGTTCGCACGCAGCTCCCTGCTCCTCCTCGTTCCCCCCCCCCGCCCAGGAGGCGCTCCCTGTATTGGATGTCACATGGAACAGGCCCACATTTACCCAGTACTCATGCTGCAAGTTCCCCTTGGTATCCTCACAGGTCTGGTCTGTGCCCATCCCTGTCCTGAGATATGCTCCTGATGGCTCAGGGCAGGGGATGAGTGAAGGTAGGAATGGGTGTCTGGAGTTAAGGAGGAATGACAGGACAGTCCAAGTGTATGACCCCTACCCAAGGAAGGAGAGGAAATCAAGAGATAAGTAGAGCCAAGTCAGCCTTGGGTTCGCCCCGGACCAGCCGCTGAGTGCACGTGGTCGAGCCACAGGCTCCGGCACAAGGGTGAAAGGTGCAGCTGCTTCTCCTGGACAGAGCAGGCCTGAGGTGGTGAGTCCAGCTCTGATCTGGGAGGAGGCTTGCTGTTCCTGATGGAGCTCCTGCTCACCCCCTGCCACTGCAAGAACTTCTTGTAGTTTGTCCTGTCACTCACATGTGGACCCTCAGAGTGTGGGAAGGAGGTGGCCAAAACAGTGACTGGCCTGTTTGCTCTGTCTCAATGCTAGAGTCTGTCCCCCTCTCTCTGGTCAGTACCACGATCGCAGGCAATGTACAGCGAGCTGTGGCAGGGGACATGAGGCAGGGAAGAACCAGGGTCCTGAGTTTCCCATGAGCCGCTGAGGGCCCAAGAGCCTCCACACACCATGCCCACCATAGAGCACAGTTCCTCTACAAAGTGGTAGTTCTGCTATCCTGGTGCTCAGTCATACACAACCTCTACAGTGGGTCAGTGTCCCCCAGGCATCAGGCTACAGTCGCTTTCCCTCATTCACAAGGATTTATGACCAAGGCAGCCTCTGGACTCTACTGCCAATGCCAGACCCAAAAGGTACGTGTTCTGAGTGCATCAACAGAGGCCAGTATGGTTCCCCTCAACACCTTGGGAAGCCGAGACAAATGGCGAGGCAGACCTGTCCCATCAGACACCCTGGACAAGTTACACATACCAGTAGGGCCCCTTTGCCTCTCTGGAGTGCTAGCCAGAAGCAGCTGGGTGAAGGCAACGGAGGGGGTTCCGATGCCTGCTGTCTCCCCTGGGCCAGCCCCTAAGACCATGGCACACAGAACCCACGTGCCAACAGCTCCTCCTCCACCCAGCCCCCCAGAGGAATGGAGAGGCATTCCAGGCACAGGCCCCAGAGCTGGGGAGAGAAGCCCCCAGTGGACGGGAACAAGAGAAGGAACACGGACTGGGGTCGTTTCTCGGCAGCCTCTGGCCACCCAACAAAAGACCAACAAAGACAGCACACCACCCAGGCCAGAGACACAGGACACGGTCAGAGTGAGCCGCCACTGAGCACAGGTTAGTACTCTGAGACCTGGGAGGCCTACCGTGCCCCCCAGGAGTGCACACACATAACCCAGCAGTCTATAAACATTACCCCAGGCCTGTGCATGTTGCATTCTTCTCTAATCCCAGTATAGGGGGGTAGAACTGAAAGATTCTGTTGCAAAAAAAATAAACGAAGGGTCTGGAGAGACAGCTCAGAGGGTAAGAGCACTGGCTGCTCTTGCATAGGACCTGGGTTCAGTTACAGCACCACATGGTGGCTAACAACAGTCCGTAACTCCAGTTCCAGGGAAATTCGATGCTCTCTTCTGACTTCCACAGGCATTGCACAACACAGGTGCACTTATACACATGCAAGCAATACACTGATACACATAAAATAAAAATAAAGTAGCCGGGCGTGGTAGTGCACGCCTTTAATCCCAGCACTCGGGAGGCAGAGGCAGGTGGATCTCTTTGAGTTCAAGGCCAGCCTGGTCTACATAGTGAGTTCCAGGACAGGTGGGGCTACAGGGAGACCCTGTCTCAAAAAGAGCAAAAAATAAATAGATGATAGATAGATAGATAGATAGATAGATAGATAGATAGATAAGTAGAATATTGATGGGTTGGAGAGATGGCTCAGCAGTTAAGAGCACTGACTGTTCTTGCAAATGAACCAGGAAATACACTCATACATATAAAATCAAATAATTTTTTAAAATAATAAAAATATTTTTAAAAATAAAAATATTTTCAGCCAGGCATGGTGGTGCACGCCTTTAATCCCAGCACTCGGGAGGCAGAGGCAGATGGATCTCTTTGAGTTCAAGGCCAGCCTGGTCTACATAGTGAGTTCCAGGACAGGTGGGGCTACAGGGAGACCCTGTCTGGAAAAGACCAAAAAAATAAATAAATAAATAAATAAAAAAGATATTTTTAAAAATAAAAAAATGAATGACTAAGTGCTTCAAAGTTATATGAAGCCAGATGTAGTGGTTTACACCTGTAATCCCAGCAAGAGGGAGGCAGAGGCAGGAGGATCAGGAATCCTACTTTAAAAAAATTATACTCGGACAGATGTGGTGACTTATGCCTATAATGGCAGTGCTCAGGAGGTCAAGGCATAAGGATCAGCAGCTCAAGGCCGGCCTGGGCTACATACCAAGTTTGAGGCCAGCCTGGGCTACATGAGATGCTCTCAACCAAACCAAACCAAACCAAAGTAAAAAGAAAGGTTTCACAAACACCAGGAGTTCAGGATGAGTTACTGGGAAAGGAATCTCAACTAGGACATCATGTCTAGAAATGGAACTCCACACTCACAGCCTCACACTTGGTACCATGATCAGTAAAGCAAGAAAGACCATAATTCAAACAAGAAGCAATGGAGGCCTGGTATTCCTTTAAGCAACTCAGAATCCAGCCTGGTGAACTGGAGAGAACTGAAAAACAGGGTCTGAGTACTGTTGCCTAATGGTGGCATTTCAGAGCCCTTCTAGAAGGAAGCCCAGGTTGTGACAATCACACAGCAGATGTGTCATCTGAGGGTCACCCACTGTTTCTGCACAGGCCCAGCGCCAGTCTCCGAGCTCCTTGTGCATCCTGTCTTTCTCCTCCCTTCCATTCTCTTCTCCTTTCCTGTCGCCAGAGAAGGGGCTGGTCTCCAAGGTCTCGGACATGAGCATGTGAACATGTGTCAATGTGAGTGCAGCTGTGTTTCGCTCCCAGGCCCCTTCCACATGTCTGCCCCAAGTCAACACTCCGTAGGATTGAGAACAGAGACCCTTTGGCTCTCTCCGTCCCCAAGGCCCCAACAGCAAATGCAGACATGCTGGGCTATCACTCCACACCCTACACCACTCTCACCCTCAGCTGTAAACTTTGATTTTCCTCTACCTCTTATGAAAAGTGACTCTGAATTAATTCAAAGTTTATAAAGCTGTGTACGGTGGCCACATGCATGTGATCCCAGCACTGAGTACACTGAGTTGAAGCAGGGGGTACAATTTAAAGTCATCCTGGGCTACACAGTGAGACTTTGTCTTTAAAAAAAAAAAAAGAGGAGCGTTTCTATTGAACAAGGGAAGAGACTCTGACCCATTAGCTACATCATGGCACTCTGCCATCTGTATATCAAAACACACTCAGTTGGGGCTGGAGAGATGGCTCAGCGGTTAAGAACACTGGTTGTTCTTGCAGAAGACCTGGGTTTGAATCCCAGCACCCACATGGCAGCTAACAGCCGTCCGTTAACTCCAGTTTCAGGGGATCGGAAGGCCTCTTCTGTCCTCCACAGGCACTGCATGACATGAGTGCACTTACCTACATGCAGGCAATACACGCATGCACATAAAATAATATATTAATTTTTAAAAAAAACCACACTCAGTTGGGGCTGGAGAGATGGCTCAGCGGTTAAGAACACTGGCTGTTCTTGTAGAAGACCCAGGTTCGAATCCCAGCACCCACATGGCAGCTAACAACTGCCTGTAACTCCAGTCCCAGGGGATCCAACAGCCTCTTCTGACCTCTGTGGGCATTGCATGACAGGGGTGCACTTACGTACATGCAGACAATACACGCATACACATAAAATAAAAATATTTTTTTAAAAAAACCACACTCAGTTCCATGTTGGACAAATAAGGAAAGGGGTGTGTACGCGCACACGAGTGTATGTAGGTGTGTGTGCGCACATGGAGAAACAATGGTAAAGAAAACGGCAGGAACGGCAGGCTCCTTGACAGCTGACTTCTCCACAGCAATACTGGAAGCACACTGACCACAGCGGTCAAGACTGAAGGACTGAGCGCGAGTCGTCTGAGAAGGTGTGGCAGGTCTGCCGCAGGCAGAGGGGACTGGTCAGAGGAAATGGAGGCAAACCAGGAAGTCCAGGGGCAGAGAGAGATTCCAAGACATTCACATAAATGCCAGAGAAACTAAACAATTCTAACACCAGGGGCTGCAAACACACAGATTTTAAAAGCACACTCACTCCAGGAAACTAATCCATGAGCACACTCTCCTGTCCCAGGTACCATGGGGAGGCTGATCCACTGTTAACTAAAACCACCTTTATAAGCTTAGGGTGCTGCCTGGTCAGGTAGCCACAAAAAGAGAAATGAACATCTCCCAAAGGAGACAATAGCATACGGGCTGCGGTCTTAGTCTCCAGCTTCCCCGGCTCACCCCACAAGGCTCTATCCAGAGTCTGGGCCATCTGCAGTGTTGCTTGGAGCCCCCACTTTCCTAGGATGGGTTGTCTGCCCTTGCTACTGTTAGAACTGAGGGGGCTGAGGTCTGAATTCTCTCCTCCAGGGGTTAGGGTCTTTCACTTTGAGGGCTCTCTCTCTCTCCCTCTCTCTCTCTCTCTCTCTCTCTCTCTCACACACACACACACACACACACACACACACACACACACACACACACAGTAAAAGATGCTGAGCATGATGGCACATGACTTTAATCCTACCACTAGGATAAGGGGGAAGAGGTAGGAGGATCTCCAGGGTTTGAGGCCAGCCAAGTCTATATAGCAAGTTCCAGGCTAGCCACATATCCACAGTGAGACTGTTTCAAAAACAGGGGGGAGGATAGAAGAGAAAGAAGTAATTGGCCGAAATATTTTATTTAAATCCAGATACCCAAAATAGTGTTTCAGCAGACAACCAATATAAAAAATGCTAAGATGAGATTTTACATTTTCTTCAAAGTCCGATGGTTTTTTTCTTTTTCCTTTTTGAGACAGGGTCTCCCTGGCCTGGAACTCGATATGTAGGCTATGTAGACCAGGCTGGCCTGGAACTCAGAGATCTGCCAGCCTCTGCCTCCCAAAAGCTGGGATTAAAGGCGTGTGCCACCGTGCTGGCTGTCTGATGTTTTCTGTGACACCTTGCTAATCCCCCAAAGGCTGTCCTGACACACCTGACTGTGGGCCACCTGCCAGAGCCATCCTTTCAGGGCAGGAGGGGTGTCAACTTGACATGTGGTGGGACATGCTCGAGACGCATCTGTGCACCTCCCCTTTCTTCCTACTGGGGTCAGTGATGTGGAGATTTCTGACATTCTTCCTGTTTTCAGAGTCTGCCTCTGGCCTCAGAGCCCCTGGCCTTGGTCCCCCTGAGGATCTGCTCCGGGCTCTCCCACCCAGCTCCACCCTTCATCCTCCTCTTCTCTGGCTGGCGCTGCTCAGTGAGTCAGAGCCCCACTTTCCTCTTACCTGGGCGCTCCAGTCACTCTCTGGCCTGTCTGTGCCTGCAAGTCCCGACAAATAGTGTGTTGGTTATCTTCTGGCTAAAGACATTTCCTACCTCCCACCACTGACTCTTTGTCATGCTGATCACTAAGAAGCATGCTTGGTTCTTTGTGTAAAGAGTTACCTCTGTCAGGTTTTAGTTTAATGCCAGTTTGGTGGGAACTCACTCTGCCTGATCTTGGGTCACTGAGATTGGCTGAGGCCTAATCAGTGGGGGTACATGCTCCTGAGTGCATGAAGAGGTGCGGCCTACAGGTAATGGGATTCATGATCAGCCTTGGTGGAGATCTAGCTGAGCTGCCAGGCATGGCCGTCCCTAGCACTGATGCTGAACTGACCCTTATGTTACTGAGAAGTAGGCGGGGTACTCAGCTCCCCAATATCTTTCTTCAGCCTACCACCAGGACAGCTCTGCACCTTTTCCAGGGACGCTGGGAAGAAGGGCAAAGAGGTCGAGCTTCATCTTGGGCCACTCTGTCTGTTTTGGTCCTGAGGCTCTTGACACAAGGAGACTGGAAGTGAAGCACCTAGGGATAAGGCCCACACAGGGTCTTCGTGCCGGCCGAGACATACATGAGCACAGACCAGGTACCCTGGCAGCCAGACTGCTGTGTGACTGGGACATACAGATGGGTCACAGGGAGGCAAAGGGTTTACCAAAGGGTCTTTTAAGCAGGAGGACATGTTCAGTCCTCCCTCTAATGGTTCTGTGGAAGAACAGAATCAAAGACTGGACATAGGCCCTCTCTACCCCAGGTGCCTATGGCAATCTGGAGCCACAGGGTGGGTCATCCCAGGGAACAGTGGGTTTCATAGGTTACTAGATTGGATCCACAGCTAGGACCCAGCCCAGGGGAGGTATGCAACCCCATGTCCCCTATGTCCCTCCAGGGACCTTCCCATACCCAGGGTCTGGCCTTTGTCAATGAATGTCATTTTAGGGAACATCTATTATTCTTGTCCAAAACAGATAATGGCACACTGAACCTGAGGTACAGCTTGTAAGAGAGCTTGCCTAGAGTATGCAGGCCCCAGTTTTATCCTCAGCATCACAAGAGACCAAAAAAAAAAAAAAAAAAACAATAAGACCAACCCCCAAAAAGGGTCCCTTTAGGCCACCTCTGGCAGGGGCACCAGCTTCAGCCGCCCAGGGCCGGGGGGTCTCGTAAAAAAAAAAAAAAAACGATCAGACCAGACCCACATCAGTGTCCCTGTCGGCACCATCTGGCAGGAGCAGCAGCTTCAGCAGCTCAGGGCCGAGGGGTTTCATCTCTTCTTGCTGGCTCCCACAGCAGATACCGGGGACAGCTGCAGGTGCCACCTGACCCCACATTTAAACCAGCTAACATGCAGCAGTCAGGCTGTGGGCAGGGTAGCTCCATTTGGAAATCACCAGGCTGAGGTGTTCCAGAGGAGTCCAACAGACATTCCTCTCTCTCTCGGGACAAGCAAGACAACAGCATCCCTGGAGTGACCCTGCATCCCACTGCACTGCACCTGTGGGCAGAGCCAGCCTGAGCATAGCACCTCCATCACCCACAGGGCTGACAAATGCCATGAAGGCTCAAGGATCCCAATCCCCCTCTTTCCCAGTCACTGTGGAGGCAGCACACCTTCCCTTAGGACCCAGACCCCCACTGCAATCACAGCACGGACAGTCAGCCGGCAGCCGAGGGCCTGCACGCAGATACAGGAATGGAAACCCAGAGCAGCCCACAGTCCAGCTGCATCTTCTTCATGGAGCAGACAAGGCAGTACCTCTGCCTGCTGCTACAAGGCTGGGCCAGCCCCATCCTGAGGAGTCGTCGCTGTGCAGAGGACGCTGCGGTGGCCCTGCCCTGCCTGCCAGCTGCCCTGCTTGTGCATCACCTCAACACATGCCCCAGGCAAAGGCTGAACCGCTGCCTGTCTGAATAGTGAGCACCAGTGCTCACAGCCGAACTGCTCAACCCACAGAGAACTTAGGATGGACAGGAACCTGCTGGGGGCTCCAGGCCCAGTCCCAACGGTCCAGGCACAGAACAGTCTTTCTAGACCATTGTACAGCAAGATAGAAGCTCCAAAGGCTTCCAGTGGTCACCCAGATGGCAGCACGGCTTGCACTTTGGGGTATTTCACACAGCCACCTCAAGAGACAGAGAACACTTGGCTAGGACACCCAGGGCCCTGCTACATACTAGGAGTCCACAAACTACACAAATGCTGTTACTTAAGACCTGAGTGTCCAGTGAAAAGCAGCTATGAAGCAATCAGAGCACTCCAAAGACAGAAGAACTCACTCCATCCCACTGCCTCCTCATGCCGTGCGACCATTCCTGCACTGTCAAGAGTGAAAACCCTTGTGGGCCAAGGACTCCAGCATCTTGGCCAACAGCAGCACTTGGTGATCTTAGAGTAAGGGCACAGTGATCACAGCACAGCCGGACACAGATGACTTTCCTGTGACTCACTCTAGCTGGAGAGGTGCAGACAGAGGCCCTTGCTCTAACTCACCCACAATCTGCCTTGGTGTTCAGCAGTCTCTAAGAATCTCCTCATGGTTGAATCCTAATACTCGGACTAGTGCCTTGACCATACAAGAGAACTCATGCCTGGAGCTGCAGCACAACTCAGGATGCCCCCCACACTTCAGCCAAGACAGACAAAGTTCCCATAGACACAGCAGAATGTACTGGAAAACAAGGCTTATTTGATCACATGGGCCTCTGACCCTCCTCCTGACAGGGCCACTTCTAGAAAGGGTCTCAGCCTCCAGCAACGGATAAACAGATACTGCAATCTGTGAGAAGTTCCATGTAGGTCCAGGGGAAGATGAGACATGCAAAACACAGTTTATCAGACAAGAACATCACAGAAAAGGCAGCATAGACAGCACCTGTGTCATAGAGGGAATGACGTTGCCACTCAGACCCAAGACAGACGAGAGCTAGTAGGACTCTTCAGCCAGGTGCCAAGAAGCAGCCAGAGAGCAGCCCCAGTCCAGAAGGCTGTGACCATGGCCACCACGCTGCTCACCCAGGCTGTAGGAGTATCGATGGATGATAAATGCCCAACAATCTATGGCAAGAAGTGGCCAGGCCTCTGGAGCACCCAGGCCTACATCCCCATCTGCAAATGGCGGGGTGCTTGTGCATGATTCAAGGTCTCCTGACCCCTGTATTGCTCCACTCTCCTCTTCAGAGGCAGGAAGCCTGGGAAGGGGTGGCCCTGCCCCAAATTGGGAAAAAGTATCAGGTGGGCAAAGTGGGTGACCAGAGGTTAGGGAGTAGGAGCGACTGGCTAGAGTCAGCCTTGGTTGCCATTCAGAATGGTTCACGGTCCCTACCTACCACTGTCCACTAAGCTTCTAAGAGGACTCCAAACTTCATCTAGGGCCTCCCACATTCACCTGGTCATCCCAGGGGACAAGTGTTCCTTGACAGACACTTTGAGAAACTGCTGTGGGCCTTCTACACTGCACTGTGCCCACCGTCTTTTCAATGCTCCCTGCAGCCTCAGCACTGAGTATGTAAGGGTAGGCCCTGAATTCCTGACTGAGGAGCTAAACAGTTTCAACACCTAGGGGGGAGGTGAGACAAAAGGAAGAGCACCCCAAGGGCCAGTCAGGGAGAGGCAGGCAGAGGGCCCAGCAGATGCCAGAGGTCCCAGGGCCAGTCCCTAATACCCCCAATCCCCTCCAGCCACCAGTGCCTAGCCCTGGATACCTCTGCCCTCTGGTCTCAATCCTCTGCCCCACTGCAGAGCTCAGGATGGCATGGACACCGCAGCCCTAACCCACCCCACGATACTTTCAGTTATCTCTAGGAACCCACTCACAGATAAATCCCAATCCTCGAGACCCTGCTCACACAAAGAACTCACACCCATCAAATGAAGACGGATCTGATCAAGGTAAAACAGGCAAAGACTGAGCAGACAATCACAAAAGAAAATTGCATGGCCCCAATGCCATGGACTGACCTTGCTCTGCCTGCCACTGCAGCAAAGGGTGAGCAAGGGACAGGCCAGCAGCCACTCTGCAAGTCTTCCCAGGGAAACACCAGCCGTGGCAGCATGGATTCAAAAGATACCATCTGGCCAGCAAATATCCTAAGTACCCCAGAGAAGAAGTCAGCTTGGATACACCCAGCACAGGAAAAGGGACAGAGCGTGGCAGCTTTAACTGGAAGAACTGCAGCACTGTCTGAGTCGTAGGATCTGGTTTGCTGTTTCATCTTTCTACAACAGATACATAACATCAAGCTCTGGGCAGACAGAATTTTGAGACAGACAAACGGTCCTGAATGTCTCTACGCACCAGGTTCCCAGGACTGACATGGTCACCAGTCTGCAAAGAAACCTACAGCACCCCACATGATCACCTGCCAGCCCAGCCTCTCCAGGACCTACTGGCAACGCCAGCATGGACCACCAGGGAACAGCTCATTTGGACAGAAAAACTCAAGACTCCCAAGGAAACCAGCACCTCAAACCTGCCCTTCCAAACTGGCAGACCAGACTCCATTTCCACCCAAGACTGGCAATGCCCTGAGCTCCCAGCTCAGACTGCCCTCCCTCTGGGCTGACACATCGGCAGGACCCAAGCACCCTTTCTGCACACTCTGCTCTTTGTCTTAAACATCAACAACACAATACTGCTACAGAGCAAAAATCGCTCACCCTGCCTTCTCTGCTGACTCCCTGGGTGCTAGACACTGTGTGAGGTGCTACTGTAGGGACTAGCTTGTCCTTACCCCTGAACAAGGCAAAGAAGGTGATCACTCCCACTTTACAGGAAGAAACCTGGTGCGGAAAGAAGAGTCCTCGCCTCAGCGGCTGGGGACTGGAGCCAAGGTTACAGTCCGCCCCACCCTCACCCCCCACGGCCACCCACTCAGGTGACACCAGAGTGCAGGAAGTGTCTGGTTGCCTGCCATCTGTGGTGTCCTCTACCTTGCTGTGACAGGGGTCGGTCCAGCTCAGTGAAGCCTCCCATGTAATCTCCTCCCTGTGGGGCCCCTGGACTCTCCTGCTCGGCTCTTTCCCACTGGTGAAGCCCTTGTGGGGTCTGCTGTCATGGAGAATGCGGCAAGTCAGCAGGGCCGATCACACCACTGGTGGTGCAGGTCCATGACCCAGGGTAAGCAGGCCCCAGAAACCTGGACCGACACAGGCACAAGATGGGGCACATTGCCCCACGCAGCAAGCTGCCTGCCCCAGCCTGTCATAGGTTGTTTCTTCAGCAGCACTGATTGCTAGATGCCAGGCAGTACAGTCAGCAGGTGAGTCCAGGCTGTGCAGACCAAGGAAGGGGTACAGGTGCTCTTCCTAAACAAAGAGCCATCCCAGCACCATCCCCTGGCCTTGCCAAAGCCCTGAAGAGAGGACACATACACTTGAAGGCACATGAAGTGAGGAAATCTCTGCTGAGTCACAAATCTTCCAGGCCAAGCCCCACACAGGACAGGTGCTCAACCAGACCAGTGATGGCTTCCATGCCACCTGCACAGTGCCTAGGACTGGACAATGGCACCAGATTGGATGCCCATCTCAGCCACTAACAAGAACTCACTGGCCACACCCTTGCTGATGCCCAGCCTGGGCACTGCTGAGGTACTAACTCTGGGACTGGGAGTCACCTCTCACCTGTCTCCCTTAGCACAGATGGCTTGTAAGAGAGATGGCCCAACCAGTAGAGAGCATTTGCTTAAGAAGCTGCTGGTTAGTAAGCAGCTAGGAATGGGCAGTTGATGGCATTCCTCCTACCTCCAGGGTGGGTCTCCCCAACCCTTACTCCAGAGGAACCTTGAGAGTAGCCAAGTTCAGAAGACAAAACCCAACCAGTGCCCTAGGTGGTCCCAACAGCACTTCAGTCCTTCCATTGGGACAGGAGCTACCAGACGTAGACCCTTCAAGCTGTAACCGGAGCACAGCCTCCACTCAGGAAGCCTCCCCCAGATGCCATAGGTCTCCCCAAACACCTGCTTGACAGAGTTAAGCGTCAGGGTAGGGCAATGCTTCCCCTCACAGGTCTAAGGCACACTCTCGCAGCCTCCATCTTTTCTGCAATCACGGTAGGACCAGCCGTGTCATGCTGCAGAGTGTGGCTGCCTCCTACAGCAGTGGGGCTCTGCTCACTTTGCACTCTAGGAGAGCAGGGAAGGTGGCAGGCCCCAGCCTCGCGGCACAGCGGCCAGGGGCAAAGATGGGCTGACAATACGCGGTAACTCTCCCTCTCACTCCCTCCAGAAGATGCTCAGAAACAAGCCCAGGATGAAGGGCTACGGTTGTACTTCCACAAGGCAGGCTCAAGCAAAATTCACCCCAAAAGAAGGGCCAAGGGAACAGAAGGGGCCCTGGAGGTGGGCCCAGAACACAGCTCAATCCTGAGCAGGCCTCTGAGTATGTGGTCCCATTCTGATACAAGGTGTCGCCTTGTAGGAGCAGGAACAGGTGGACAGTGGGCACAGTGGCCACTCACAGGCTCAGTTCTCACTCTGGTATTGCAGTCACAGACCTGCCTCAACCTTGAGAAAAGGACGAAGGAGAAGAGAGGAAAAGCAGAGGGAGGAAATAAAGGGCAGGAATGACAAGTGGCCATGCCCTGCCCAGAAATCAGGGCCAACCAGCTCCTGGAGGAGTCTGTGAGTGGCTCGTGGAAGCCAGAGGGAAAGGGGTCTGTCACAGAGGCCTGCAGGGCCACATTGAGGTAGCGGCAAGCTCCCCCTCAGAGCTATCAGGAGGCAGTGCTGCTGGCAGAACAAAAGGTACCTTCCACCTGGCAAATCCTCCATCCAAATGGACCAGAGCAGGGCAGGGAACAGGGGCTGCCCAGTCCCAGGGGCATGGGGGCACGAGAAGGGTGATTTTAAAACATCCCACCAAGAACCATCTTGATAAACAGCAAAGTCCAGATACACATGGACTGGAGACAGAGCAGACTCCAATCCCAGGTCCAGCATGGCTGCCTCTATGTTTCCCCTGCTAGCTACCCAGGAACTCCGGGGCACTGGCCCTTGAATTCCAGGGCCGACACATACAAGGAGAGTGCACAGGGTCATCTTGAAGAGGTTCAGGAGAGAGAGTAGACCAAGGAAAGAGTCTAGCAACATCACCTCACCCTCATCCCCATTAGTGCTCAGTGCGGTTCTGCCCAGTCTCTACGAAGGCCAAACCCAGCAGAACCCACACAAAGCTGCCCCTGGGACCTAGCTCCCAAGAGTGGCAAAAAGCAATGCCACGCTTCTTACAACATTTTTCCACTTTGGGAAAGCCATTTCTCAATTTTAGAATGTTATTTGTGTTAACTTATGTTTAGTCTTTATCCTTTTTAAATAGTTAAAGGTACTTGTCAATTTAACTACCAAACGCTGATCGCTACAAGCAAGTACAGTGAGCTGTTGGAGTGTGAGGAAGTTCTAGGAGCAAGGACTTTGAGAGCTGTGCTAGCTGAGGATGAGACTCCATGTGAGAGGCTACCTGGGGGAAACGTGCTCCAAAAGACAGCAGCGCCAAGACACTCCTGAGACAAAGCCCTCTCGGGCCTCCCAGACTAGCCATAGCTGGGGACAGAAAGTGACCCATGGGGCAGGGCAGGTGAAGTGAAAAATCCTTGTCTG
Source organism: Nannospalax galili (assembly GCF_000622305.1). NCBI lineage: Eukaryota > Metazoa > Chordata > Mammalia > Rodentia > Spalacidae > Nannospalax > Nannospalax galili. The sequence continues at coordinate 1,555,089 of NW_008356261.1, forward strand.
AAGCACAAAGGTCCAGGGTTAACTGGCGGCGGTGGCAGCAGCAGGTGAGCAGTCCCTCACCCCTGCACCACCCAGGCTGCTGAGCCACACCCACAGGCAGAGATGCAGAGCCTGGGCCTGGCACCTGCCCCAGAAGCAGATGTGAGAGCCCCACCCCCACCCCAGGGTCCCGTCACTGTTGGAGGCAGAAAGGTGAGCACAGTGAACGGAAAGCTGTGGCCTCTGCTGAGAATGGGCACTTCTTCCAAAGGACACGGCCAAGAGCATCACTTGCAGGAGGAAAGGAGAGTTTAGGGAGGGCTTTACTTGCCATAGGCTATGGCACAGCACAAGACAGCCAAGGCCAACCCACAGTGCTCACATACACCAAAATGTGCAAAAACACAGGCAGGAAATAGTCAGCCCTCTACACCTGGGGTCTACTGATTCACGCAAATAAGGGTCAAAATCTGTATTTGTAAAAACTGTGTTCAGGGGTGGGGATGTGACTCGGTAGAACACTGGTCCAGGACGCACAAAGTCCTGGGTTTGTCCCCAGCACCATATAAACTGTGGTGGTACTGCCTGTAATCTTAGCTTAGGAAGGAGCATGTTTGAGGCCAGCCTGGACTACATGAGACTCTGTCACACACAAAAATCAGACAACTAGGGCTGGGTGTGGTGCCGCATACCTGTAGTCCTAGCATTCGAGAGGCAGAGGCTGGCAGATCTCTGTGAGTCCAAGGACAGCCTGGTCTACATAGTGAGTTCCAGGACAGCTGGGGCTACAGGGAGACCCTGCTTCAAAAAGACCAAAAAAATTAAAAAAAAAGAAAGAGAGAGAGAGAGAGATTTAGAAGATCCCAGTCATTCAAGTTCATGATTGGCTGTAA
>NW_008356261.1:1556038-1562601 GCF_000622305.1 Nannospalax galili
AAAAAAAAAAAAAGATACATTAAAAATAAGAGTGCAAACATAGTAAAGACTGTGCACAGTACGGAACGACCCCAGTGGCCTGCTGAGATGGCACAGGCACTTCCATGCACGTGCCCACCTGTCAGCCCTCCTGGAGCCCAGCCTCATGCCCATGGCACCTTTACAGCCCCTGGGCCCCTACTACACCACACCCCACCCTCCTTTCTGTCTCCGGCATGAAGTCCAGCAAGGACATGCCACCTGGGGCAGGTCACTTGCCACCATCACAGAGCACCCACCTTCAGCAGCTGCTTGATTCCAGCAGTCTTTGGCTCACACTTTTACCTCACAACACCATGGCTCATACGAGCTACCTTGTCACATGGCATCCAAAAGAACAGGCTACAGGGCAGGTGTGCTAGGTAGCAAGAATCCCAAGCAGCTCACATTGGCATACAGTAGCCCTCAAGGAGGAACCAGAGACAGGCCGAGGGACCCAGTCGGGACAGAGAGCAGCCAGACCACATGCCAAGCCTGTGCCACACCATGCCTGGGCTAACTGTACGCTCCCGAGCTTGCTCCCATGGCCAGCCTCGAGCTCAGACATCACCTCCTTAGGGCTACTTGGCACTGTCAGGCCTTTCCAAGGACTGGAGACACAGCCCTCAAGGTGAGGGTCAGGACATTTGATGGGGACAGACGTTAGGATCCAAACGCCTTGAGGGTTCCTGAGACTGTCCCTTCTACCAAGCCAAGCTGTGAGGGGAGGCGTGCCACTGAAAAGGCCACTGAAGGTCCTCTGCCCGAGAAGGCCACAAGAAGAGCCAGAAGCCAGGCTTCCTTCCTGCTTTCCACCTGTCCCTCTCATGATCTAAGGGAGACACGCTCACATTTCTGTGAGCAGTCACTTTCCTGACACACCAAAACACTCAAGCACCCCAACCAAAATCACTGCTGCCCATGGAAGCACACTGATACATCCCACGAACTAAGCACATGGCCCTATGACCCCAGGGATAGGTCCATCCAGTAGGTATATGGGAGCACCTAGACGAACACCGTAGTCCAGAGAGCCATGTGTGTGGCAAAAGAAACCTTTAAAGAAAAGAAAATCAGGAGACCACAATGTGAGTGTGGCCATGATCCATGGCAGACACTGACCTTTCCAAGCGGATGGGCCACGGAGCACATGTGGCCTGAGGTCCCTGCCAAACACCTCCTCCTCTCTTTAACCTTTTGTTTTTATTTCAATTGTTTCTACTTCCGTGTTCCCAGGCACCATCCCGCGGAGCAGCAGTGAACACCAGCGGGTGTGCCCCAGCCCAGAGAACTCCTGTGCAGAAAGAAAAACAAACACAGGCAGACAAAGAATGGGAGGCACTTCTGCCAAGGCAGGCAGGAGCAACTCACACCACGCTGTCAGACTGGCCCACAGAAGGCAGGCACGCAGAAGTCCCCATTAAGAAATGGGCATACACTCCACCCCCTGCCGGCACTCCATCAGCCATCCTGCAGAGGGCAGAGGGCAGAAGGCACCTGCTAAGATCTGAATCTGCCTATCCTGCCATCTTCTTAGGCTGAGCCTCCCTCAGGGGTGCACAGCAGGTCTACACCAAACAGGAAGCAGGGTTTGAGTGTTCTCTTTCCATGGTCACTACCTGGATGATACAGGAAATGCTGAGCTAACAGGACCACTGACAAGGGGGTTCCCCACTGAGGTGGCCTCCAAGACCTACCTTGACTACCACAGCACAATCACTTCCTCCTGAGAGGAAGTCTTGCAGGCAAGCACACCCTCAGCTACCATCCCACACACCTGTGACCCAAGGTCTGCAGGCAGCTTGGGGAGAAGGCTTGCTGGTCAGGAACGGGGTGTGGCAGCACCTGCCAACTGGATGCAGGGGCCTCCTACCACATCTGCACAGGGAAACACAGCCCTGCCACCCACTGGTCCCCAGGACCACAGCCCTCAGCAGCACACCACGGGGCTCATCCAGTTCATCGCTTGCCAGCTTGAGGTTTGTGCAAGCTCCTAGGGGACACTCCAAGCCGACGAAGGAGAAGTGAAGTGTTGTTCAGTATCTGGGACTACAGAGCACCAATGACCAGACATCTTTGTAAATCCCACTCAGACAACCACCTGGGGGGGGCTTCTCGTGGAAAGAGGCTGTTTCACAGCTTGCAGATGGGCCACACACAGAAAGCCTGGCTACCAGAGATGGTGTCTGCATCATGCCTCTAGGCCTCTGCAGGTGTCCTTCCCTACTCCCTTTACTACAATTCCCTTTCTAAGAAGATCCCTGTGCCCAACTGCCCACCCCTACACTCTGTCACTCAGTCCCTCCACACTTCTACTGTGCTTGTCCTGCCCTCCTTGTAGCCAAGGACTCAAAGCCCTGACCTTAGAGTCCTTGGCTAAGGAAGGGGTCGAGCTCACTGTCCTAAAGACTAGGTCATAGCACCATCAGGTACATCCCACAGGTAAAGGGAGCTGCGGAGTGTGTGGGTCTGCACATAACACCTCATGGAGCAGCAAAAAACAGCTACAGGCATCCACCACTCACTGTCACAGACTTCAGGGTTCCATTGCACATAGTGCTGGAATGGAGTGCTCAATGCTGCCTTTGGTGGGGGTGGGTAGGCACCTGTCACAACCCAGAGGTCCTTCAGATAGCAATGGCAGTGTTCTAAACACAAACTAAGTTGAGTTAAGGGTAGTTCCATGGCAGGGGGCTTGCCCAGCATGCATAAGGCTCTGGGTTCCATCCCTAGCATCATAAAAAATAGATAATGACTTGAAATTAAATTCAATCACGGTGATGTTTATAAAAGCCTCTAGTTCTACTGAAAAATATTTAGCTGTATACGTACAGCAAGCCGACTTTGTAGTATGTAAATGATACCACATGACACTGCTCAAACAAAGCCTAGACTCTAGCAAGCCCAGTCAGGTGTCAGTCACCAGAAACATTCTCCCAGGAAGCAAAGCAAGGAGGAAAACAAAGCCATTCACCTCTGTCAATCTGTGCAGACACTGCACACAAGTGCTCAGAGCACAAGGTTGCTGAAGGCAGCTCCAGACAGCTAGCATGGCCTGGGGCCATCAGTGCATAGGTGTCAGCTGAGCAAGAGTAGATGCCTTCCCCTGCACTCAGTACCTAAAGTAGATTCCTTCTCCTGGACTCAGTACCTAAAGTAGATTCCTTCTCCTGGACTCAGTGCCTAAAGTAGATTCCTTCCCCTGCACTCAGTACCTAAAGTAGATTCCTTCTCCTGGACTCAGTACCTAAAGTAGATTCCTTCTCCTGTGCTCACGCAGTGCCTAAAGTAGATTCCTTCTCCTGGACTCGCTCAGTGTCTGGGTAGATTCCTTCTCCTGCACTCACACAGTATCTAGAGTAGATTCCTTCAATCAGTATGTAGAGTCCATTCCTTCTCCTGTGCTCACTCAGTATCAAACAACGCCATGCTTTACCTCCCGCTCTGCACCAGAGAGCTCTAAGGGCCCAGAAGTTGTCATGTCAACCCCCCCACCCCGAAACAGGAGCACAGGCTGGAAAGGCATCTACAGCTCCCAAAGAGTCAGCAGATGCCCATCATTGGGAAGGGGAGGGAAGGGAAAGAACTGTGTTTCCTCCTCTGACCCGAGGATAAAATTCAAACTACGCTCGGATCTGTTCACAAATACCCATCCCTGTCTGTGGAGACCAGTGTCTCCTAAAGCATCACACTGTTTGCGGAGTCCCCGCTCTCCAAGCCTGAGCAGCGTCCCTTCCCTGACTACACAGAACAGAATGAGGGCGCGTTGTGGGAAAGTGGCCGTCCTTCCTAATTCATAAATCACTCTTGGGCAGAGAGAAGAAGGAATGAAAGGGGGAAGGTCATCCGACCACAGCACCCCACAGCAAGCTTAGACCAAGGTCGTCCGACCACAGCACCCAACAGCAAGCTCCAACTGAGGCCGTCCGACCACAGCACCCAACAGCAAGCTCCGACCGAGGCCATCCGACCACAGCACCCAACAGCAAGCTCCGAACGAGGCCGTCCAACCACAGCACCCAACAGCAAGCTCCAACCGAGGTCATCCAACCACAGCACCCAACAGCAAGCTCCGACCGAGGTCATCCAACCACAGCACCCAACAGCAAGCTCCGACCAAGGCCGAGAAGCAGAGACCTACAGGACGAGAGGCAGCCGGAACCACACCTACAACATTCTCCAGAAAAGAAGTCCCAACGTGCCGTGCCATGCTCTGCATGGCTATCCTGAGCATATTTCCCTGCAGGGCGTCGCGTCCTCCAGAGCAGCTGGAGCACGGAAGATAAGGCTGTGAACCGGTCAGCGGTCCCAGCTCCTTGCCCAGGTAGGAGGAAGGTGCGTTTTTTTTCATCGCACATCCACAGACCACTCTTCTGGCTCTAAGGATGACTGGAAGGCACCGCAAGGCAAAGAGGCTGTCAGCACCACCCTTGAATCTGTGCTTGGCCACCCAACACAAAGTAATGCAACGAGACCTGTTCTTCACAACAATCGAGCCAATGAGCCAACCTTTTCAAAACATGGGAACTTTACTCCAGATGACCTCCTTGACACTGAATGGTAGGAATTAAGAAAAAAACATCAAGAAATTGTAAAAAAGAACACACTCTCCAATTCTACCAGATCAAAAACTAGTTAAAGGACCCACTGCCGCCAAAGCCCAGCCCACTGCACATGGAGGGCACTGGCCAGGGGCAAGCTGCTCCGCTCTCTCCTGGACCAGCTCATCCGGGCAGGACTCTGACTACGTGGCCAGCACAGAATGGGCAGGACTGGGGCCTCTGAGGCTCACGCTACAGCTTTCACACTTTCCTACTTTCATAATGATGCTCCTAAGTAAGCAGGCACAGAGGGACAGAGGGACACTGTGGCACCTTGCCCCTATCACCCTAAGACACCAAGGAAGGGGAAGTTGTGGACTTAGCTCAGTGGTAGAGCACTTGTCTAGCAAGCACAAGGTCCTGGGTTCAGTCCTTGGCTCTGGAGTGGGGAGGGGGAAGCAACTAACACACTAAGGGAGAACAGTACTGAGCACTGAGATACCCCACTTTAAAGGGGGTTCCTGCTGGGTGTGGTGGCACACACCTTTAATCTGAGCACTTGGGAGACAGAGTTTAAGGTCTACATATGAGTTCCAGGCCAGCCAGCCTACATAGTGAGACCCTGTCAAAAGAAAACAGTGATCTGTAGTCAAGAAACTGTTAAAGAACCTAATGATTGCCAATATTCAATCCATTACACTTAAGAATACAGACACAAAGGTAATCACAGTGCACCTGGATCGCTCTTTAAAAATCTCTTCTGCCCTTTGGAACTGCATCTCTATTTTTACAGAGAGGCAGCGATGGAGATGTCTTCCTTTCTTGCTGTTCTCAGAAGCAGCATCTCCCCAGCCACGCTGTCCCAGCTGGACTGGACCCTACCCTGGGGTAGGAGATGAATACTCGGCTGTCCTTTCCCATGGGGCTACTTCTTACCAAGGGTCACAAGAACCAGTGCCTCAGCAAGCTGATGATAGTTAACGTCTGGATATTTGCAATGATGACTCAGTCCAGAAAGCACAGACCTCAATCAGTTTAAAAGACTGGCTGCTGGTCAGGCTCCAGCACAAAACACCTGCTACTTATAGGCACAGGTATGTAATAACACACACTACAGAGGGCGGCCTCAGTGACCCAGCTGACAGATTCAGGTCCTCTTGCAGTGAAGCCCTACTCACTGGTAGGCCAGGCGGCCTCCAATTGCTGGTTCACTTCACAAATGCACAAAGCGAGTCAGATCTGGAATAGGGTGGCCACAGCTGTGTGTCCCACACGGAGTGTCCCTGGGCTTCAGAGGCCGTGAACATGACCGTGACAGCTCTGCTGCCAACACTTACCGCCATGTCAAACACGTGCCAGCCCTTTACCTCGGTTTACCCTTCCCCGCAACCCTGAACTGAACGCTGCAGTTTCCATCTGACGGGCAAAGCTGAAAAGCAAGTCTCGAGAGGGCCACACGGCTAATAAGCAGCCGGGAGCCGGTAACAGCGCAGCTTCGACAAACCTGACGGGACCCTCCCGCCCTACACCGGGTCCCCGGGTCCCCCACACGCTGCCCCGGGGTCCTGAGTCGCCCTAGAGGCTGCGGGTCCCGGCGGTCCGCCCTCTCGCTCGGCTGCACGCACCGGATCCCCGTTGCCTCGGGCATCCTGACAGTTGCCAGCACCACTCCGCCTGGCGCCTCGCCCCGGCTGCTGGCTGCAGGGTCCCGCGCAGCCCGGGCCCAGGGAGCCGGATGGCTGCATCTCCCAACCCGGCAGCCGAAGCCGACCCCGCAGCAGGGCGGCGGGCAGCACCACCGCAGGGTCGGGGACCGGCGCGGGGACCGCGCGGCAGCAGCGCCCGCCCCTCGCTCTCCCCAAAAGTAAACTGGGAAAGTCGCCGGGCGGAGGAACTTTCCGCGGCCCCGCGAGCTCCCGCGGCCAGCTGCGTCCTCAGCCCGGTTCGGCCCGTCACCTCGCCGCCAGGGGCCGCGGCCTCTCGGGACCGCGCCTCGGGGACCGG
>NW_008356261.1:1562631-1595155 GCF_000622305.1 Nannospalax galili
GGCCCTCGGAGCCCCCGCCCAGCCAGCCACCCGCCGCCCCGCGCCCGCCGCTGCCTCGCGCCCGCCCCGCCACTCACCCCATGAGCCAGTCCATGGCTGCGCGGGGCTCGCGCCTCGCTCGGCCTCAGCCCCGCCGGTGCCGGAAGTAAACACTCGCTGGCTCCCGCCCGCTGCCGGAAGTGACGCGCGCGCAGCCTGCTGGGACGCGTAGTCCCGACGGCCCCTGCGGCGCCGCCCGTACCCACCCGGTAGTACCAGGACTGCACAGTGCCGGGAACCTCCGTGTGCTGGGAGTCCAGAGCGCCCGGACCCCGGAGCGCCCCGATCCCGGAGTACCCCGACCGCGGAGCACCCGGGTCCCAGAGTTCCCCGACCCCAGAGCGCCCAGACCCGGGAGTGTCCCAACCCCGGAGCGCCGGGACCCTGGGGAGTCGGACCCAGGAGTACGCCGACACAGAATACCCCGATCCCAGAGTGTCCTGGACCCCGGAGCGCCCCATCCCCGAGTGCCAGGACCCAAGAGTACTGGAAGTTGCACACCCGGGAGTGCTCACAATTCAGTGTCTGCACCAGAGGAGTGCCCCGGACCCCCAGAGTTCCTGGACCCCAGGAATGCGCTGACCCCTGGAAGTGCCCCTGACCTTCCTGGGAGTGCCTGGAACCCCAGAGTGTCCCCAAATCCAGTGTCCCAGACCCAGGAATACCTCGAATTCCCGGGAACCCCAGTGTCTCTGACCTCAGTGCCTGGCCCCTCAGAGTGCCTGGAAACTTGGGAGTGACCCTGCCTTGCAGGATGTGCCCCTTTCCCCTTCCCGTGCCTCATTCCTGTCTGTTTGTGCCCCCAGACATTGTCCCCCTTAACCTTGCTGTCATCTCTTGCCCCACCTGGTGCCTGTGGCAGGACTGTCCCCAACCACACTGCCCTTTCATTGTCCCCGGCTTTGCCAACTGTCCCACTACACACATACTTGTCCTCTCAAGTCGCCAGCTTTCCCCTCGCTCAGTGGGCTATGCCCTCTAGCTCCTGGCTGACCTCTCATCCCAGCTCCTGCATTGCATGGCCCTGGGCAGCTGTCCTACTGGCAGCTCTGTCTAGAGCCTGGCCAGGATCAGGAGCTCAGCGAGCACCTGTGAAGGGCTGACTCCCCATTCCAGGAGCACACACTGGAGCAGTGGATGCCCAACAACCCCCACCTTATGTCCTCAGGTGACATGAGCAATGGTCATTAGACAGGAAACAGCTTTGGGCCAGATGCCCTCTGTAATGAAACTGAAATGATGCTCATCCCTTCATAAAGGGTCACTCCGGGATGCTGGGAGGTGGCCATCCTCAAGCATGGATCATGAGGCCCCTAAGGGAGCATGGCAAACTTCACTGCCAACAGTGAGGAAGGAAAACTCTGGAGAGGAAGTCACCTAATAGGCTACCTCAGGAGGAAGCTGCAGGTACATACATGCTTACCTCCATCTCCATTCCCACAGGTGCCCAAGTCAGATGGGCCATTTCCCCCACCCCATGACCACCTTGCTTTTAGCTGGTTGTGTCTCTAGCAACATGACTCTGCCCACTACTCCCAAAGGGCATGAGCCCTTGATGAAGCAGCCTACTTCCGGCTGCCACCATCTTCCATCAGCTTTTGGCTTAAACTGGCTGTCATAAGATATGCTGATGGGCTGGTCTCTCGGTTTTTAGCTGGGAGACTTGGACAATTGGTTTAATGGCCCTGTGCCTCCATTTCCTTTATTTTAGTTTTATGTTTATATGTGTATGTGGTGGTGGGGGGGTATGTGCACGTGAGTGCAGGTGCCCAAGGATGCCAAAAGCAGGTGTCAAATCCCATGGAGGGAAGTGGAGGTGCAGGTGGTTGTGAGCCCTGGGGCATGGTTGCTGGGAACCAAACTCAGGTCCTCTGTAAGAGCAGCAAGTGTCTAGCCCCTCCATTTCCTTTTTATGTAATGGGAATAATAATTCAGCCATGTGTTGCCTCATGATGGAGATACATTTTGAGAACTACCTTATTAGACCATTACATCATGCAAACACCCTAGAGGGTGTTTAAACAGACTAAGATGGTTTGACCTCTTACCTACCTGGGCTATACAGTGTAGGCTGTCACTCCTAGGCTACAAACCTGTACAGTTACTGCACTGTGGGTGGCTGTAACACAGTAGTATCTGTGTAAACACGTTGTTTACACCTGCACCACCACAAACACATGAGTGATGAATCATTAAGGCATTGTGACATTACTAGGCAGTCAGAGTCTTTACCTGCACTAAGACCTTAGGGGACCACCATCATATATGCAGTCCATTTGTGACCAAAACATTATGGAGCACATGACCGTCTTCTAAACGTTTATCAAAGTTGGCATAAGGAATCCTTTCTGGGGTCATGATATAGGTGGAAGGTAGGTGTGACTGGCCTTTTGAGACTGCTGTCCACTGGTTTTGCAGTGTACCCAGGCTCAAGCCTATCAATCTTTTCCCTGAATGATACTGCACTAAAGGCATGCCCACTGCCTAGTTCAAAAAGGGCAGTTCTGATCACGTGCTATATGAAACCACATGATCTTCCAGATCTCTGATTGGGAACCCAGTGTCCTAGTGGTACAGTGTTCAGGCTGCAACAACTCATTCTTCACTCTTTCCATTGGTACTGGAGGTTCTGCCTGGGCCCTTGTGCATGTTAATCAGACACTTTGTCACTGGGCTATACCCAGTCCTCTTTATTTAGTAAAATCAAAATCTTACTAAGTTGGCCAGATTGGCCTTGAACTCACTCTGAGGCTATGTTAGCCTTAAACTTGTAGTCCATCTGCCTAGCCTCCCAAGTAACGGGGACTAAAAGACGACTCAGCCAGGCCCAATTAATGCTTCATGCTGGAGGTAACGTCATCTTTGTTTGCCTGGTTTTGTGTGTGCGTGTGTGTGTGTGTGTGTGTGTGTGTGTGTGTGTGTATGTGTGTTTGAGACAGGGTCTCACACTGGAGCTAGACTGACCTGGCAATTGTTACATGGCCCAAGCTGGCCTCAGATTCACAGCAATCCTCCTGCATCAGCCTTTTTAGTGCTGGGATTTACAGGCATGGGCCACCACACCTGGCTGGAGCCGATGCCCTTCATATTTCCAGACCACTGGAGCCTCCGAATGTCACCAGGGTACAACTTCCTAAACCACCTTGGGGTAGATCCCTTGGGCAAGCACATGGTTCTTTCTGCATTTAGCCTCTCTCACTAGCTCCTCAGCTCCAGGGCCTACCCATGGGACTTCATCCACGTAGTGGAGTGGTGTGTCACCCTGAGCATGCTGGGACATGTCTGTGTGGACTTAACTTGAGGCAGATAGCTTTTGAACTTGTGTCTTTCAGAGAGCTGGAAAGCTTATTCTTCTGAAAGACAGCATGCTGCTTCTGTCATTCTTTTTATTGGGGTTGGGAGGTACAGCAGTTGGAAGCTTAACCCCCAGGATAGTAGTGACGGGGGGTGTCAGAACCTTTCAGGGCCATCCTGGTGGGGTGGGTCCTTTGGGTCTGCTTTGAAAAAGACTATGGTAATTCTTATGGTTGTTCTGAGGGAACAGTTATAAATGAAGGAACCTGGGCCCCCGTTCAATTCTCTCTGCTGTTGGGTTGAGATGGGATCATTTGTTCTTGCATCTGCCCCCACCATTGCCTGTACCATGCTGCTTGGACTCTGAGCCTCCAGAACTGTGAGCTAAATAAACGTCCTTACTTTATAAAGGTAGTCTGGGCCTGGTATTTCATTATAGTGACACAAAGCTAATTAATATGTTGATGGAGTGCTGGGTTAGCAACTATTTGATGTGCTATTATGGTCCCCACGTCTGGAAAGACAGCTGCCATTGCATTTGTTTGGGCCTTCAAACATGACAGTCCTTGTTTATCAGTGGTGCCCCTTGTCTTCTGCACAGATGAGACACAGGAGTGAAAGGGGAACTCTGGAAGCCCTTTCCCTTTATCTTTTGGACCTGGGAAAGTTACACAACCTTCTGGGCTTCACCAGAGATGAAGTTTTGCTTTCAAACGGAAGGTGGAATGGAGGACTTTCCCCTAAGTCCTTCGTTCTTTCCTTCCATCCATCCAGCTTTGACAAATGCTGAATGCCAACTATGCACTAGGCATTTATAAGGTGCTTTGCAAACAGAGGTGGACAAAACCCACGTAAATCTGCCCTGGCAGAGCAGCAGGCTGGCTGGCAGGAGTGCTAGCCGGTCAGGAAGTAACGGGGATGCCTGAGAAGTTAGCTGCTGCTGATGTTGTGGCCTGATGTGCACCACCCAACAGAAACAGTGAGGCCCTGATTGATCTCCACATAGGACCAGGCACTGGAGGGGTAACTGATAAAGATGAGGTCACTGTCCAGTAGGGGCCTAAACCAGTCTGCCGCATCCTTATAAAAGGGAAATTTGGACAGACATGCACTGAGCAGAGATGGTGTGGTGACAACACAGAGACCCAGTGAAAGTGCTCATCACAACCTGAGAGGAGCTGGCTCTGAGGAAACCAAAGACTTTAGACTCTGGGTCTTTAGAACTTAACAACACATGCCTGTCCTTCTATACCATGTGGTTGGTAGCTGTGCTGGATAGCTTTAGTGTCAACTTGGCACACCTGGGTTGAGGGAGCTTCAGTTGGGGAATTGCCTCCATTGGACTGACCTGTGGCCATGTCCATGGGGCATCTTGATTGTTGAGTGATGTGGGAGGGCCCAGCCCACTGTGGGTGGTGCCACCCCCGGGCAGGTGGGCCTGTGTTGGACAGGAAAGCAGGCTGAGCAGTATTTTTGTAATTTCACCCTTGGGAACTAACAGACACGGGGCCTAGACCTCACCTTTGTTAGCATGCACCTTGCTTCTGCTCAGTTTCAGTGGGCTCCTGGGCCAGGAAATGAGAAGCTGGGGCCCCACCCTCCAGCCCCTCCCCCATGCTTCACCTCAAACTAGGCAAGCCCTAGCAACAGGACCTGTTAAGACTTCTATCCCTCTCCTAGGCAGCTGTCCCCTATGGAGTGGAGGGCTAAGGCCTGTAGGATGACAGCAACCAAGTGGTCAGGTTTACAGAGGAGGACAGTGACTCCGGTCAGGCTCTGCCTCTGGGACACAGCCTGCACTTCCTGGGTCCTCATCTCCAGAAACAGTGGTCTGACTGCTCTGCTTTTCCCTAGAATCCATTTGCTGCCTCACTTCAACAGCCAGTCAGAGGCACAGCGAGTGTGAGGTGCACAGCATCCCTTCTCTGTCCCTCACTGCCTACCCCAACCTCTGTAGAGGGGGGGCTTGGCACAGGGTGGGCCATGTGACACATGCTCTCTTGCCCTGGGGAGGCTAGGAACAATGGCTCCCTCTCACCTCGGGAGCTGGCTCTTGTGCTTAGGACTGTCCCAAATGAGGCAGCGGGCACCCACAGCTGCTAGAGCCTGACAGGAGACAGGGCCCCTCTGTCCCCACCACCCACTGGGGACAATGTTTCCTTCATTTTCTACAAGTCCTGGGATCTGATTTGGGGAAGAGATATGGAAGGTCAGTTCCCTGTGGGCCACAGGAGTCTGTGGCCTCCCCTCCCCTCCCCTGGCCCTTCAGGCATTGGTTCTCCTAAGCCTTAAGTCAGCACCTCACATGCACAGCCCCTCCCCGCGCAACCCATGCCGTGTCTTTTCTATTGTGCCTATGCTGTTTCAGAGAAGACCGGGGAGTCTCTCAGGGACAGAGGTTTATCCAAAGGCACTCAGCATGCAGGTGATTAGCTGGGATTCCAGAACCCTGTGCTCCCATCCCAACTCCGGGAGAGGTGCTCCTTCCCAGGCCTGGAGAGTAGAGTTTAGGTGGCCACCCACAGAAGTGGACTGGGCAGCAGACTCCCTGTCTAGTGGCAAGGAGAGGGTTGAGGTGTCTTTAGAAGCCCCAGTGACCCCTCTGCAGAGCACAAGAAAGCCCTTCTGTGGTTCATCGTGCTTATTTAGTGCTCTATTCTTGGGGCAGATGGACAGCACCCTCTGAGGCCATGTCCAGGCACTCAGCAGGAGCTGGATGAACACATCACAAGCAGGCCCTGGGGCAGCCTGGTGATACCCTCCAGGTGTGTGAACCTGGACACCTGTCCCAGGTCCTGTATCTCGTGCTGTGCTGCCCAGGCCTTCAGAAGCAGAGGCCTGTATCCTGGGCTGTCCTGTGCCCTGTTCACCCAGGGCCCTTCTGGAATCTACAGAGAACAGCAGCAAACTCATTACAGCTCCTCCCAGCGAAAGTCCAGCTGAGACCAGTGCCAGCCAGCACCTGCTTCCTGAAAGTCACCTCTCCATGTAACTGGGGACTGTTATCTTTGGAAGAGGATAACCCCTCACACAATGAAGAAGTGTGTCACCATCAAGTTCTCTGTTTTCAAGGCTCACTGCAGCTCAAGTTCAGAGGCTGTGGCTGCCTGCCCGACCCCTGCCTGAGACCATGGCTGTCACAGCCAGATTTTGTTGGGAAAATATTCAAAGTAACAGGTAGAGGCTGTGGGGTTTCCTGAGGCTGTCCTAGCAAGGACCACAAGCTTGTTTATATCACACAATAGAAATGGTTTCTCTCCCAGTCCTGGAGGCCAGACACCTGAGATCAAGGGGCTGCAGGCCTTAGGGGAGGACCCCCATGGCCTCTTCTCAGCTCTGGTGGCTCCTGGTGTCCCTCAATTGCACATGCATAGCACATATGAAGCTGAGGTTTAGGGGGGGTGGGTCTGTTAATCAGGGTTCCCTAGAAGGAGAGGGTGAAGAGAATAAAGATATATTGCAAAGGGGGTTCATTAGACTGACACGTAATATGGGATGGGTAGTCTAACAATGGCCGTCTACACATTGGAAAGGCTGAAAACCTGGTAGCTGCCCAGTCCATGAGGCTGGATGCCCGAAGGCCTGGAGGTTTCCTGGAGAGCTGCTGATCTTCAACCCACATTGAAAGACTGAAGACGCTGGTTCTGGTATCAGCAAAGGATGGCGGAGGCTGCAGAGGCGGCGGTAGCAACAGGGTAGATGCATGTATGAGTGGTGAGCAAAACCAAAGCTGAGCAGGTGAGAGCAGCAGCTATTTCCTCAGCCCGCCTTTGTATCTGGGACGATGCTGGAAGGCAATGCCCATTCTGGGGGTGTCTGTCCCCTTAGTTAAAACCTCCAGAAAATACCCTCATATTTCTGCCTATAGGGGCGCCTCTTCATTGACCCCAGACCCAATCGAGTTGACAACTGAGATTAACCATCACAGTGTGGAGGGGGGCTCCCTAAGTCTCCACAGCATTTCAGCTACTGATTTGTCAAGTAGTGTAGAGCTAGACATGGCACGGGCTTTACCACGCTTTGCTATACAGAGGCTCTTCAAGCCACTTCTGGGACTACCAGGTCACAGGGCTCCACATACTAGGTCTCTCTACCAGGAGGTACAACAGCTCTCTGGAGAATCTCTGGGAACACATCCTTGGGCCTTGTCCACTTTAGCCTGGCTCCACAGCTCTGGGTGGGGTCCAGGGGATCTGCATTTACAGATGGTTCCTTGAAATGCTGAAGTGAGACTCCACAGGGCTACATAGCCCCTAATGGTTTTTCCTAATCAAGCTTCAGTCAGGAGCGATAGCCAAGTAGTTCAAATGGTCCAGGTGGGCCTCAGGACCACCACAGCCCCGGAGTGTACATACAGAGATCCTCTGGTGCCTACTGTTAAATATGATCCTACTGGGCTTGTATTACCTATGTAACCTAAACAAGGTCATTTTGGGGCATGTGGGGTGGGGGCTAATCCAACGTGATTGGTGACCTTATAAGAAGCATCTGCTGATTTTGTTTCTTGTAACCCTGCTAGGAGTTGAACCCAGGGCCTTGAACGTGCTATGCTAGAACTCTTCCCCCGACCTAGTAAAGGTGCCCACTGCAGGTAAGGATGAGGCCTAGAGTGAGTTCTCCCTCTCAGCACTGAGAAGGGACTCACCTACCTGCCAACATCTGATTTCAGATTCATAGCCAGAATTCAGAGAAAAATGATGGCTGTTTAAGCCACCTAGTTCATGAGCTCTTACCAAGCCCCTGGAGGCACACAATACCCAAGGGGGAGGCCCTCGGTGCCAGGCAGGTCTTGCTGGGCATAATGGGTAGAGACCTCCATCCAGGGACAAGTGTTTGTCCACTAAACATGGGAGTGGGGGGTGCTGGTAGGGAAGGGGAGGCCAGCCTGGGGGTGCAAAGGCTGGCATGCCAGGAAAGAAAGGCACTGTTCCTGGAGGAACTGTAGATGTCTGGAGAGTAGAGGACTGATAAAAGTGACTGGACCGAGATGGGTGTTGATGAAACCCAGGTGAGCCTGTCCTGTCCAGGTCTGAAGGTTCAGGAGGAAATCTAGTTAGAAAACAATGGGACAGTTGATCCATGGGTGCGGCTGACCTCTGAGGGTTGCCAAAGGGCTCTTAGCAGGTGCAGGCTGCGGTTCAGTTGAGGCTGCAGACAGGCCTAGGGGGAGGGCCTCAGAAGGAGGGGGGAGGGAGGCGGGGGCTGGAGACCGCAGGAGTCCAGGTCAAGTCTTCTAGCCGGGCCGGATAGGTGCACCAGGAAGAACAGGGTGGCCCAAGAGCTAGCAGCCAGTCTTCGCCCGCAGGCGCCGGCAGCAGGTGGCGCGAGCGGGCTGCTCTCCGCCCTCCGGGATGTTGCATCAAACCCAACCCTGGAGGTCCGAGGCAGGATGCTGGCCAGCATGTAATACGTATCCCAGGCCGGACAGGCCGCCTCGGGAGATCCTGGCGCAGGCCAGAGTCTGCTCGCCTCGTGCCAGGATCGTGCGCTGCGCTGGGCGGGGACCCGGGAGCTGGCAGGTGCTCGCCGTACCCGCACCAGGTGCTGCGCCAGGGCTCGGAGCAGCTGCGCCTTGAAGATGGAGAGGCCCAGCCCAGCTGCCTGGGGTCATCCGACTCGGCGCCCAGTCTCGCCGCCCCGGAGCCCGCGCTGTGTGCTCCGCTGTGCGCGCATGTGGGCGTTATCTGGGCTTCCCGGAGGGGGCTCCTCCCGGAGACACAAGCACCCACTTTTCCTTCTCTAGCCACCGCTGTCCCGGGTACCTCTTGACTTCACCCCAGCTGGGGGCATTGAGCGAGAGCATACAGGACAGCGCGCCCCCGCTGCAAAGCGGCCGCTGTGCTTCCACTGCTGGGTGCTGGTGGGCAGAGGCCGCCTCGCCTTCCTACCTGGTCCTGCGGTTCCTGCAGTGTCAGGGTAGCAGCTGACTCACTCAAAGCCTGCTGCTCAGAAATACGCTCGGGACAGGTGACCGACCACCAGCAGCGATCAGAGAGCGGGAGCAGCTTCTGGCTGTCTGGGTGGGGAACCCCAAGCAGGGAACCTGGGCTGAAGTCACCGGCTGGCTGGTGCTGTTCTGGGGTTCTCTCTTCCATTCCCCCGACCAAGCCCAGTGCAGGTACTCAATGCTGGCTGGCTGCCTGCCTGCGGGTGCTTGATCTGGGTCTAGGTGAGTAGGCGTGCTGTGCTGGATATCAACTTGACACACTTGAGTTGAGGGAGTTGCAACCATTGCCTCCACTGGCCTGGCCTGTGGGGCATCTTCTTGATTGTTGAGTGATGTGGGAGGCCCAGCCCACTGTGGTCCGTGCCACCTCTAGGCAGTGGTCCTGTGTTGTATAAGAAAGCTGACTGAGCTGGGCCTGGTGGCTCACACATTTAATCCCAGCAGAGGCAGGCTGATCTCTCTGAGTTCAAGGACAGCCTGGTCTACATGGCGGGAGGGGGGCTACAAGGAGACCCTGACTCAAAGGAAAAAATAGACTGAGCACAGGCCAGGGGAGCAAGCCAGTAAACAGTGTTCCTCCATGGCCTGTGCTCCAACTCCTGCCTCCAGGTTCCTGCCCTGAGTTCCTACCCTGGGCTCCCTGATGAACTGTGACCTGGGAGACCTAAGACAAATAAACCCTTTCCTCCCCAAGTTGGTCAGAGTATTGTTGGTTTTTGTTTCATTTTGTTTTGTTTTTTGGTGTGTGTGGTTTTTTGAGACAGGGTCTCTCTGTAGCCCCAGCTGGCCTGGGACTCACTATGTAGACCAGGCTGCCCTTGAACTCACCGAGATTCGCCTGCCTCTGCCTCCCAAACTGGAACTAAAGGGGCTTGTGCCACATTCCCAGCTAATCAGAGTGTTTTGTCATAGCAATTAAAGGCAAACTAGGAAACAAGCCATGGGGATAACCTGAGTGAGGAGGGCAGGTGCTAGGAAACCAAGTTGTACCTGGCTTCTCACTAGCTGCAGCTCAGTGCTCCTAGGCAGGTGGGCAGCATCTCACCCTGAGCCACGCCTCAGGGGAGGGGCAGGTGTGGGAGGTAAAGGCCCTCAGGGTGCAGCCTCATTCCTGCCAAACTCTGGGCATTTGAATCTGACTGGGTGCGTCTATGGGGTGTGAGTGGGGTCTCCTGGTTCAGGGACTTGACTAGACCAGGGCAGAGAGAGTTGAGGCACTACTTTCTACTTGTCCTGCAGGCCTGGAGAGGAAGGATTGCTATCCAAACAAGGATCTGGAGCCCAAGAATAGGAGCTGTGTGGGGAGAGGAGCAGTGGTCCCCACCTCCAGCCCTTATCAGTTGTGGGATGGTGCTGTGAGTCACCACCTTGGTGGGGATAGACCAAGTTCCAAACTTTACTTACCCTCAGGCTTTCCCTAACATTTCCCTGTGCAAACATCCTGCCGGACTGGGGCATGGTGGGAGACAGAGGACCCAGGACTGGTTTTGGTGCTTCCTCTGGAGTCCCTGGGCACTCAGGCCCAATCTCCTTCCCACCTGGCTCTCTCTGAGACTCAGCCCTTCTATTTAAGGCTCTCCTTGGCTATTCATAGTCATGTCCACCAATTGCATCAGCCTGAGTCTCCAACCCCTGTACCTAGGTGTGATTCCTGGTGGGGAAGGGGTATGAGGCACTTCGCCTGGCTGCTGCCGTAGTTTCCAATTCTGTTTGCAAAGATGCTGAGACATGCCTCTGGGCCGTGCACCCACTGTCTCCTGGGAGCTCCAGTTGAAGGTCTTGTACTGAGCCTGCTCTGTTTCCTTCTCTCAGACCTTTGCATCCTTCCAAACACCTCCACTGCAGCAGCTCCGTGGGGTGGGGGGTGGGGGTGCTGAAGGCAGGCAAGCGTTTTGCTCTATTTGGTGAGGCTGGAGGGAGCTCACCAGACATCTTGGCAGAGGACTGCCCTTGCATCACCCTGCTCTGTGGCAGGGAGGGGGTGGAAAGGATGGGGTGACAGGGGAGGAAGCAAGTTTATGCCCCAAACAGTCTTCAGGAGACTGTTCTGGAAACTGGCCCAAGAAGCATCCTCTTTCCCTCTTCATTGGCCAGGACAGACATTCCTCCTGACCCACAAGGGGACCCATTCCCAGGCCGGAGAGATGGCTCAGTGGTTAAGAGCACTGGCTGTTCTTGCAGAGGACCTGGGTTCGATTCCCAGCACCCACATGGGACTAACAGCTCCAGTTCCAGGGGAATCTGATGCCTTCTTCTGACCTTCTTAGGCATTCACTTACACACATGCAGGTAATACGCTCACACACATAAATAAAAATAGTGGCGCACGCCTTTAATCCCAGCACTTGGGAGACAGAGGCAGGTGGATCTCTGTGAGTTCAAGGCCAGCCTGGTCTATCTAGTGAGTTCCAGGACAGCTGGGGCTACAGCCCCCAAAAGACTAAATAAATAAATAAGTAAATAAATAAATAAGAATAAATATAAAATTAAGACGCAGGGGGACCCACTCCCTTCATAAAGACACCTTCACTTCAAGGTGCCTGCTTCTCCTTCCAGGAATCACCCTACATCTGGAGACGCTTCAGAAACCCAGAATGGGCTTCAAACCGTTCTGTGCCTTTGAGGTTTAGCCTTCATTCCTACCAGGATTTGATTTCTCTGGAGGGCAGGCTTTCCTCCAAAGGGGACCCAGAGATCCAAGGACTCACAGTAACTGTACTAGGTACCCAGCTTCAAAGCCCCTATCACCACTCATGTGTCCAACCCCCTGCAACACTTCCTAGGAGTCTGAGACACCCACTGCCCAGGTCCACTGTTTGGACCCCTCACAATTCCATTTCTCCCACCTGGTGACCCCCTGCATTCCCCCGCTTTCTGTACATGTCCCTAGCCTCTCCCAGCAACTTAGCCTTTGGAGGCTAGATGTCACCCTCCTAGGAACTGGCTGCCTATGCTGTGCCCTGAGCCCCTCCAGCCCTGAGCAAAAACGTGCTTCAACAAATCCACCAAAGACAGTACAATGCACACACAGCCCTCCAGGACACCTTCAGGGACTGTTGACAGGAGGCTGTCTGGAGGGATGATGGAGCAAATGGGGAGCCTAGTCTATCCCTAGCTTTGCCTGACTTGCTGAGGGACAGAGGACAAATCCAATCCCTCTCCCTGGGCCTGGAAGAGAAAACTGGGCTTTACAGTGGTGTCCAGTTTTAGAAATGCTGACTCATTCCGAGGGTACCTGCTGTGTTGCTGCATGCCTTCTATGCACAAGACTAGTACCTGTCTCCAGCACAACAGGGAACAGAGGATACATCTTTTTTAAAAAATAATTTTATTTTTTATTTTATGTTTTGCCTGCTGCATGTAAGTGCACCATGTCATGCAATGCCCACGGAGGTCAGAAGGGGGCATCAGATCCCCTGGAACTAGAATTACAGATGGTTGTCAGTTACCCATGTAGGTGCTGGGAACTGAACCCAGGGCCTCTGCAAGAGCAGCCAGGGCTCTCAACCACTGAGCCGTCTCTCAAACCCTAGAAACATACATCTTTATGATTATTGTTGCTGTTATTTGTTGTTCGTTTCATGGTTATTTATTGTGTGTGGGCACAGCCACACCTCAGCTCACGTATGGATTTCGGAAGATAAACTGCAGCACAGTCACTCCTCTCATTCACCATGCTGGTCCTGGGGCTCACACTCAGATTATCAGGCTTGGTGGCAAGTGCACCAGCCTGCTGAGCCATCTCACTGGGCCCTATTTGCTTGTTTTTGAGACAATGCCTCACTGAACTCCAAGCAATCCGGTTGCCTCAGCTGAGTGCAGGGACTGTGACAGGCACTACCATGAATGGCTGAAGACAAGCCTTTAACAGAAGACAGAAGATCGGGGGCTGGAGAGATGGCTCAGCAGTAAAGAGCACTGGCTGCTCTTGCAGAGGACCTGGGTTCAGGTCCCAGCACCCACATAGTGGCTGGCAAACATCCATAACTTCAGTTCCAGGGGATCCAATGCCCTCTTCTGACCTCTGAGGGCATTGTATGACACAGGTGCACTTACATACATGCAGGCAGTATACTCATACACATAAAATGAAAATAAATCCAAAAACATTGGGGCTGGAGAGATGGCTCAGCGGTTCCCAGCATCCACATGACTAATAACTGTCCTTTACTCCAGTTCCAGGGGATGCGATGTCCTCTTCTGACCTCCATGGGCATCGCATGACACGGGTGCACTTAACATGCATGCAGGCAATACATTCATACACATAAAATAAAAATAATAAAATATTAAAACATCCACCTACCCATCCTCCCGTCATCCATTCATCTACTGTATCCATTGATCCTCCCCATCTGTCTACCCCTTGAGACTAGTCTCTCTCTCTCTCTTTCTCTCTCTCTCTCTTTCTCTCTCTCCCTCTCTCCCTCTCTCTCATCATCCCTGCTGTCATCACTGCTTGTCGACAGTCCTTGGCTGGCTTGAGGGCACGGAGACAGGTGGAAGCTGGGGTCAGGTCATTGGGGTGACTGGGTAGCTGGGCATGGCAGCGTAGGAGTTTGAGCAGCGGCCAGTCCAGCATGGTCTGCTTTTATGCAGCCCCTGGGGGAGTCTAGGTTAACTGGTAAAGGACACCTCCTTCGCACCGAGGTGCAGTCTTACATGGCTCTGGGGCCGCAGCCCACGCCGCCCGCTGGCCTCCCTGGAGAGGGGCCATCCCCTACCTTCTACAATTACAGGTGCTCATGTGCACGGAGGGTGTAAGGGGTACTGCTGTGCTTGAGACAACCATCAGCTTTTTCCAGTCCTTGGTTTTATGGACTCTAAGGGGCTGCCAGGGTTATAAATAGATGTTCTTGAGCTAAAAATAGCCTTGCTCCAGGCTGACTGTGTTTCTAGCGTTCAGCGTCTTTGAGGGCTCTTGAGGATGTAAGATTCAATACCAGCTGGAAACAGGGCTAGTCTCATGTTCCCCCCCTCTCTTTCCCTGCATCTTCTGGTGTACACACACACACACACACACACACACACACACACACACATCCATTTACATGTCACCTGACTACCTGAAGGCAGAAAGGGGCCTCTGGGATAGGCTGGCCAAACCTGGACGATGCTGCCTTAGTCAGAGGGCAGAGCTGAGTATGAAGATCCTCCCAGGAGCCCGCTTAGGAATTCCCCACTGCAGTTCCTAAAACACACTGAGTGCTCAGCACACAGACTGTTTGGTGAGAACCAAATGTTGAGGTGACCCAGAAAAGCCACGGCTAGAAGTCTGTCCTACAGAACGGTGGATGTTCATGGTCACATGGCTTACAACAGCACTTGGTAGAGGAGTCTGGGCACTGGCACTGCTCCAAGGTCACAGCCTGATCGACACAGGTGCATTGACTGTGAGCCTGGAGTCTGGGGACAAGGGTGGGCTCACAGAGCAGGGCTCTCCATCAGACTCTCTAGTGTTTTTTTGTTTTTTTTTTCTTAGACAGGGTCTCCCTGTAGCCCCAGCTGGCCTGGAATTCCCTAGGTAGACCAGCCTGGCCTTGAACTCACAGAGATCTGCCTGCCTCTGTCTCTCGAGTGCTGGGACTAGAGCCGTGCGCCACCAGGCCCGGCTTCCGAGTGTGCTTTTGATCCTCATACCACATAAAAATGACTTGGTAAACCCCGTGTCTGTTGGGAAGACTGTGGTGGGGCATGTGTGAATGTGTTGACATTGCAGGTCTGGAGGGATGAGCTGTTTCTGGTAGGATTGTGGGGATGAGTGTAGTTGGCAACCAAACTGAGCTTGTGTGTACGTGTGTGTAGGTGTATATGTGCATGCATGCACACATGTGTAGAGGCCAGAAGTAAAACTCAGGCCTCATTCCTCAAAAACCATCCAACTTGTTTTTCTGAGACAGAGTCTCTTCCTTGGCCCAGAGCTCACCAAGAAGGCTAGGCCAGGAGCAGCAAGCACCCTTCCATCTCAGCCTCCTCGGCACCGGGGTTACAGGGCATGCCACTGTGCCCGGCTTCTTGTGATCCACTCAGGTCCTGGTGACCGCAGAGCAAATACTTCACCACCTGAGCTTCTTCCCAGCCTGCGAACTGAGCTTTAAAGTCGGGTCTTACTAGTACGTAACAAAGGAAGATATTTTACACCCTCAGAGTATACGCCAAGTCCTGTGCCCCTCCTCTACATCTGACCCACCAGGGACAAGTCTCAGATTCCGCCCTCTGCCCACTCAGAACCTGGGCTTTGCACGCCCACCCCACCAGGTCCTTGGTCTCAGGGGGCCTCCAGACTGTTCCCCAGCACCCAACCTCTCCCACCAGCACTGGAAGAAAGAGGCAGCAGAGGCCTGGAGAAAACAGCGTCTCAGGATTTATTACAACACATTGTTTCCAAATACAAAAGGAGAGAACAGGAAAATGCCGCCTACTAGGGCGGGGTCCCAAGGGGGCAGCTGGTACCCTGGTCCTCAGGGACCAGAAGCCTTGGGCAGGAGATGGCCGCCTCTCCTTGGCTGGACTTTCCAGCAAATTACCAGAGGGGGCCAGGTGCATTCTGGGCAATCCCAGTGCCGGCAGTGACCAGGTGGGAGGGGTGGGAGGGCCAGAGAGGCTCAGAGAGGCCTCTGCACCCTCCATACGTTGGACAGTGGGTGGAAGCCACCGGGGAAGGGCTTGTGTGCTGTCTCCCCGACCCCTTACAGGAGGGGGCCACTGGGCGCTTCTCCATCTTGGCTACTCACTTTGGGGTGACCAGTGTCAGGAGTAAGTGAGACGACAGATCGAGGCCACAGGGCCCTACAAGCCCAGGATAGACACCATAGCTCCCCCAGGAGAGGGAAGGGGCCGGACCCAACCCAGAGTTTTCAGGTCCAACTGGCGGCCCCAAGCCACTGTCTCCGGGACAGCAGTGGAGTGGGGGCAAGGAGTAGGGAGCCAGTGCATTCTCCACACCCAGGGTCACCTCAGAAACCCAACGACAGACAGGAGGCAAATTTACATAATAATAATAATAATTAACCAATAATAATAAATACTTAAACCTCTAATCCATAGATTGCAAATACGACAATAGCTTATTTTCTCAGGGAACAGGGTGGATGGGATCAAGAGAGCTGGGACAGGGCTTTTGCTCAGGGAGGGTGACAGGAACACAGGGTGGTGGATCACAAGGACAAATGGAAGGACGCAGTGAAGGAGCGGGGCTTGAAGGGTAGAAAGGTGCCACCCTTGGCCTTCTCCAGGACTCTGTCCTGCCTGGGCCACCTGTTAACAAGCCACTAATTTCTTCCTAAAGGAACAGCCCTATTCCTAGACTCAAGGACAGCTGTCTTCGAGAGCTCGAAAATGACTCCCCCTACGGCCCAAGAGGGGAAGCATCAAGGACGGCTGAGGTGTCTCTCCTGTTGTCACTCCCATGTTGGCTCTAAGCCAAAAAAAAAGAACCCACCTGGGGCAGGGGCTGGCAAGCCTCCTTGAAGATGATAGGGAGAATGACAGGAAAGAAGTAGACAGAAGGGCTCTCACATGAGAGGCCCCTGTGGGACTGGGGTGGACTTTCCTAGCATCTGTCCCTGTCTGGGGTCTTTCTCTGCCTTGAGTCAGCTCTCCCAAAGCAGAGGACACCCCCACCCCGGCCTCCAGGAGCCTAAGGCCAGGGAAGCTGCTTGGCTCCATCTGCAAGGAGGCCTGCTCCAGAGCCCCCTCAATCTGCAGGTGCGCCTGCATTCCAAGTCCCACTCGGGCCAGGAAGAACCCAGAAAGAGAGCTTGGATCCACCCCCATTCATAAGCACCCAGAGCTTCTGGCTGACCAGCAGAGCCAGCCCCAGCTAGCCTGGCTTCTCCTACTGGACATTGGATACTACCTCCAGGCCACACTAGGGCATCTGCTGGGCTTCCCAACAGAGAGGGCATTCTCAGGGGGCATCTGCAAAGAGGGAAGTAGCCTCTTCTGAATGGCCTCCTGGTCCCTCCCGAGGAACTAGACCTCACTTAGGCAGCAGCAGGAGCACCTTTTCCCCATCCTTGCCTTGGGGGCACTTCATCTGACTCTCAGGAGCCCCCTTGTCCAAGTCCCCCTGAAAACCTGTTCCACTGGGCCCAGTGCCCACCAACACCTGCCAGGGAACAGCCCTGGGGTGATGGGCACAGAGGGTACCCCTATGCCACTAAGACTTGGCAACCTGAGGTGGGGGGGCTGCTAGGGGGCCTCCCTAGAGTGACACTAGGGTCTAGCCCAACCCCACACACATATGGCTTTGGTGCAGAGCCCAAGACAGGAGAGACAAGAAGCAGGAGAGGAGGGGAAAGGGAGGGCAAGGGGTCTGCGGCTCAGTTTGTGGCAAAGTTCCCCCCCCCCTCTTTTCTAATGTAAAAAGTGCAGGAAAGCTGGGCAACTCTTTGCAAGGTCAGAAATGTTTCCGGAGGAGAGGGAAAAGGAGGGGCCCAGGACTGTCACCCCAGCTTGGGACTGAAGGTGACCTCATATTGCTTAAAAACCTGTGTTTCAGTTTAAATACCAGACAGTAAAAACAGAGCTTGTGGGCTGCCCTGCACGGTTGCCAGATCTCTGCCAGAATCAACAGCTTAAATAAATAAAAAAATCGAAATATTTACTTCTCGATAAAAATTGCAGTAAAATCATTTACCTTCCTTTGCGTTACATATAATATATATTTACACCTGGCCTGACTGGAGCAGAGGCCCCCGATTGTAGCAGAGGGGTGCGGGGACCCCCGAAGGGTCACGACACTTCGATGACCTCCACACTGCCTGAGAAGCTGGCTTGCTTGCCCAGGGCGGCCAGATCCTCGCCACGCCCGCGCCCCTCCACCATGCCTTCCTCGAACTCCATCTGGCAGCTGCGCCTTTTGAACTGTGCGTCGGCAGCAGGCTCGTCCGCCCAGGCGGTCCGCACATCCCGGGGCTCTGCCCGCGCCGCCTCCCGCCTTCGCAGGTCGCCGCCGCCCCCGGGTCCCGGCGCGCCCGCGCCCACCCGGCCAAAGGCGCAGAACACTGCGCCCGGGCCCTGCGCGCCCTCGGGGCTAAAGCACCAGGGCCCATCGGGCGACGGTGTGCCCGGCGAGTCCAGCGGGGGAACCCAGCCTCCGGGGCCAGCCGGTTGGCCGGGGCCAGGGAGCCCAGGCGCCGACAAGGCCGACAGGCCGTGCCGTGGAGTCTGCCGGGTCGCGTCTCCAAAGTTCAGGCCCAGGCTGTGCGCAGGGGAGCGTGCTGGGGAGCCGGCGGGGGGCCGTCGACGGCGGGGTCGTGGGCGCGCTTCTGCAGCGGAATCCGGGCTGTCCGGGCTGGGCGAGGGCAGGCCCAGCGTGCCCCCCGATGGGCTGTCCAGCTTGCAGAGCTTCGGGGCCTCGCCGGGGTCTGGTGGTCCGGGGAAGTCAGGTCGCCTGCTGGGGGCATAGGCCGACTTGATGTCCAGAGAGAAGGAACGCTTGAGGCGGTTGGTGTCCTGCAGACGGTCTGAGGACAGGTGCAGGCCACGCAGGCCCTGCTGCAGAACACTGGTGGCTGGAGCTGCGCTGGGGGTCAGAGCCTCTCCTCCCGCGCTCGAGCTGCCCTCCTCGGCTGCGGTGGCTGCCTCATGCCCGGTGGCAGCACTCTCTGAGGTAGATGGTGGCAGCCGGGGCAGGGGGATGCCTGCTGCGGGGACAGTGAGGGGCTCGGGGGTCCCCAGGTGGGGCCCGTCACCCTGAAAGGCAGCCAGCAGCTTCAGACTCCTCTCATACTCCAGCAACTGGCCCAGGAAGTTGAAGTTCGGAGAGATGGACGGGCGCCTGTCTTTCACAAACCTGCACGAGAGGCATTTCCGTCAGGACACTCGGGCCCACTCTCCCCGGAAGCCGCCGCTACCCTTGGGTACCCCAGCTCTGTGTTGGGGTCAGGCTCTCCCTCCCTGCCGGCCGTAGGTTGTGCCATACGGGTAGGCTGAAAGAGGCAGGGCAGGGTCATGCTGTTTGCCGTAGGTTGGTGAGTTCGGGTCCCTGAGGGCCAAGGAGAGGAAAAGTACCTGTAGGCATCATCAGAAGACATGCCCATCGTCTTCATGATGTAAGCGATGGCGATGGTAGCCGATCGGGAGATGCCAGCCAGACAGTGGACGATGACTTGGCAGCTGGACAGCTTGGCTTTATCTGGGGGCAGGTGGATGGTGGGGGACCAGGTGAGGGCTGAGACTGCACTGTCCTTCTCTACCCCAGGTCCGCCCTCCCTAGGCAGCAGGCAGAGCTGGTCACTGTTCATTACCAGCCTCCTCTCTTCCCCCGTCACCTCCCCATGGAAGCAGCCTCACCCTGCCCTCCCCTCACCGATGAACTCGATGGACTTGTCCAACCAGGGTAGCAGCTTTTCACAGTAGTTATCATTAATGGGGATGCGCATGAAACGGCTCTCACAGATGAAATCTGGCTTTGGGCAGGAGTTGCTGGCATTGAGGACATAGCTTATTCCATTTTGGGTCATCAGATCCTGGAAGGACGGGAAGATGGACTGGAATGGGGTGGCAGAGAAAAGAGGCTCCCGGAGGGAGAAGAGCTGGGAGACTTCCTCTCTGCTGGCTGGGCAGGACTGGCACCTTGGGATACCCTGGAGCCTGGCTCCTGAGTCTCACTTGGATTTTGTCCTGGATCCTGCTACATGGAAAAGTTGGGTCCCAAGAGCCCGGCTTGTCTCAACCCTGGAGCTCACAGGCCTGAGCTGAGGGTAGGAAAGATGGCTTCTGTAGATCCCGCCCACAGCCTGCATTAGGCTCTCAGGAATTTTATGGTTGCCTGGGCGGTGCCTTTGGCCTTTTCCCTCCTCACCGTTTTTTAAAACACGGGACTCTTTCAGAGCTGGCCAGGGGCCCGGTGACAGAAGCAGTTTGGCATGCAGGCTCCCAGCCTCTTCCGTGGTGGGGTTGGAAGCCTGCCTTTCTACCCAGCCCTGCTGGGTCCCTCCCTAGGCCTTGCTGAGGTCCAGTGGATAGGGAGCCCTTGGGTCCTCATGCCCCCACCCCTCAGCACCCACCCTTTCCTCCCTCAGACCACCTCAGGGCCTAATGGCAGAGCCCTTGCCTCTTTCCCTCAGCCACGACACCCCATGTACACACCTCGTTCAGAACATCTTTCTGAGAGCCCAGGTAGAGGTGAGGCAGGATGCGGGTCAGGCCCACACTGGGCACAGGCAGGCAGGGTTGGGAGAGGCTCATGGATGGCAGGGTGGCAGGTTTGCCCTCGCAGAGGCCAGGGAAGCAGGACGAGAAGGTGGCAAAGCCCCCTGAGGGAGACATAGAAGGCTCTTCAGGAGACTGACCAGCTAGGGCAGGAGAGACTTCCTCTGGGCTGCTCAGCCACACCCTGCCGACCCCAAGCCCAGCCCCAGCCTCTGGCCTGGCACCTAGACTCCTGTTGGCAGGCTGCTTGCTCTCCTCTGCAGCACTGGGGGCATGTACTGCTGCCCATTTAGAGCCGGCATCTACGCCCACATTCCTCTGTAGGCTAATTAGGGACTGGCTCAGGGGCAGTGCTTTGATGCCCATAAATGTGGGGTCAAGGTGGCCTGTCAGCATAGCAAGAGGGAGTCGGGCAGGGAATGGCTCACACCACATCAGTGGTCTCCTGTCCCCTAGGGTACAAGGAGAGTCCTTCCCCAGACCCTGTACACCATTGGCCCGGGGCCAGACTGGCACTTGGCCTCCATGCTGATGCAATCCCTCCCTGCCTCCAGTTGGCTAGAAGCCACAATCCTGGGCTCTGGTGCCAGGCTGGGGAGGAAAAGGCTTTTGGGGGGGGGCGCTCTCTGGGCATGACATCACCTACTGGAATTATCACAGCCCACAGGGCATTTGTGGTTCAGTCATGGCTCCACTCCACCAAGCAGGAGACGACAGAGAAGCAGGGAATCCTACACACAAGGTACATGCAGCCTGCTCCCTGTGGCTGCTGTCCAGGTATAGCCAGGATGCAGACCTTGGGCTGGAAAAGGAAACCCTCTACCAGCTGCAGACGCCCAAGCTGAAGCCTCTGGTATGTTTGACTCAGTGACCAAAGGCAGGACACGCCTCTGGCCTCAGTTTCCTGATCTCGACAGGCACTAGCTAGGCTAGATGTGAAAACAGACCCAGTCACATCTAGCTAGCCTGGCTGGGGTGATGACCAAGTCCAGCCAGAAACTGGGCAGCACCTGTCTGTCCTGTGGCCATAAGCTCTCAGCAAGGTGAGGGGACCTATCTGACAGTACTGGGTTACCTGTGCTTCAGGATGACAAGGTCCAACGGGAAAGTGGGCTCATTGGTTTCTAGTTTCAATCATACCATCCAGAGCACAGGACACTTGGGCCAAGACCTACCCTGGGGGGTGGGTGCGGTGAGGACAGGGCTCTGGGGGACTTTCCCTACTCTTTCTTAGTCTGGAGAAGAAGCAGATGCCAGGGACCCGAACATTTCCTGAGGATGGGGAAGCTGGCACTTTCTCCTTCATCCCTGGTCTAGCTCATAGACAGCAAGCACAAACTCCCTGCCAGCATGTCTGATGTGGCAGCTCCCTGTCCCCTCAAAGGGGCCTTGACTTGGTGGACTGTGGAACTGGGGGAATCCCCGAGCTTGGGCAGTCAAGGTACTGGCCTCAGGAGGGAGGCAATCCCTTCCCTAGGAACCTGTTGGCTGGACAGGGAGCAGCAGATTATGGTGGGACAGGCAGTGCCACAGCTTATGTGTAGGTGTCCCAAGAAGAGGCTCAATTGGGCATTGTGGGGGTCTGTGAATGGGCTCCTGCTCATAGCCCAGAACCAGGGGACACTGGATGCTTCTGTGCAGGTCCAGGCCCTAGAGGGATGGTGCTTCTGCCCGCTCTCTCAGGAGCCTGGACCTCACTCTGTCCTCTACAGTCTGTCCCAAGGGAGGGCCTACATGCTACTTGAGCCCCTTCTCCAGCCCCACCCACAACAGGGAGGTTTAACCCTTTCTGGCAGATGTAGCTACCTCATAGACTTCTCAGCAGCTTCTCAGAAAGGCTCCCAGGGGCCCGAGGCACTGCCAGCCCTGCCTTTGGGCTCCCAGGGCCATGGGATTTTAGGACTATCCCAGGCTCTGTGGGTGGGTGGAAAGGGGGGGTACCAAGGTTGAACAAGTGACACCGTTTTGGTCTTAGGTGTCTTTGGGGCCTGGGAAGTGCCCTGACCCTCCCTGAAGATTACATTCTTTTTTTCTTCTTGAGACAGGGTCTCCTAGTAACCCCAGCTGGCCTGGAACTCACTAGACCAGGCTGAACTCACAGAGCTCCACCTGCCTCTGCCTCCCAGTGCTGGGATTAAAGGTGTAAACACCTTGCCTGGCTTTCCAGTGGGCTTTTGATCCTTGTACCACATAGAAGAATGACTTGGTAATCCCCGTGTCTGTCTCAAAAAGACCAAAAAAAGATCCAAGACATGTAGAAAAGCACATGCACATACATGCGTGCATGCCTGAGTGCATGCGTGTGTGCATGTGTGGTGTGTGCATCCGTGTGTGTGTGCCACCTAGCAGCCCCTGAAGGCACTCACCTCCAGACTACTGCTCTCCCTACAGCCACCTACCCACCAGGGTCTGGGGCACCTGAGCACCTCCAGGTCCCTTGGGATGCAGGGCCTGCTTGTCCCATCGCTATGACATCACTGGCCCACATTCCACAGTGATGGTACCACCACAGGCTGTACCAACTCCTGGACAAGGGTGTCTAGCTGTTTAAAAGGCTAAGCCCTCTCCCTCCCTCCCTGTTCATAATGATGTACACTGAGTTGGTGTTAATTGCTAACTTGACAGAATCTCAAATCTCTTGGGAGAAGAGCCTCTGGCCATGCCTGGGGAGGGGGGATTAACTTGATTATGTTAATTGACGTGGAAAAACCCATCTGAATTTTAGACTGGACCCTTCCCAGGCTCTCCTTGGCTTTTAAAATGGAGAAATCAGCCAGGTGTGATTGCACACGCCTTTAATCCCAGCACTCGGGAGGCAGAGGCAGGTGGATCTCTGTGAATTCAAGGCCAGCCTGGTCTACATAGTGAGTTCC
This sequence comes from Nannospalax galili, assembly GCF_000622305.1. Taxonomy (NCBI): domain Eukaryota; kingdom Metazoa; phylum Chordata; class Mammalia; order Rodentia; family Spalacidae; genus Nannospalax; species Nannospalax galili. The sequence goes on from NW_008356261.1 coordinate 1,585,945, forward strand.
AGGCCCACTGGGGCTACAGGGAGACCCTGTCTCAAAAGACCAAAATAAAATAATAAAATAAAATTAAATTAAATTAAAAAATAAAATAAAATAAAATAAAATGGAGAAATCAGGCTGAGCAGCGGCAAGCATTCACTGCCCTCTTTTCCTGACTGTGCTTGTCATGTGACCAGCGACTTCACAATCCTGCCTTTACTTCCTTAACATGAACAGTACCCCTGAACTGTGAGCCAGATAAACTCTTTCTCCCTTGAGCTGCTTTTGGCATTTTATCACGGCAACAGCAAAGTAACTAAGATACACGGTGGCAGCTAATTTAAAATCCTTCTTCAATAAACTCCAATTTTGCTTAAGGAAACCAAGGGGCTACGCTCACTGTCCATCCCCAGATATTACCTCTGTGGGGCAGTGCCTAGAACCCCAGTACTGTCTCCTCATTCCCTTCACTGGCAGGTCCCATATCCCTGGCATTTCTGAGCACCAGCCAGTAAGCTAAGGGGCTGGCACTAACTGTGCGTGTGGTCACTGTCCATCCCGAGATGAGTGTTTTCCTCCTGTTTCTCCCAGCACAGGGCTACGCCAACTCAGCAGGGGTTGTGCCCACCTCGTGGTGGAAGGCTGGGGCCATGTGGTGTCACTATGAGCCTGCCTCTTACTACAGTGGTCAGGAACCCTAGTTCAGCGTTTGGAGGAATAGGGACAAAGGACTACAACCTGGCAAGGTAGACATCTAGGACTGGAGGGCAGGTAGATGGTGACCCAGAGAGCCAGAAAGCCAGGTAGGGCACAGCCAGGTCCAGACGAACCCTCTGGCGGAATTCCAGCCCAAGCCCAGGGTTACCTCTGCCTCCAAACTGTCCTTGCCTCTTGGCCCCAGGAGATAAGCCCTGCCAGGCTCTGGGCTGCCCTGCTACAGCCAAGTAGGATGCTGCTCTAGGCTTCTTTGTACTCCCAGAAGAGCAGGGCCTCATGTTTCTGTTCATGACTAGAGTGGTGAGTTGGGCCCTGAAGGGTTCCTGTTGGGACCAAGAGGCAACTCCTCAAATTGAGCCCAAAAAGCTGGGGCCTGGGGTACAGTTATGTGGCCTCTGGTTTCTAAAATTCACATGTCTGCAACATAAATCACGAATCCCACCCAGACAGGTTCAGCATTAGTATAGATGCCAGAGGTTGGGAGTCCACACAGACACACATAGACATACAGACACACAGATGAGACACACACACAACACACACACAAAGCAACTGATCATCAGAGGTCAGAGCACACACACATGCATGTGTGCTTAGACCACACTGGCTGTGTGTGGGGTGTAGGATCATACCCTACTCATGTCATGACACTCCTCTAAGTCTCTCAAGCTGTGCTCCTCTGGCACCTCAGAGGTCTGTCTTATAGCCTAGCTAAAGCAGTCTGCAGGCCTTCCCAGCCTCCCTCTCAGGCCAGATTAGAAGTCAGGGTAGAGGTCATGATACTTAGCAGATGCTGGTGCCATGGAACTGGCCTGGCCACCCACTTACCATCCTACCCAACTCCACACATAGTGAGAGTGGAGGATACACCATCAGCTATGTGCTGTGCCGAGGCTAACAGGAAGGGACTTCAGCAAAGGCCCCAGACTCCAGCTGGGCTGTGTGGCATCCTGGGACAAACCCATTTTCAACAACCAACCTGGGCTGCCTTCTGTAGGAGATTCCACAGAATCCCTCTTGGGCACTGCCCGAGGGTGAGTGTGAGGTGTGTGACTCTCGGTGAGGGTTCTGGAGGCCAGTGGCCAGTCTGCTTTTGGAGCCCAGAGAGCTATTTGGCTGGTGCCCCAGGGAGCACAAAAGTTAGGCAACCTGCAGTCAGCTAGTACCTTCTCAGCAAGCTCCCTGCTCGGAGATCAGTTCTGGGTCAGACTCAGGTTTCCAGGAGCTAAAGCCTCCACTGCTTCCCCTTGAGAAAGAGCCAGGTTGATGCCTGGGTCCTTGGCTCCTTGTCTACCACCAGCTGGTTTCTGCTTGCCTACCTCTTCTGCTTTTGAGGTAGAGGTGGGTCCTGGAGTGGGGGGTTGAGAACTCCAGAGGTACTGGGATCCTCTTACTGTCCCAGAAATTCCCCTCCGCCTGATACCCCCAGGCCTAACCAAGTGTTTGTGGGGGGGGGCAATGCAAGAAAGAAGTATCTCACAGCCCTGGCCCATCCCTGGGACTCACCTGTGAGGATGGCCACGCTGTCAAAGCAGCCATCCAGCTTGCTGAGCAGGATGGACAGGAAGCTGTCTGCCGCCAGTACACTGGCATCCCGTGTGCTCTGGTCATATACCACCACATCCTGTGGTTCTGTGGCATCCACCTGGGATGGGGAAAAGGGCAGATGTCAGGGCACTAGGAAGAGCCAGGTGCTAGAGAGTAAGGGGCAGGGGCTGTACACTCCATCTGCCAGTACACAGGTATGTGCATACCAGAAGAGAAAGACCTACGGCTTCTCTAACAGTCCCTGCACCAGACAGGGATGGGGGTGGGGGTGGGGTTGTGCTGTAGGCAGCCATGCCCCCCATGGGTGAAAGTACTGAACCCAAGTCAGTGTCCAGGAGACGTAGATGAGTGTGATGGGGACATGGGTTCACATACACACTGCCTGGGCTGACTCTAAGGGTTCCTAGAAGGCCTGTAACGCTCCTCTCTTGTTTCCTCCAGCCCCTTATGGAGAAACTGAGGCTGCAGCAGGACCCCCTCCCCAGACACTGCTGGGCCAGGAGGTGGCAGCTGAAAGTCAGGGGTCTTCCTGTTCTTCTCCCCTACCACAGTGGCCCTAGGCCCAGATGTTGAGAGGCTTTTGCTCAGACAGGCTGATGTCCCTGCCCCCCAAGTGCACTCAGCCTTTAAGCCAGCTGAGCTGTCAACCCTGGGCTGGATGATGTCACCAGCAGCCAATGGAACTGCAGTCTGGCCGGAGTCCTCACTGGGGGTGATTAATCACTGGATTCTCCTCATTGGCACCACAGGGAGCTGGTTCTGGCCTCAGAGTGGGGGACTCCCGACAAGCGGCATCCCACCTGGGTTTTCTTACAGCATAGCGTGGAGCGGGGCAGGGCAGAGACTGAACTGCTCTGGGCTGTTGGCATTCCCCTCCAACCCAAAGGAGTGGGAGCAGTTGGTATTACCACCCCACAGACTCCTGGCTGGTCTAGTCGCTACCCAGCAGCTGCACTGGATGGTCCTGGAGAGAAAGTAGTCACTACCTTTCTAAGGATGCTCCTGGGACCACAGAATGTCACTGAAGACCCCAGGAGGGATGAGAACTGGAGGGCTAGGTACATGGATGGCTCAGCGTGGGCCCCTTAGCCATCCCGCATGCACTCACAGAGTAAGGGCGGCCAGACCCAGCTGTCCTTGTCTTCGGGTTGTGCTCGTCCATTGCCTCTCTCCTGCGGTTCCCCTCTGTGTGTCTCGCTTTCCTCATCCACCTGCCACTCCTCCCTGTGAGCCCGAGACCCCTCAAGGCCCTGCCTTGTGCTTAGGGACAAAAAAGGACCCCACCACTTCTGGAGGAAGATAACACAAGGTAAGCCTTAATGGAGGGGCCTGCCTGCCCTACAGCAGCTCTGGGTATGACCCCCAAGGAACCCAGTTTGGAACTGGGAGACAGAGGAGGGGAAGTGCTTGATCATCTCCCTGGACACCAGGCCCAAGGGCCCCACTGTTCCTTTCAGAGGTGACAGGTGCATGCCTGCTTCAGAGTGGTCAGCCCCAGGGATGCGTGCGTGTGGAGTGTGGGGTGTGGGTACCTGGCTGCGTGTGGCAGGCTGGATGAGCTCAGCAATGGTCACTTTGCCCTGTTGAAGGCGTCGCTTCACCAGCTTAGAACAGCAGATATTCACAGAACTCAGCACATGGCAGCTGTTGTACTCCACGAAGGATCGACTGTCGATGACCAAAGGGCCCCCGGGGCCACCCCGCAGCAGGCTGGCCAGTTTCTTGGCATCCATCACCTTCCTTGGGAGCCGATCCCCGGCCATGGTGGGGCAGTAGGCAGTGGGGGGAGTGACCCCTGAAATGAGGAGGGTGTGGTCTCGCAGCGTTCCGGGTACCCTAGCGCATGGCGCCAGACCTGAAAGAGAGGCGAGCGGTCAGCAGGTGGTGGGGTGGGTAGGCGTAGCTGGCTCCCAGGCAGGCCCTGTACTTGGCACCTGTATCCTTTGGGTTCTTCCTCCTGGATAGAACCCAGTGGGGTGGGTGCAGAGGAGAGACCCTGACAAGCCTCTGCTCTGCCTGGACTCTGGTGCCAAGTGCGCTGTAGGATGCAGTAAGGCAGACAGATGGGAACTCTAAGAGAGGGTCCTTCTTTGGGGCCCTGAGGTGAATAATATTCTTACCTTCCAGAACTTCTGTTCCACCAGCCTCTGCCTTGCCACAGGACCCTGGGGTGCAAAGCTTGTCCCTTTGCTCCCCCTCCTAGCCAGCTGTCCTCAGACCTCCCTCCTTTCCTTGGCTCAGCGCCCTGCAGCCAATCCAACCTCATCTCCAGGGACTGTCCCCTAAGCTCATAATTCGGATGCCAGCGGACAGTGATGGTGATGCAGAACCTCTCTCTCTTTCCCATGCTCATGAGCTCCTGGAGGCCGCAGGTCTGGTGCCAGGAGGTTCCTGTGTTACTGCCACTGCCACATGCTGCAGTTTGGGGTCGGTGCACTGCACTCACTACACAAAGGGATGGGGGTTAGCCAGCCCCAAGATGAAGGCTGGGGTGCCTGAGGTGCTTGGGGCTGCTGGGTGGATGGGGGGAGGGCACTGGAGGTGGCTGGCATCAGAGGACCCAGAGGCCCTGTCCTGCAGGCTTGGTGACCCTCACCCTGTCAGGCACTCACTCCCTTGTCCCTTATAGCCCTTCTCTATGTTCCACAAGTCTTTTAAAGAATTTACTTATTTAACTGATTTATTTATTTACTATTTTTATGTGTTTGAGTGTTCTGCCTGTATGGGTGCATGTAAGTGAACCATGTGTGTGCAATGCCCATGGAGGTCAGAGCCCCTGGAACTGGAGTTATGGACTGCTGTCAGCCACCACATGGGTGCTGGGAACTGAACTCAGATCCTCTGGAAGAGCAGCCAGTCCTCTTAACTGTTGATTCATCTCTCCTGCCCCAGTTCCACAAGCTTTCAGATCCCAAGAGGCAGGCAGTGTCATGACAATGAGTTTGACTAAAATATGGGGAAACTGAGGCTTTAGGTAGTAGGAGGCAAAACAGTAGGGCAGGTGTGACATGCCCCATCCAGCCACCCCTCTCAAATGCAGTGGGGGTAGGAAGGAGCCTGGCTCTCCAGACATGCTCCTAGACTCCTACTTGGCCTGCCCCTTCCTATCCCTCTACTACAACCAGGGATCCTGGGGCAAGGTGTCCTCTGGATTCCCTGAAGCCAAGGGGTTGCCCACACTGAGCCATCCCCCGGAGGTACAGCAGTCAGGACCTGGTTATCACATGGTCTGAGAGGACTTTGGAGTTCTACTCCCTGACCCCCTGTGTCCCAGGCCTCTCTGCAGGTCCTCCACTGGGGCGAGGGGGGCAGACCCAGGTCAGTCACACTGCAGGAGCTCAACAGCAAACAACACTTGCCAAAGGGGTTCCCTGCCTGCCAAAGGCATTCTGATATAATGCCTATCTGAGCTGTTTGGGGGCGCTTTCCTGAGTTTAACCATAATCTTCAATCAGGGCCAGTGGAAGGAGATTGTCCCATTCTTCCTCCCCTGGCTCCTGTATGTCTAGATAGTAGGACCAAGAGCCCAGGACCCCGAGAGGCCCACAGCACAGGACGCTGGCATGCAGGGGGTCTTTGCTGAACCCTTCGGCCCTGCTACCCAGAAGCCTCCACCTCCCAGGTAAGTGGGGTACACTATCACCTGAAGAGATGCAGAAGGCTCCCAGTCCAGGGGGCAGGGAAGGTGTTACCCCACTCTCTGCAGTAGTCCTTGAATTACCCTGAGGGACACTGTGCTGGGTGGGGGGGCTTGTTCACTCTTAGGACCTGTTCCCTCCTCTGCCTCCCAGGGAACCCTGGGAGCTGGAGCTGGGCCCTATTAACCACTACAGTATTGTTATTTGCAGCCGAGGGGGACTCATTAGCAAGTTAGCACCTCAGTTGTTACCATGGCAACAGCAGAGGTGCCAGGCAACGGGCTGCTTCTGCCGCAGCAGCCACCAAGCAGGCTGCTCTGCAGAACAGGCAGGCCGCCCTCCTCCGTGCTCCCCCTACCCTACACGGCAGGTGCCCAGTTCCTGGGGTCTGTGATGATTCTAAGATGGTAATGAAGTCCCTTCCCCCAATCCTGCCCTGCCTGGTCCTAATTCCCAGGACTCACCCCGACACTGCAGCTCACTGGCTCCCCATTCCTCTGCACACTGCACTTCGAAGGTCTGGCTGAGTCCCCTCCTGAAGGTGGGACACCTCCCATAGGAAACCCTGCTCTATGCTGGTCCCCGTGGCACATCCTCACAGATCCTTGGACCCTCACCTTCGGCCTCCGTAATGTTGGGCACCAGACCCAGAGTTGGGTGGATTGCACTGGGTGTGGACAGAGATTTGGGGGTCAGCCCTGAGTAGGTCAGCAGGGCATGGAGGCAGGATCAGAGCACAGCTCTGCTCACAAGTGCCCCTGCTCAGTCCCTCCTAGGGAGAACATCCGGGTCAAACCCTGTATGCAGAAGCCACAAACCCCCCTTAAAGGGTTTTGAGCCAGGAGGCAAGCAGTTCCCAAGTTCAAAGTCAGAAAGAGACCTCTCCCAGACCACACCCCTCCAAAAGTCACACCCCTGGGGGAGGTCCCAGTCTGCCCAGGTTGCAGGAGACCAGGTCTGCAGCACAGCTGTTGGGGCACTCTTCACATGCATAGGAACACGCCCCTTTGCACACTGGCAGACGCATGCCTGACAATCCATCTTACCCCCGAGTGCAATTTTACGTGTGTGTGTGTGTGCGCATGTGCCGCATATATGAGGCACCAAGGCTTGCTGGAGGAATGCACGCACACTGAAGTATGCTCTTGTACACGTTCTCCTCTCTGTATACCAATGCCCCGATGTCCACATACCAGATTCCCACTCACCACCTTTCACACTGGGGCTCCAACACAGTGTGGTCTGGTCCCTGAGCTTGTATATAACCAGCAAGTCCTGGGTGGCATCCTCACCAAGCTACCTCCTGCACAGTGCTTAATGTTGAGGAACACACTACTTCTAGAGATGACTGTCAGGACCAGTAGCCACTGGAAGAGCATCCCTGTTCACAATGGTCTGAGCATCCCTGCTCACAGGCAGGCAGGTAAGAGCCAGCAGTGGAGGGACCAAGACGCTGAGATGTCAGCTCCCTGTCACAAGGGGGGCACTTGTGGAGACTGGCAGGGACTACCTTCTAGAGGTAGAGGTCCAAGTGCTTCTGCAGAGTACCTACCCTGGGCTCTGAGCTCTGGCGCCAGGCTCTCCCTCCCACCCCATCCCTGCCCCTGGGAGTGGGGGACAGGAATACTGTCTCAGCCTGGCAAATGGCCAGTCCAAGCAGAGACAGTGAGGCCTGAAGAAGCTGTGACCGTGAGGGAGAGAGGGAGAGATGGATGGGGGCCACTTCAGTTCCCGAGAACAGCTCAGGCCTGTCCTAGCCCCACTGATCTAAAGGGTGCCACAGGCCCCTGCCATGAGAGGTCTTTGCAGAGGTGCCTTGGCTCAGAAGGGTCTTACCACCACAGCATAGCCATCTCTCCTGCTGTGGGTCCAGCTTCTGTCTTAACTTTCTCTGTGAGTTGCATATATGGGTCACTCCAGACCCATAAATGACGCACCCCCTACCACGGGGACACCTGCCAGTTGAAACTTCTAGGCTGGGACCTCAGAATCAGACTAAGAGACTCTGGCAGGAGTCCTGGACACACTGACTTGGGCATGCTTCTGCATTTGTGTCCCCAGAGCTGTGTCCCCAGAGCTAGCCTCAAGCTTTCCCAAGGGAATGGGGTAGGAGGGAAGAGACTCTGCCCAGCAACTCTCCTGAGGTTCCTAAACAGACTGCACCAGTCAGATATAAACCTCCAGCCTCTGGTCACACGTGATCTGCTTATCCATAGCAGGTGCTTTTTAACCAAGGAGCAGATGTTTAAGACTCCAGCTGCCCTGTGCAAGGCCTGGCACTGCAGGCTACATCCACCCACTCAGTTGCCCTGTGGGCAAGCAAGTCTGAGGGTGAGTCCATGAGCCATTGGACTTCCATTCTGAGCCCAGTGACAGGGGTCACCCAATAGATAGAGGTCTGTGCTCCAGACCCGGACCTGAAGCACCCCACTCCCACCCCAAGCTGCATAACAGAGCATTGCAGATGCCACACTGGTCCCCCACCCCCACCACTGCCACTGCACCACCAGGCCCCCAGTTCCCAGCTGCAGACCCAGCACACTCCAATGACAATCAGGGAGTTAGGAGGCAAATTCCTCCAGAAAGACTGACCTGGCTGAGGCTGGGCCTGTTCTACCTCCTCCATCCCCAAGACCCAGTTCTTATGTACTCGCGGCTGGTCGCTGCCTCCCAAGGTGGGCAGGCAGGCCAGGGAGCCTGGCTGCGGTAGGCGAGTGTGCCGGCCCCTCCCCCAGCATCATGCCTGCTGCCTCTGCGGCGCGCAAAGATGGTCCTCATCCGCAGAGGCCAGCGGAGCATCCGAAGTGGGGGTGGCAGACCAGCCAGGTGAGCGCAGGGGGGAGGAGGAGTTTCTCCAAACAAGGAACCTACCACAGGCCAGAGCCGACCCTCGGGTGGCGAAGGCTTCGCATCTCCCCGCCAGCTCTGGTCATGAACGACCTTCTCCAATTCTGGCAGCCAGCAGGGGCGCCTCTCAGGGCCTCGCACGGAGCGCTACAGGATCTCAGACGCTCCCCCTCCCACCCAGGTCCCTTATGTATGTCGCTCCAAATAAGCAGCAATTGCGCGGAGAAAGGCTGCCCGTGCGCGAGCGGAGATCTGCAGCGCGCACTGCGCGCAGGTCACAGCCACCCATTCCACGGCGTCCCCAGGGCCTCCTCCAGGGCGCTCCACCCGTGCAGCCTCCCGCGCGCCCCGGCCCCGCGTCCCGGCTCCCCACCGGCCGGGTGCCCGCGCCCGGCTCACCTGGCTCTAGCTCGCCGCCCGGGCGACCCCAACACGGGTGCCGCACTCAGGGCGCCCGCTCCACCGCGCAGCCCATGGGTCCGTCG
>NW_008356261.1:1595395-1609785 GCF_000622305.1 Nannospalax galili
GGGAGCCGCGAGTGACAGGCCCGGGGCGGAGGGCCGGGCTGCCGGCGGGGATGAGGTCATGCGGAGCGAAAAAGCCCCTGACGTCACCTGCAGCCAATCAGAGCGAGCGGCTCCGGGGCAGGTGACGTCAGCGGAGCCGGGCGCTGGGTGCCGAGCCCCGGGTCTCTCCGCCACCGCCCTCCACCCCTCGCGCCCGGTGCGCCCGGTGCTGCTCCGGCTCTTAAAGTGGCCATGCGCGCTGCGGTGTCCCATCCTGGCGCGCGCGGTGCTGGGGGCCCCCACCTCCAGGAAGCCTTCCCAGCCCAGGGCTCCCGGTGGCCCCGAGGTCCCGGATCTTCTGTCCCTGCGTGCGACGGTCCTCCTTTCCCAGCCACCCCGGCTGGAGCTGTCTCCGGCTCCCCCCACCTGCCCCCGTCTTTGTTCGTGCCGGGAGAGCTCTCCCAGGACCCAGTGCGTCCACCCGCACCCTCCGCGCGCTCGCAGTGAGCCAGGCCCGCCTAGCGCCTTACCTGCCGAGCCCACGTTTGCCCTCTCCACGACCCCTGGAGGTGGGACCCAGATCTTCACCTGGCTAGAAAAGCTCGGAGGCAACGTGGTTTGCCCCGGGTCACTCATCCTGGAGCTCTGGAGGCGGGGCTCCGGAGTGATCAGTGTTCCCCAGGGCGGCTCTGCCGCCAGCCACCTTTGACACCCAGCCCTCTAAGGTTCCAGTGAAAACCATCCGGTCCCACCTAACATCCCCGGTGCAGGCTGTGAAGTGTCCGCCCTAGCCCACCACTGTGCGAACACAGCCACGTGAGCTCAGACAAAACGTGGGTATTACACCTGGAGCGGAAACACACAGGGGCACTCAGGTCACCCCAGGCCACCTGCCCGCAAACAGGGACCAACTGGAGGCAGACTGGCCCAGATGAGCATGGGTAGAGGGGCCCGCGTATGGTCTCTACACAGAGGCTGGTGAGGCCCCAGAGCACATGCACAGTGAGTCTTCGCCGGATAGATCTTGTATTGACCTAGAGAATCCTCAGTGGTGCCCTGGGGCAGGCACCAAACTGTAACCCCAGAAAGAAAAGACCTTTGCCTGAGAGTTGAGGAGCCCTGGGCATCTTTGAAGGTAATTATTTTGGGTGTGTTGAAGGATATCGACCCCCCCCCAACCCAGGCTGGCCTAAAACTCACTACTGTAGACCAGACTGGCCTTCTGAGTGCAGACACCACGATGCCTGACCATCCCTGCCTAGGTTGCTGGGTACACACTGGGGGTGCCCCCTGTCCCATCCTTGTCCCTGGCTAACATGAATCTCCTGGAGGATCTTAACTTCCACCCTTGGAGAGTGCAGTCTCTCATTGGAAGGAGGGAGAGAGGGAGCCCTGATATGGGGGTGGGGGTGTCACAGATAGTGGAGCAGGCTGGAAGGACCACCCGGTGTTACTGTGGTGGGTGCAGGACAACGGTGAGTGCCAGCAAGGCTCTGCAGGGGCCTTCCCCTTTACCTCACTGTATCTCTGTTGGCTGGGTTCACAGTGGGTATTTAGGAGCTGCTTGTAGACACCTCCCTACCTAGCCTGAGGGGAGTCTGTGAGTCTAGCCTCCGTTGAGTACAGGTTGGAAGGGAGAAGCTTCCAGGGCTCACAGGATAAATAAACAACTTGGGAGTGTTGCCCAGGAAGGAAGCTGGGAAGCCTAGGGGTGTTTGGGGTTGGCATTGGGCTCAGGTCTCTCCTCTCTCTGTTCCAGACGGGGCACTGAATGGAACTCCCGCTGGAGAAGGCCCTTGAGGCTGAAGATGCCAACTCCACTTGGATGTTTGCCCAGGTTGGTGTGGGGGTGAGGATTGCCCAAGTGCTGCTGGGTCTCTGCCCTGGAGAAGCAAAGCAATTCAGGCTGAGCCGGTGACAGGGATGTGTGAGGTAGCTGAGGAGGCAGCAGAAGGCCCTGAAGGACTCTGGACCTGCAGGTATGAGGGCTGTCAGTCTCCTGGTGTGTGTGTGGGGGGCGCATGATGATTGACCTGGCCCAGGACAAGCCCACTGGGGACCCTAGCAGAGCATGTCCATGGACAGTCACGTTGGAAGTACTGTGGCAGATTCCTGCCAGGCCAGTGCACTAAGCATTCAGGTGACCTAGGGGCCTTTCTGGAAACTTGGGTGGGGTGACATGCAGCTTTCCCTACTCCCATGGGAGGGCCTTCCCATATTTTTATATCACAATAGTCATTTCTCATATGATTAAGCACTTTTTGTTCTTTTGGTCTTTTTGAGACAGGGTCTCCCTGTAGCCCCAGCTGTCCTGGAACTCACTATGTAGACCAGGCTGGCCTCGAACTCACAAAGATCTGCCTGCCTCTGCTTCCCAAGTGCTAGAATGAAAGGTGTGCGCCATGCCTGGCATGATTAAGCACTTTAAACCCTACCTGACGTGTCTAACCTTTTGACATTGGGATTCGATAATTGTCAGATCAAAGTTTATGCTTTTGGGGTTTTTTGTTGTTTCTGTCGTTGTTTTGAAATTGGGTCTCCCTGTAACCCCAGCTGGTCTGGAACTTACTATGTACACCAGGCTGAATTGATCTCACAGGGATCCGCCTTCCTCTGCCTCCCTAGTGCTAGGATTAAAGGTTTGTGCCACCATGCCCCGCTACCAAAATTTTTTAAGTATTTTAAGTAAATTTATGATTTTGTGTTGGGCCGCACTCATAGCTATACTGAGCTCATACAACATTCTGACAGAACTCCCAGACTAGTCTGTCTCTTTCAGTCTCTGTCTTACACACACACACACACACACACACACACACACACACACAACACACACGGTGGATCTCTACCTGAGTACCTTTTCAGAGCCAGCAGCCCTGGAGGTGCTGGGTGCTGGGTTGTCTCCCCTCCCCCTTCACTTCGCTCCCTCACATCCTCACTAGTGAGGGACAACCTTCTTCTGGGGTGCTGGCCATTGGAGATCACACCCCCAAACTGTGTAGTCTCAGAGCTGCGACTATCTACTTCCCTTTTGCGGTGGGGTTGGAAAGCAGCTGGAGTCACCCAGCAGTCTCAGGGTGCTACCCTCCTCTGTGTTGAGTACTGCTATGTCAAGGGAGGACAAAGTCTAAGCCAGGGTGGTCCACTCGGCTCTGCACCCCACAACTGAGAGCACCTGGCCAGCTCCGACCCTTGGGGTCCTTGGTGTGATCCGGGACCCTGGCCAAGGTGGATTCCCTGTGGCTTGACTAGATGGGAAGCTCACCCAGGGTCCTGCTGGTGCTGCACTGCTCGCGCGCGCCCTCTGTCGCCCCCAGCGGAGGGCTGCAGCTTGGGGGTTGCCAGAGGCGGACCCCTGTCCAGCAGAAAATGCGGGTGTCCTTCTTGCTGAAGTACAGTTTGCTGCTTCAGCAGATGCGACATATGACCTGTCCATGCCCGTGTGTTGTTCGGCCGGACTTCTGAGTCCAAGTAAGGTAATGAAATGTCTATCCGGGGTGTTGGAGCAGATGGCTCTTTTCTGCTTAGTTCCTTGAAAATATCATCACCGTTATTAGTGTAGCGGTGCCAGGGTTTGAACCCAGGTTTGTGCACACTAGGCAATCGCTCTACCACGGAACCACACCCTCCAGTCCCATTTTAAACAGACTGTTGTGATCAAATACACATCTACCTCTCAACATTGAAGCGTCCGGTCCAGGGTGCTAAGAACATTCACACCGCTGTGTGCCATCACCATCCACAGAACTCTGTTCTCCCAGAAAGCTGGACCTCAGTCCCTTCCAGAATTCATCCTCCGCAGCCCCAGGCACACAGTTCGGGCTGATAGTTTTCTTAATTTTTAAAGACAGCATTCAAAGAAATAGGTTTTATTATTGCATTTTTTGTGTATTAGTACTGCTGCATGTATGTAAGTGCACTCATGTTGTGCAATGCCTGCAGAGGCCGGAAGATGACCCCCTGGAACTGGGGCTATTGATGCTTGGTAGCAGCCACGTGGGTGCTGGGAACTGAACCTGGGTCCTCTGCAAGAGCAGCCAGTGCTCTTAACCACGGAGCCATCTCTCCAGTCCATCATACTTTCTTCTAATCCATCCCCCTCTGCCGCCATCCCCCCTCCGCCATCCCCCTCCGCCATCCTCCACCATCCTCCTCCACCATCCTCTGCCATCCTCCTCCACCATCCCCCTCCTCCATCCCCCCTCCACCATCCTCCCTCCACCATCTGCCTGCCTCCATCTTTCTGACTACCTTCATTGCCCCAAAATAGACATGATTCTGAGTTCCTCACAAGCATCCCATTGCACCGTGGGTTCCGCCCCCTTAAGATCTTATCTTTCTCTCCTCTCCCATGACTCTCTTGCTCTCATGTGTGTGTGTGTGTGTGTGTGTGTGTGTGTGTGTGTATGTGTGGAGGCAAGAAGAGGGTGCCCCATGTCTTCACTCTTCACCTTGTTCCTTGAGGCAGGGTCTCTCTCTGAACCTAGAGTTCCTGTTTTTCAGTTACTCTAGAAGCCAGCAAGCCCCAGAGATCTTTCTTAGTGCTGGTGTTGCAGGCATGCCGGGGACCAGACCTGGCTTGTTACACAGGTGCTTACATCTCGTCCGAGTGCTTGTGCAGCACCTACTGCTGAAGCGTATCTCTAGCCCCTAGCTTTTTAGTTTCATATCTTACATGTGCATGCACACATGCACACACACGCACAGCAAACACAAATCTAGATTCTGAAGACAAGAGAAAACACGCACCATTTATTCTGATTCTCCCTGATTTCATTTAACAGTGATTTCTTCTTTCATCCATTTTTCTGCAAAATGTCATGATTTTGTTTTTCTTTATGGTTGAATAAAGTTCCATTCTGTAGATTTCCTATGTTTTCTCCGTCTGCTGATGGATATCTAGACTGGTTCCATTTCCTGGCTACTGTGAAAAGAGCAGCAAACACGGATGTACAGGCGTCTCTGCAGAATGTTGACTAAGGGCACCCACAAGTGGTGTAGCTGGGTCATATGGTAGCCCCGTTTTTAGTTTTTGATAAACTTCCACACATCGGGGAAATTTGAAATAAAACTGCTTTGAAATTTCATCGCACCCCAGCCAGAATCAAGGAAACAAATGGCAACAGATGCTGGCGAGGCAACGGGGAAGAAGAACGTATCACTGCTCGTGGGAGTGAAAACAGTACAGCCACTGTGGGTGCGGATGGGTTTTGACAATTGCACACACTTAAGAAGACAGAACAATTCCCCGAGCTCTGCTCTCTTCCCACCTGTCTCCTCTGGCTAATGCTGTCCATGCTCAAACTCTCAGGAAACGGAAATGTGTGGTGTGTATTCTGCTGTATGGCTTCATCCAGCCAACAGCTCAATGACCATTGTCTTTGTGTGCAATGTCTGTGTGCAGTGGTATTTGAACCAACTTTTTTTTCTTGAGATCTGGTCTAGAACTTGTAGTGTTCCTCCTGCCTCAGTCTTTCAAGTGCCGGGATGACAGGTGTCTACTACCACACCCAACAATTCTTTGTTTAAGAAACATTATTTATGGGTGGGTGTGGGTGGCACCCACCTTTAAGCCCAGCCTCAGGAGGCAGGAGGCTTCTGTGCATTCAAGGCCAGCTTGGTCTACATAGTGAGTTCTAGGCCAGCTAAGGCTATACAGTGAAACCCTGACTCAAAAAATTATTTGTTTGTAAGCTGGGTGTGGTGGCACACGCCTTTAATCCCAGCACTCCAGAGGCAGAGGCCGGTGGAGCTCTGTGAGTTTGAGGCTACCCTGGTCCACTTAGAGAGTTCCAGACCAGCAGGGACTACAGGGAGACCCTGTCTCAAAAAGACTAAAAAGAAACTGTTTATTATGTGTGTGCACGCATGAGTGTGTGTGGGAGCACATGTCTGTGGGTGTGTATTGGCTAGAGGGCAACATTTGGAGTCTTCTTTGATTGATTTCCACCTTATATATTGAGCCAGGGTCTCTCACTTAAGCCCAGAGCTTACCGCTTTGGCTAGTCATAGTTAGGCACCTTGCTCCAGGGATCCCCTGTCTGCCTCTTGAGTTCTAGAATTACAGGCAAGCTACCATACCTGCCTGGCTTTTACCAGGGTGATGGAGATTCAAACTCAGGCCCTCACGCTTACATGGCAAGTGTGTTACCCACTGAGACAGGGTCTCCCCGTAACCCCAGCTGACCTGGAGCTCACTATGTAGATCAGGCTAGCCTTGAGGTCACAGAGCTCCCCCGTCTCTGCCTCCGGAGTGCTGGGTTAAAGGTGTGTGTCACCCCACCCAGTTTATTTTCTTTTTTATTCTAATACAAACTTACAAACACAGGAAACAATATAACAAATTTCTAGCTACCAGATGGGGCAGTTTCAACACTTCCAATTTTTTTTTGCTTCAGATTAGAATGAGGCCCTTTACCTCCCTCTGCCACCCCACACCCTTATGCTGGGCAGCCACTACTCAGGTGTCCTGGTTAATTTTAAGTGTCATCTTGACACAGCCTAGAGCCATCTGACAGGAGAACCTTAACTGAGAAATTTCCTAGATTACATTGGCACATGTGCGTGTCTATGAGGGACTCTGGGTAGTGCCATTCTCTAGGCAGGTGGTCCTGGGTTATATAAGAAAGTTAGCTGGGCATGCGCCTGCCTGCCAGTCACCAAGGTCTTCCTCCATGGCACCTGCCACGCTTCTTTGGCTGGGAAGTGAGTTCCTTGGTTGGAGGTAATGCTGTGTAGAATAGCAAACAGGCCTGCCTGCAGGTTCCTGCCTTGCATTCCTTCAATGATGAACCGGAATTATAAGCCAAACAAATCCTTCCTCCTGCAAATTGCTTTTGGTCAGGGTATTTTTCACAGCATCAGAAAGGAAGCTAGAATCCCAGGTTTGTGGGCGTCATCTGGTGCTGTGTCCATAGTCTTCCTGCTTATGAGTCACCCCCTGTAGCAGGCAGTTTTATTTTGGTGTGTGCTGTGGAGTTTTTACAAACAGTGTCCCCATTTGCGTGTTCTGTGCTCTTCTGGTCTGTGGATCCCCTGTGATGCAGTGAGTCTGGCTGTTCCGTTGGAGCGTCTGTGCTGGCTTTTCCCTCTGTGTGGGTTTCCCTCTGGGGTGGTCTCATGGATGGACCTCAACAACACTGTGCTTAGTGACCCAGACCAGTCATCGAGGACACATGACTACTTGATTCTGTTCCCATAGTCACTGGTAGGTATTTAGCTCACCCCTGTGCTACATGGCAAAGAACAGTCTGGGAGATACCTCCCAGTTCCCCAACTACCTGTTTCATATTGCCTGGGTCCTACTACAAATGAAGACTGTTGGAGTCCACCCCAAGCCTTCTGAGTCAAGATCCATGTTCTAGCAAGTTCTAGAAAGTCTAAGATATGTGTATGCATGTTCAATTTTAACGTTCACATTTGCCTAATTCTATATATTTCAAGGTTTATTTGTTTATACTTTGCATGTATGAGTGCTTGCGTGCATGTATGGGCATCATGTGCATGCAATCCCTCTAGACGCCAGAAGAGGGCATCGCATCCCCAGATTGGAGTTACAGATGGTTCTGCGTTCCCATGAGGAAGCTCAGCCTGGGTCCTCTGTAAGAGTAACAAACACTCTTAACCACTGAGTCATCTCTCTAGCCCCAATATTACTTAATTTTAAACACTATTATATGGTAAAGTTGCTGTTTTTGATATTTTTAAAGATTGTGCTTGAATATGTATAATATTAAGGTCACCATTCATTACTTGTGTATTTATTTGTGTGTGTCTGTGTGTGTATATGCTCATGTGCCTTGATGTACACGAGGCAGTCAGGGGACAACTTGTGGGAGTCAGTTCTCATCCACCATGTGGTACCAGGAATCAAATTTGGGTTGTCAGACTTGGCAGTGAGTGCCTTTGTCCGATAAAACATCTTGTAGCCCCAAGAGCCACCACTTTAAACACGTCTGAGTGTACAGGGCTTAACGGCATGATCCCTTCCATCACACTAGACCTTTCTCATGTCACAGACTGAAGCTCTGCCCCCTCCCCCTCCCTGAGTACCCCCCACCCTGCTTTCTGTCTCTGTGGGGCCGATAACCCTAGGGCCTGCCCATGAACACAGTCACACAGCATTTGTCAGTCTGTGGCCAGTGGTTTCACTGAGTGGAGAGTCCTCAAGGCCCAACCACGTCTCGGCACATACTCTTCTTTTTATGTGATGGACACTTGGATGACTTTTCCCCCAGAGTTATTAAGAGTCAGAGCCTTAGCTAAGAAGCCAGGCTCAGCCACTTGTCTGTAATAAGCCAATTAAAAGGCCAAATTCATAGCAAAAAGCAGAAAAACGGTATTTATTCAATTGTGGCCATGTTGGGAAGAAGGAAAAATCCAACGTCCCTCCCCCCACACTAATTCATCTTTGGGGTCCTAGAATGAGGTGTAGGTTTAAAAAAATATGTGTATGTGTGTGGTTTTGTACACATGAGTGCAGGTACCTGCCAAGGTGTTGGATTCCCTGGAGCTGGAGTTACAGGCAGCTGTGAGCTACCATGTGGGTGCTGGGAACCAAATCTGGGTCCTCTGGAAGAGACCCACACTCTCAAATGCCAATCCATGTCTCCAGCATGTCTTACATACATACATTTAAATATAAATCTAGATTTCATGTATGAGCAAAACATGCAATATTTGTCTTTCTGATTCTAGCTTATTTTGGTTAAGATAATGACCTCCAGCTGGGTGTGGTGGCACATGCCTTTAATCCCAGCACTCAGGAGGCAGAGGCAAGTAGATCTCTGTGAGTTCAAGGCCAGTCTGGTTTACAGGGAGACCCTGTCTCAAAAAAAAAGACCTGTTTTCTTGCAAATATCATTATAGCCAAGTAGAATTCCATCATATAGATAATGTCACATTTCTTTTATCCGTTCCACTGTTGATGGCCGTCTGGGCTGGGTCCATTTCTTAACTGTGGTAAACAGTGAAGCAGTGAATTTGTTTGTACAGGATTTTCTGTGGTATGTTGACCTAGAGGCCTTAGGGTATCTACTCAAGGGTGGTGTGGTGGTTTCAATGATGTGACCCCCTTGGGTTTGTTAGAAATAAGATCTGAGGTCCAAGGATTCCCATCAGTACCTCAGAAAGGACACACAAAGCAAGAGTGACTCAGCAAGGCAGATTTTACTTTTACAAGAGGTTGGCTTGCATGGTTCATCCGATCCAGGATGCACACACTGGACCTGGAAGCTTCGGGCTCTTATCCCTAATGCCAGCATACTGTGTCTTTTTCCTATTGGCTGGAGTCAGAACTCATAGTCTTTCCTTGGGCTAGTTTAAAAGAATCTCCCAGGGAGGGAGAAGGGTTCGTGGCCCCAGGCCATCAGGCTCAGGAACACATCGGGGCCTGTCCTTAAACAAAAGTCTTACAGGGTGTGGTGGGATAAAAAGATTAGAATTCCTTGTCATAAACCAAGTTTTATAGGGTTTGAAAGAAAAGACTAACATTTAATGTTTCTTACAGGTTCAGGCATTTGGCCTCGTTTGTGGAGGATCAGGAGGTGTGGTTTGCTGGAGGAAGAATGTTAGCTGGGGCAGGCATTGAGAATTTACAGCCACAGCCACATCCCATCTCTGGGGTCTCCAGAGAGCAGCAGAGACTGTCTTCTCTCTACCCGAGGCCCAAGAACTTTTCTGAGGGTAAATTAAAAAGTAATGAACTAATTTCTTTGGCAGAGTAAATTTCGAAACAGCCGGATGTTGAATCTGTGGTGTGGTTGTTAATAGTGACTGTTATGGAGATGTACAATGAGAAAGAAACACAACTTAGAATTGGAAGAGCACCCGGGATCTCGATGTTGGAACCGAGACAGCCGAGGAGGGCTTGGACCTGACGCTTCCCTTGCTGAGGAGATGAGCGCCATTAAGAAGATCTGCACTTGAACCTGGGAAAGAGTATCCTCAGGACGAGACCCCACCCAGCTAAGCTTCCAATTCGTCTACAGTGTAAAAAGCAGCTGCAAATGTGGACGAAGGGGCCAAGGTCCATCCCCAACTGGCAGCTGAACTTGATGATGTCATTCATGTGGTGTTGACTTTAGAGAAATGAAAGAGTGAGGGGTGATTGAGTCTCCCTCTGTTTCAGAGTCGCTGAGGCCGGGCAGCTGATAGCAGGGGAGGCTCTGTGTGAAGAAAGCCCTGAGAGGCCATTGTGTGAGGCTGTGAAGGTGAAGCCTGGTTGGCAGTGGAGACCACAGGATGTTGGAGATGGCAGAGCTGTGAGATGTCTGCCAAGGAAAGCTGGCTACAGGGAGTGGAACCAGCCCTACAGAGAGATGTGTGTTTGTGTTGCAGGCGGCGAAGCTGGAGGGCCTAAACTATCGAAACCCTTTAGAACTAAAGCCCCAGATGTCAGGCCTAGATAGGATTTGGTGTTTGCCCTGCTGGTTTTCAGGCTTGCTTTGTGTTAGAAAATGTTGATGGGATTGACCAGGGCAACATGTAAATGAAGGTGGCAATGGCTTCTTCTCCTTGGCCTTTGAACCCCACCCCTCCCCGGGCACAGTTGGTGTGTGGCTTAGAAGGGGCTGGAAAAGAGGAAATGATGACTGTTTTTATGGTCTGCAGGCTGGGGACAATGCAAGTGCTGGTGACTAGGTTTGGAGGTTTGAGATAATGGGGGTAATATTTGTTTTCCCAGATAACTCAGTCTCTGGGTTGGGGTTTTTACACAGCTCTTGGGTTGGAAATGAGCTCAGGTCTGAGGTTTACTTAACCTGGTTTGGGGCCCTTTAACTCCAGACATTTATCTTTCACTTCGGTCCAGTATTTCCTCACTGTGTCTCCACTCGTCCCTTTTGCAATGGGAATGTGTATTCTGTGTCATTGTATGTTGGAAGTATGTAATTTGCATTTTGACTTTATAGTAGCTTATAGTAAAGAAATTGCTTTGAGCATTAAAAGAGACTTTGGACTCTAGAGGTTGGTTTTTTTTTTTCTTTGTCTTTCACTGTTTACATTTTTAAAAACATTTATTTAATAACTACATGATTAGAAGAAGCATTTCATTACAGCATTAACATATTCAGTAATAGTTTCCACAGCAAAGATGCATCTCTTTCAAATTTGGCTGTAAATTTTTAGGTTCACAGTTTGAATTAATACAGTTATACAATATTGAACTCAGTATAAACCCTGTAAGACATAAAATTGAACGAGGTTTTAATCTTTAAAAAAAATATCCATTTCATTTTAAGATATACTGTTTCATACAGAAAAACTCATTTTTAATGCTACTAACACTTAGATGTTTGCACATGGGTCTCTAATCTCTATGTATCTGATTATTACAACTCACAGTCTTACTTTCTGAGCTCCTTGGCACCTGAGCATGGTTATAAAATCATCAGGTATATTCCAATGGTAATGTTTTTCACCTCTACTAATTAACATGAAGCAAATTTTTATGCTTCTTCCTCAAATATAACTCATTTTTTATTTGTTGATTGTTGATTCCAACTGGAGTCCATATACTCTGTCATCCCTGTTACTGTCCACTGTGTTCTCGGTGCCCTCAGCCGTTCCCCAGTGCTTGTCCATCGGCTGAATCTAGTCAGTCTATCTGGAGTTCCTTGTTTTAGGAAGATCAGCTGTTCCTTATCTAGCAGCAATCAGTTGTCAATACTCCTTTAGATAAGATTAGGGTCTGCTGTTCATTTCCCCAGTTCTATGCTGGGTTCCTATCTGGGAGTCTTTTGGGCCACCCTGGCCAACAACTCAAAAGAAGATATTGCCTGTCTGGCATTGTTGCTTGTTATGTAGCCTTTAGCTATGCATATGGACTCTTAAGAAATTATATTGGTCCCTTTAATATTTGGTTATACTTTCCTTTTGGATGTTTAAGGCCATACAGTTGGCCCTGCTAAACCAATTTATTTTTACTCTTAGGTCGTTTGAGGGCCTGTTCCTCAGGGGGTCACATGGGCTTGGGAGGAGC
This sequence comes from Nannospalax galili, assembly GCF_000622305.1. NCBI lineage: Eukaryota > Metazoa > Chordata > Mammalia > Rodentia > Spalacidae > Nannospalax > Nannospalax galili. Next base: position 1,607,355 of record NW_008356261.1, read on the forward strand.
ACCTGGCTCCTTTCTTTTACCGGTTCTGCCTATGTGAGGATAAGTCAAAGGTCCTGCTCGACCATGGTTGGCTTTGCTTGGAAACATGGAGGAAGTGATTCCTCTGTGTTGACCCTCCTCTTTGTAGACCGGACACTGGTTCAAGTCCATCTGGTGGCCGGAACTTAGTCGACCTAGGAAGGCAAGGAGCAAAAACTGTCCTTTATGTCCCTCTGACCAAATTAGTATAGGCCTCAAAGAATGGCTATTAAACATCCAATAAGGTTAGTTCCACCAGTCTGCTACTTTTAATTACCATGTGCTGTATAGACAAAGCTTGGGCAAAGACCAAACGTTCTCAGATAAACCTTGACTAGACACATATTTTATTCCTTGGGTTAGTTGTATGTATAATTTGTCAGTAGATTGTTCGATTAATGTGGTTCCCTCTGTTTTTTTTTTTTTTTAACTAGCTAGGTGTTATTTGTTTCTTGCACTGTCTAACCTTCCACCATGGTTTCCCCACTTAAAGTGCCCCCATTTTCCCATTTCTTCCTTAATAATCTCCTTCTCCTCAGGTCCCACCTCTCTTGAGATCCTTCTTTCCCTTTTTAAAAAAAAATTTACTTATTTTTTTTTAAATTTTATGTGTATGCATGTATTGCTTGCATGTAGGTAAGTGCACCCATGTCATGCAATGCCCACGGAGGACAGAAGAGGCTGTCAGATCCCCTGGAACTGGAGTTACGGACAGTTGTCAGCTGCCATGTGGGTGCTGGGATTTGAACCAGGGTCTTCTGCAAGAACAGCCAGCGTTCCTAACCACTGATCCATCTCTCCAGCCCTCCTTCTTTCCTTGTATAACCCTCCCTACCCCTTCCCCTTAAAATAACCCCATTTTTATCCATATCTCCCTTATTAAGGCCTATTTCCTACTGTTCTTCTCTTTCAGGTTCTTTCTTTTTCTTTACCTCCCTGTTTCCTTTCCATTATCCTGGTTCCTGTAGTTATGTCTGGATACATACTCACTTATCAGGATTTGGTGCTAGGATCCACATATGAGGGAGAACATACATTTTTTTTTTTCTGAACTCTGGAGTTTTTTAAATAGTGTCAGGATTGTGAAAGACTCTGGGGACTTTTAAAGTTGGAGGAAATGTACCTTGCAAGTGGAATGTGGTGGTTTGAATGAGGTGTGACCCATAGGCTCAAGTATTTAAACGCTTGGTCAGTTCAATTCCCAGCACCCACATGGTGGCTAACAACTGTTGGTAATTCCAGTTCTAGGGGATCTGATGCCCTCTCTGACCTCCATGGGCATTGCAGGACATGGGTGCACTTACACACATGCAGCCAAAACACTCATACACATAAAATAAAAACTTAAAAAAAGTTACTGCTGCCTAAATTTTGATTTTGCTGAAACTATTTATCAGAGGTAAGAGTTTTCTGGGGAGTCTTTAAGTATTCAACTCTATTGTCTACAAATAGAAGGGACTATTTCCTTATCTTGTCTTATTGCTGTAGCTAAGACTTTGAGCACCATATCAAACAGGATGGAAAGAATGGACATCCTTGTCTCGTTTCTGATTTTAGAGGATGGAGTTTTAGTTTTACCCATTTTATATAATATTGGCTACATATTTACCACATGTGGTCTTTAAAAAAAAAGATGTATTTTTATTTTTAATTGTGTATGTGAGTATGCTGGTGTGTGGTTATGTGCACATGAGTGCAATGCCCATGGAGGCCAGAAGAGGGCATTGGATTCCCTGGAGCTGGAGTTACAGTGGTTGTGATCTGTCTGATGTGGGTTCTGGGAACTGAACTCAAATCTTCTACAAGAAAAGTATGTGCTTTTAAGAAATACTTTATTACTTATTTTTGTTTTATGTCATGAGTGTATTGCCTGCATGTATGTGAGTGCACCGTGTTGTACAATGCTGCAGAGGTCAGAAGATCCCCTAGAACTGGAGTTATGCATGGTTGTTAGCCACCATGGGAATGCTGGGACCTGAACCCAGATCCTGTGCAAGAGCAGCCAGTGCTCTTAACTGCTGAGCTGCCTCTTTTTGGGAGCAGTGCTGGGCATTGAACCAGGCCTTGTGCATGCTTCCAAATGTTCCACCACAGCCCTGCAATAGTCTGTGTAAGCAAAGGGGATGTTACTTCTATTCCTATTTACCATGTAGACATGTTGGATTTAGCCAAAAGCTCTTCTGTGCCTATTGGGACAATTAGACCATTTCTGTCCTTAAGTCTATTTCTGTGCTGTCTTCCATTTGTCGATTTGTATATATTGAACCCACCTTGCATTCCTGGTATGAAACCAATTTGGTGTCATAGTATGTGATCTTCTCAATGTGTTTCTCTCTCTCTCTCTCTCTCTCTCTCTCTCTCTCTCTGTGTGTGTGTAAAAAAAAATATATAAAAATATATACAGTAAAGTGTT